>NC_088863.1:15391497-15736906 GCF_032884065.1 Artemia franciscana
AGCTTTCTACAGTCATAAAAAAATTTGCTAAACCTTACAAGTTAACTCCAATTGAGTGGAGCTCATCTTCGGGCGGAGCTTATTGGAGCGGAGCGGTTAGTTACTTCAATTGAGCGGAGTGCTGATTATCTAACCAATTTTATCAGTAGTTAGATTACAGTCGAAGATCTAAGACTACTAATACTTCAAGCACCACTTAGACAGATGGACAAACAGAGACTTTACAAAGAGAAACCAATCAGTATGAGTATTATAGACAAAAAAGAAGTGTGTCAAAATATCATGCAAAAATTACACTCATTTTTCTATCTTAAGGAAAGTGAGGCTGTTCAAATTAATCACAAAACCAAACAAGTTGTAATACATGGCAACATTCACAATTTTGTCGATTTAAAATCAGATTTTGTTGCGAATCGTAAGACACCTCTAGCAATTTTAAATCATCTTTTCAATAATTTACATCCTCCAAACTTCCCCAAATCTATCATTGCCAATAAACAAATTTTAAAACGTTTAGTGGAACGTCCAGAAACAAATTGAGCACACAAAAATAAGATGACAAAGATTTTAAATCAGTTTTGAAAAAACATCGCCTAACACTACAAAAATCATGTTGACCCCTCAAGAGATTTCGATGATTTGACACTCAGAAAAGGATCAGACGAAAATGTTTTGCTCCGAGTTTCAACTCTCTGTCTAGAGTACAAAAAAGTAATGGACACATTGCTACACATTGGCATGCAAAACGACTAAACTTATGAAACACGTTTATGAGAAGATTGGCGAGTCGGTAGTCTACGTTCACCTAATAAACTTGACCATGCGTCGGGGATACACTAGTGTGGCAAAAATTATTTATAAAATTAATCCGGTTACACTCTTCACAGTAATCACAGGTTCTATGGAAGTCATTATCGAAAAGCTAAGGCTTTCTTTCCTCTGAAAATTATGCAAGCAGATGTTTTGACTCTAGACGAGATTCACCCACGTCAGAATAGAATCTGCAAGCATATTTTAATTGCCGTTAGCGTCATTAGTCACTATGCATACACTGTTTTGCCGAAAACCAAGATAGGTTAAGAAGTTGCAAAAGTTTCAAGCATGACACTTCCTCTAGAGTTATACAGTAAACTTCCAACGGACCGAGGAAGTGGAATTGTCAATCCACAGGTAAGATGATATTGGTCACAATTTCATAAAAATTTCTTTCGAATTTAAATTTTGAAATAAATTTCAATGTGAATATCGTCACATTCATAATCAAGGCTCTGAAAAAAATCATCTTTCTTTTCACCGAGCAAAGCTTGGTCCCCTGGTGCTATTCACACAATTATACGATTATTGATCATTTAACAAGAGAGATGTCAGAACACTTTCATAAGACTGCTCACGTACAGTAAGAAAAAACTAGTAACCATACACCAGAACTAGTGGGAATATACGGATGAATTGGTAACCAATTGACACTGGTTATGAAAAATCAACTATAGTTTAGGTCAAAACTATCAATGTACTATGATTATGGAGGGTTAAGCATTTCAAGATGATTATACTTCAATTATAGTCAACTAATTCCGAGGTCTGAGCACACTATAATATCAGTAAGTGAAGTTAAAGGAAAGCTGTACAAATGAGCTTTATGATACTTGAAAAAAGAACAGTAGAATGTAAATGAGCTTCAAGACACAACCTCCTGCTTAATTAAGTCACACCTATTTGGTGCTGATTGAATTTGTAGATAGAACAGAAAAAGGTTTTATTAAAGAAAAACAGCCTACATTTCTAGTTTTTAATAAAAATCGTCTAAATATAATGAAATTTGTCTTTAAAATAAAATTTTGAAAATAAACAAAAACAAACTGTCAATTCTGCAGTATTTTCTATCTGCATCATCTCAAGGTTACTTTAAAATAAGGTCAGAGAAGCAAAACAAAATTTGATTTCCGAGACCCTTCATTACGATCACAAATAATTGGTTTCAAAATCATATCCATGCAATATCATAAACAAAGCTTCCTGAATATAAATGTTGGCTCATTGGATGGTCCGAGCAAAAAAAGGATCAAAGAATGCTTGCTTTGGCTCCGAGATTGACAATCTGAAAGCCAACAATGTTTTCTACTTAGGTCACTTCCAAAAAAATAAAAACGAAAGAAAATGGGAATTTGTTTACCATTTAGCGATCTGGCCACAGTCGAGTCGATCTTTAACTCCTCTGCATCTTCGGCAGTTATGTCAAAGTCTTTGGATGAACAACGACCTGAAAGGAAAAGAGACGATGAGATATCAAGTAAAAACATTTACATCAAACATTATAAATAGCTGTAAAAGATGATATCACGAAAAACGACCTCCCAAGCAGTGTTTGATACTCTTTTTTTAATATAGAGACTGTCGTAGAAAACAGTCGATTCTTATACAACCGAAATTTGAAATAATTGGATACTTTTTTTTAATATAGAGACTGTAATATAAATCAGTAGATTTTTATACAGCCGATGCCTTTTTTAATATAGAGACTGTCATATAAAACAGTAGATTCTTATACAACCGAAGTTTGAAATAATTGGATACTTTTTTTTAATATAGAGACTGTCATATAAAACAGTAGTTTCTTATGCAACCAAAATTTGAAATAATTAGATACTTTCTTTTTTAATATAGAGACTGTCATATATAACATGAGATTCTTATACAAGAATTTGAAATAATTTAGTTAGTTCCAATGAATAATGAAAAGCGATAGCATGTGAGTCTTGGAGAATGAATTTTTTTTAAATGAAAGCAAAGAGCAAGATTACAACGTTATTATTTATCTATAGCACCCTCTTCCCTCCCCAACTCATTAGGCCACAACTCTTTAAAATAAGGTTTTATTTTGTTTATTAAAAGCCATTTTGAGTGCAAAAAACACCACGAGGTGTTAACTTCACTGGTTTTATTTTATGACTGATCTTGAAAAGGTTTGAACTGAAAAATGAATTTAAAGTAAATAATGGTTAATATGCTCTCTAATTTCATGGAATTTATCATTTTTATTTATCATTTCATTTGAAAAAAAAAATCTATCTCTTTACATCTAGTTTCTATTCCATTTGTAATACCATGTCTTAAATGCAAGGTTATCCTAAATATTACGGTTTTAATCCCTCAGCCTCCAATCTTTACGCTAAGCTTTAAATTTTTTTCCCAGCACTTTGAAATTTAAACATAGCTTTTTTGTCAATGACTATTGTTTCGAAGATACTAGGTGCATTCCTCCCAGGAATGCCTCCCATGGAACCCCCCCCCCCGAAAAAACTGTTATAGAGTTTTCGTATGATGAAAGTACGCAGTGATAACAAACTGGGACAAAGATGTCCAAGGATTTTAACTGTCTGGTCATTTTTACCGACTGAGTTGGGTGATATTGCTATTAAAGATATGTTATTTATTTTCTTTACCAACTTTTATCATTGATTTTAGGTTATGTATTTCTATCAGCCCATTTGTCCTGATAAAAAAAAAAATGAGGCGGTAAAATAGTGGTGCTTCATACCACTACTTCACATACTCAGATTTGTCATACAACTCTCAAAAGACGTTGGGGACAGGTGTCCTCCTCCTTCATACTTGTAACCCCTGGTAACAACTATAGTACTTGATGCAAGTTCACCCCCTGCAATTGAGTACACGTTCAATATGCGTACATCAGATAGATTTCCCGGCTGAAGTACTTTTGAAGGTTTTTTTCTACTTGATTTAGATAACAAAGAGTCAAACCTTAAGTCACAGCAAAGCAAGTTTAAAATTGATAGAGTTCCTAGTTATAAATAAGCATGCAATGGTTTATGTAAGCGAAGTTTTCAAGAAGTCACTCAGCCCTGTTTGAGAAAAGTATTGGGTTTTGTTCACTAGGTGTATATCAGAATGTTTTTCACTCTAAAGTTCTTTTACTTGTATAGACTCTGTGACTTTTCAGGAACAAATATTTAACTGTGCGGAATTACTTCCCGTGAAACTGGGAAGCTCAATATATGGATTTTAACACTCTCATATCGAGAGGCTATCTCAAAACTTTTAATAAATAACAACTTGGTTCTCCAAAGGGCAAAATCGTAGTTACTCGTGTATTTTTTTCATTTAATTTCAATAATGAAAAGACATCGCACCACAGCCATGTGCCGACTTCTGGAATTTTGTATAGCAAAACACAAATTTTGGCCTGAGCATGTTCGGCTTATAAGAATATTATATTTAAAAGACAAGTTTTTCTAACTGAAAGTAAGGGATAACAATAAAACTTAAACATATAAATTTTTTTAATCTATGGCTGGGGGCTGCCTTTTTCTTAACCTTCGTTATTTAAGCCATAATCTTAAAGCTCTTAGAAAAGTAATATTATTCAAATTCAACAGCCCTTGTGTATCAGGTGTTGTTCTTAAAGAATTTTGACAAAAAGTCAAACTTAAGCGTCAAAAGTTTGTCAAGTTTGTTACTTTTGATGGGCAGCTCTAAACTTAATGGATTTTATATATGTGAAATCAGCATAAAAGGCTTGTTCTTTTGATGCATCTACTTGTTATCAAACTTTTTTTTCGAATTTTAGTTACTATTGGATCGAATCGCTCATTACTTACAGTTCGTTGCCAGGAATCGCTTGATAAAAGTTTAAAAAAGATACCGGCTTAAAATGATGCTCATGGAGCTTGTCACTTCTTGAGGTCACAGTTGTAAAAAGCTGAAGAATATGATGAATATAGGGAAGAATTTAGAGTTGAATTCTGACCTTCCTTTGCATGGAGGATTGTTGGAAGATCATCTCTTATTGCCAAGACGACGATTCAGCACATTCTCCTCGTGGTAAATATCCCCCTAAGAAATTCCCCTTGAAAAATCCATCCCTCACGGGAAATCCTCCCCAAAAAAATTTCTCCTCAGAAAAACCCCTAAGTGATAACTTCCCCCGTAAATTTCCCCTAAAATTTTCCATTGGAAAATACCCCGAATGTAAAGCTGAAGAGAAATTAAGACAAATAAAAGATTGAATAAAGAAGGAATTCTGAATATTTAACGTATATTCCAAAGTACATATAGAATATATGGTGTTGAATCAAACAGTTTGTGGCGAGGACCTGTAAACAAGATGCGACACGGAACAATAGAAGCCACTGCTCGAGGAAAAAGAATATTAACAACAATTAATACATCAACAGAGATGGGTTTTGTGCTGATCCTAAATATGTAAAGGTATATCCTTTTAATTTTATAAATCAAAAGCTAAAAGCTTGAGCAAAATTGTCTGTTTCCATGTCGCGGATGCGTGTTTATTTTCTATTTATTTCTTATTATTGTTATTAATTTTCTTCTGTGGCAATCATATTGAACCAATGGCTCTAAAATATCGGAAGAGGGCTCATTCAAACATAAATTGAAAGCTCTAGACTGCTTTCAAAGTGACCAAAAAGATTTTGCAGGGGAAAGTGACGTTTTCTGCCATTCTGTTCTGTGTGAACTTCATATGGGGTTCATTTGATTTAAAATTGGAAGCTATAGTGCCCGTTTTAAGAGTAAAAAGCTATTTGAGAGCACCCCCCCCCTCCATTACGCTCATCATTTCCCCAAAGACATCCAATCAACATTTAGAGAAAGCTATTTTGTTCATTGTAGTTGAAGAGTCCAGAAATTATGTCTTTGAAGGAGATTACTCCACCCCCACAGCTCTTAGGACAAAGGTTGTAAGTCATGCCTTTGGGGCATAAAAGGCTTTTTACAGAAAATGTTATCATACTTTAGAGGGGACTCAATGGATTGGTAATCTACATTTCTAGTGCCCTTTATGAGTGACAACATTTGTATCATAATACTACTGCTTCTACTCTTACAACTACTGCTACTACTATTATTACTGCTACTACATCTACTACTGCTACTAAAGCTAAGACTACTACAATCAACTCTACTTCTACTGCTACTACTATAACTACTGGTGCTACTACTATTGCTAATAAACTTCAGGGTATTTAGGTGAAGTTTTTGGGCAATATTGTAACTGTATTGCAATAGATTGAAACACACTATGTCAACATAGATTGTCAAGGGGACGTATCAGTAATGCTTCAGGACCGGTTGATGGTATTAAATTAAGAATTTCATCGTGTGTTGAAGGGGATGTTGAAAAAAAAGGTGCTATGTGCATGCTACTACTGCTACTACAATTATTGCTACTACACCAGCTAAGGATATTAAGGTCAAGCTTTCAAGCAAAGTTTTAGTGGACGCTGCACTAAATCAAAAAGAACTATGACTGTGTAGAATGAGTAAACAGAGTGACAAAGCAATATGACAATAGTGGCTTAAATTATTCAGTTAGACCTTTCAGGGTAAGTTGTGACAGATTTTTCAACGAGCCAGATGTTACTAATATTATACTTTTGTTACTTCTTCTAAAGTTAATGTAACTAATCGCACTAAGGGCATTAAGTTGAAACATTTAAAAGGAGTTTCAATGAAACGAAAAGACTACACGTATGCAAATATTAGAATGACATATAAACAATATCCTAGGCAGCGCTGTTCTATCATAGCTAGCAATATCATTGATATCTTAAAGGAGCCAATTTGATTGAAAATTCGAAGTTCTAGTCCTCTTTTAAAGAATCAAAAGCGATTGGAGGGCAATCAGCCCTCCTCTTTAGCTCATAATTTTCCAAACACTTACAATTGAAATTTGAGGTAGCCATCTTGTGCAGCATAGCTGAACGGTCTTGTAACTGTATCTCAGGGCTATTGCTTTGTTCGACCTCCGCAATCATACAATTTGTCCATTATATTTAAAAACTAAATGATTTAATGTAATTTAATTTAATGTTGCCTAAAGATTAAATTAAAAAGCACAGTGTATATGCTGAATGCCAATAAGATATATCAGCAATATCCCAAGAACAACTGAGGGTATTATGTTCAAACGTTGGGGCTAATTCTATTACTACTTCTGCTCTTAAAATTTAACTAAACTAAAAGAGTGTCAGGGTATCCAAGCTGTCAGAAGGGCATAGATAAATTTTTTGCGACTTGTATTAAGTTTTATTTTTAAGGTCAACAAGGAGGTATAAAACTAAATTAAACAGTAGGCCTACTATTTGTGTTCAGATTTTTAAAAGCGTGTATGCTGGTAAACATTGTTGAAATTTTTTTCCAGCATACCAATAGCAGGCAAACTACACATTCTTAAATAACTATTATTTATCACTAATAGAATTATTTACAAATAAACTATTATTTTCTTTTTCTCTGAAAAGACTATATCAATACAGAACAAATAGAGATTAATTAAAAAAGCAATTTCCACAAAACATGTTTTTCAAAGAAAAGTAAAGAATTCCATTAAACCAAAAACTGGTAATAATAGAATCAAATGTTTTACCAAGCGTAAAACTACCACAAATCAGCATCGATAAATAAATGAAACGAAAAACGAACAGAAATTACAATAAATAACTGATTCAAAATCTAAACGAGCAGAAATTAACATGAACAGGGCTCAAAACTCTTCTGCCTTCCCAAAGCCAGAACATATTTTGTATTGTACAGATTTTTTTTAATGCCTTATGCCTTTCCAAAGCCAAAACATCTTTTATATTGTACTGATTTTTTTTTTTAATGTTTCATGCCTTTCCAAAGCCAGAACATATTTTGTATTTTACTGATTTTTCTTTAATGTTTTATGCCTTTCCAAAGCCAGAACATATTTTGTACTGTACTGATTTTTTTTAATGTTTTATGCCTTTCCAAAGCCAGAACATATTTTGTATTGTACTAATTTTTTCTTTAATGTTTTATGCCTTTCCAAAGCCAGAACATATTTTTGTACTCTACTGATTTTTTTTTAACGTTTTGACTTTTATAAACTTAATAAATCAAATATGCTTAATATTATAAGGAGTAAATATCAGCATATGCATATTAAACTCCTAATGCGTATTTTCTTCAATAAAGTACAAATTATGTTCTGGCCTTGTGAAAGCATAGGGGTTTTGAGCCCTATTCATGTTAATTTGTGCTATTTTTAAGGTTGACTTGGTTATTTATTGTTATTTCTGTTCGTTTTGGGTTTTATATATTTATCGATGCTGATTTGTGATAGTTTTACGCTTGGTAGATTATTTGATTTTAATTTTGCTCATTTTTGGTTTAATGAAGTTCTTTACTTTTCTTTGAAAAACTTGTTTTGTGGATAAAAGTTTCTTTTTTTAATTAACATATACGAAAAGACACACTTTCATTTTATCTGAAACCTATGCAGCGTTAAAAAATATAAAGAACTTGAAAGGAAAAGTAAAAAACACCTATATTTATTTACTAAAAAAAACAATCAAAATTTTACGATCCTTGTGGTTCAAATTTGACGCTTCTAGTCCATATTTTGAGTTTTACGGCTCTGGTGTCATTTTTTGACAACTTTTAGTTTCTTAGAAAAATTGATTTTTATCTTTCATTTCCTTCCTTTCAGCATTTCACAGAGGTGTTTCAGCTGTTGATTTTTTAGACTTCTTTAATCTAAATTTAAGAAAGTATTTGAAATAAATGAGTGAAAATAGTCTTTTTTTTTTCAGGTAAAATTTATAATATATGTGTTTTTCTCTATATAATTGTTTTACCCCTCGCCTTCTCAAAAAATTCTCCAAGGCAATGCAACTGCCTTATCAACTGCTAAGGGGTGATTTTTATTCTTTTGATCGCAATTTTTACTCATAAATTTATTCATACATACATCTGAGCTTGTTTTTAGTTTTTGTTATTATTTTGATATTTTTTTTCTAGTAATAATATAGCTGATTTTCTTAAGAGTTTATACTCAGCTTTACGAGCTACATTCTTTCCGTTTATTAAATTTATCTTAATATATTATGATGGTTTGTTAATAAAAATCTTCTTAAAAATTAAAAAAAAATTATATCTACATCTCAGAAACGCACTTTTAAATCTCTTTAAAAATCAAGCACAAATAGCCTTTTTTGATGTGCAAATTTTGGGTTTTTTTTACACTATATATTTACCCTCCCACTTTCCCCCAATTCCCCACGACAATAGAGAGTTGCCTTGCCAACGGTAAAAGGGGGAAAAGAAATTTTCCAAGTACAAATTTAAAGTCAGCTAGCCTGCTTAACCAAGCAGACCCAGGTCTCAGATCCAGATCCAGGTCCCAGGTCAGTTGAGTCAAATTAGTTCTTGAGAATAAAGAATTCAAATTAGTTAATACTTACACATAGATTAAACATTTATGACTTATTATTATGCATAAAGATAAATTACCTTAGTTTTCTAGTTCTCTTTGGTTCTTTTATAAATAAAACAATAGATGCTTCAAAAAAGTTTTTTTTTAACCGCGATGTGTAACATTTAATGCGAAGCAATTAAGAATCTTATACCCATTTCACAGTTACCAAACAGGAATCAAATGTCTCTCTCTAAAACCTTAGAGTCAACTGATTTGTCAACAAAAAAATTCTGTTGTAAAACTACTACTTCCCAAGACTTTCAACCTACAGATGTCTCTAATTTTAGTCAGCAGTTTACAAAAAAATTAACGGGATGGGAGGGGCAAACGCATTCTTTCAAAGTTGTTCCCTATATGTACCTTATTTTTGTACACCGAAAAATGATAGTTTGCCAATTTTCACAGGGGTTACCATAAATGGGAGCAGAGATAACACCCTCCCAAATCTAAATCTTTCAGTCGAAGTTTAACTTCTGTAGAGCAATGCTTGGAGAAAAAGAGTTCATTTGCTGCATTTGCTTTTTGAATTGTCCAAAATGAACATCAATATCCATGCTGGATGCTTCATCCAGCATATATATATATATATATATATATATATACATATATATATATAATATATATATATATATATATATATATATATATATATATATATATATATATATCTATATATATAAAAATAAGTTGTCTGTGTGTGGATCTGTGGATGGATCAGGTGACGTCATGTTTGTTCGCATATGACGTCTGAATTATTTCACACTAATACAAAAGAAGAAAAAAACTAAAAAAGGTAAAAACTACAAAAAAAACTAAAAAGAAAAAAAAAACTAAAAAAGCTAAAAAACTAAAAAAAACTAAAAAAAGGTAAAAATCTAATAACTAAAAAAAAACTGAAAAAAATAAAAAAAGGCAAAAACTACAAAAAAAATAAAAACTAATAAAAAAAACTAAAAAAGCTAAAAAACTTAAAAAACTAAAAAAAACTAAAAAAAGGTAAAAAACTAAAAAAAAACTAAAAACTAAAAAAGAAAAAAACTAAAAAAAAGGAAAAAACTGAAAAATAAAAGAGAAAAAGAAAACTAAAAAAATATGAATAAATATATATAAAAATAAGTTGTTTGTGGGTTATGTCTGTCTGTCTGTCTGTCGAGTGACGTCGTGTTTGTCCGCATATGACGTCTGAATTGTTTCACACTAATACAAAAGAAGAAAAAAAACTAAAAAAGGTAAAAACTACAAAAAAAACTAAAAAGAAAAAAAACTAAAAAAGCTAAAAAACTAAAAAAAACTAAAAAAAGGTAAAAAACTAAAAACTAAAAAAAACTGAAAAAACTAAAAAAAGGCAAAAACTAAAAAAAAACTAAAAACTAATAAAAAAAACTAAAAAAGCTAAAAAACTAAAAAAACTAAAAAAACTAAAAAAAGGTAAAAAACAAAAAAAAACTAAAAACTAAAAAAGAAAAAACTAAAAAAAAGGAAAAAACTGAAAAATAAGAGAAAAAGAAAACTAAAAAAATATTAATAAATATAAAAAATATAAATATAAATATAATATAAATTAGCAATCAACAAAGCACCGAGACACAAATGACGACCGGGACACAGGGAGTATAAATGACGACCAGGACATAAGTAAAAAAAAAAACTAAAAAAACTAAAAAAATGGTAAAAACTACAAAAAAACTAAAAACTAATAAAAAAACTAAAAAATCTAAAAATCTAAATAAACTAAAAAAGAAAAAAAAGAAAAAAGGAAAAAAATAAAGGAGAAAAACAAAACTAAAAAACGAATGTATATACAGACCGGGACACCGGGATACAAATGACGACCGGGACACAGGGAATATAAATGACGACCGGGACACAGGGACACAACTACAATGGGGACGCCGGGGGGCACAGGGGGATATAAATGACGACCGGGACACCGGGACACAAGGAATATAAATGACGCCCGGGACACTCAAAGAGAAATCACAGACTGGAACACCGGGACACAAATGACGACCGGGACACAGGGAATATAAATGACGACCGGGACACAGGGACATAACTACAAAGGGGACGCCGGGGTGCACAGGGGGATATATAAATGACGATGGCGACTCAGGGAATGGTCGATTAGCAATCACCATCAACAAAGCTCAAGGGCAATCATTAGAATCATGAGGTATAGATCTGAATACGGATTGTTTTCCCATGGACCATTATATGTTGCATGTTCAAGAGTCGGTAAACCTGACAATCTATTTATATGCACAGACAATGGGACAGCAAAGAATGTTGTATATTCGCAAGTTTTACGTAGTTAAAAACATATATATATATATATATATATATATATATATATATATATATATATATATATATATATATATATATATATATATATATATATATATATATATATATATATATATATATATATATTCACAGGTGGGACATAGGGACACAACTACAATGGCGCGTAACTAATATGGCGCGTAACGACTTACGCGCGCGGGGGGGCTTGTATATATATATATATATATAAATAAGTTGTCTGTGTGTGGAGTGACGTCAGGTCGTCATGTCGTCATGAAGTTAGTTGTCGTCATGTTTGTTATGACGATGACGTCATTAAAAATATTTAAGACATTCGTTCACGGAAAATTGTTTAATTGTAAAATGACTGAAGAACCTACAATGTCAACAGCCGAGGAAGCTGCTCAAAGAGTCTATGCCAAAAAACTTGCTGCTGATAGAGAAAGTAAGAAAAGAAAGCGTGCCGAGGAATCACAAGAGCAACGCCAAACCAGACTTGCTGCTAAAAGAGAAAGTGAAAAAAGAAGGCGTGCCGAGGAATCACAAGAACAGCAAGAAAACAGGCTTGCGGCTGATAGAGAAAGTAAGAAACGAAAGCGTGCCGAGGAATCACAAGAGCAACCTGAAAATTATCGCCTGGCATTCAGGTACAGCCCAGTCGATGATTATAGCTTGAGTAGATGTGTTCAAATCGGGACGATGTCTAAAATTTGTACCTATTGCAAGGCCTTGAAATTCAATGGTGAAACAATGGGAATGTGTTGCGCCTCAGGAAAAGTTAAACTTCCTCTATTGGCTGCACCACCAGAGCCATTGAAGACTTTGCTTGCTGGAACTAAGTCAGAATCTAAGCGTGTTTTATCACAGATCAGAAAATATCACTCATGTTTCCAATTGACGTCGTTTGGTGCCCAAATCGAAAATCCAGATCAATTTATGCCTACTTTCAAAGTAAAAGGGCAAATTTATCATAGAGCAGGGTCCCTTCTACCATTCTCAGGCGAGAATCATAAATTTTTACAATTGTACTTCATCAGTGATAGAAATTCTAAATTGAATGCACGTTGCGAAATTTCTCCCAACGTTGAAAGGACAATCGTTTCCCAATTACAACATCTTTTCCACGAAAATAATAATTTAGTGCGTCTGTTCAAAACAGCCATCGATTTGATGCCTACTGATACGCATAAAATTGTTATTTCCGCTGACAAAACGCCTCCTGGTCAACATGTGCGTTGATACAATGCTCCAACTATCGACGAAGTGGCAATCGTTATGGTCGGTGATCAGTTTTTACCTCGAAATATTATTCTTCATAAGCGAAACGCTCAGTTGGTAAGAATTGCTGAAACTCATCGATGCTACGATGCCCTACAATATCCTATCATTTTTTGGGATGGAGCCGACGGCTATCACTTTAATATTGAATTGATGAATCCAGCCACTAACAAAGAAATGAATAAGAAATGCAGTGCAATGCATTATTATTCCTATAGACTAAAGATTCGGCATGATGAAGACAATTATATTTTTAAATGCCGTCAATTGTTTCACCAATACGTCGTTGATATGTATGCAAAAATTGAATTAGAACGTTTGCTATTTATCCGTCTGAATCAGACCAAGCTCCGCTCTGAACAATACATTCATTTGCGAGATGCAGTTGTAAATGACGGTAATACCACAAGCGTTGGAAGATTAACGATTTTACCTTCGTCATATGCTGGCAGTCCCCGTCATATGCATGAATTTGCTCAAGATGCTATTGCGTATGTTCGTCTCTATGGTCGTCCAGATTTATTTATTACATTTATATGTAATCAATCTTGGGACGAGATACAGCAGCTTTTACTTCAAGGACAATCGGCGGTTCATAGACATGACATTATGGCCCGTGTCTTCCGGTTAAAGTTGAAATCACTGATAAACTACATAGTAAAACTTGAAGTGTTTGGGTCAGTACGATGCTGGATGTGCTCAGTGGAATGGCAAAAACGAGGTTTGCCACACGCACATATACTAATCTGGCTACATTATAAAATTACTTCTAACGAAATTGATGATGTGATTTCCGCTGAAATACCTGATGAAAATGTCGATAAGGGGTTATATGATATTGCTGTAAAAAATATGATACATGGACCTTGCGGTGCACTGAACGAAAATTCACCATGCATGGCCGAAGGAAGGTGCACAAAGCAATATCCTCGACTTTTAGTATCCAACACAATTACTGGCAATGATGGTTACCCACAATATAGAAGAAGATCTACTGAAGATGGCGGTAAAACAGCAATAATAAAGAAGCGTAACGGTACCATGTAAATAACCAGTGGGTCGTTCCATATTCCCCATTATTATCAAAAACATTTAATGCACACATAAACGTTGAATAATGTAACTCCGTAAAGGCAATCAAATACATATGTAAATACGTCAACAAAGGCAGTGACATGGCAGTTTTTGGCTTGCAGTCCGAAATCAAAGATATCGACGAAATCGTACAATATCAGGCTTGAATATACATAAGCAGTAATGAAGCTGTTTGGCGAATTCTTTCATTTCCGATACATGAACGTAGTCCAGCTGTTGTTCACTTAGCGGTACATTTACAGAATGGTCAACGTGTTTATTTTTCGGAATCCAACGTGCAACAAAGAGCCCTGAATCCACCGGATACAAAGTTAACTGCTTTCTTTGAGCTATGCAAAAATGATTCTTTTGCAAAAAAAACTGCTGTATACTGAAGTGCCTTCGTATTACACGTGGAATACTAAAAATAAAGTATTTGAACGTCGAAAAGAGGGTAAGTCAGTCGACGGCCAGCCTACCATCTTCAAAGATACCACGATAGGAAGACTCTACACCGTTCACCCCAATAAACATGAATGCTTCTTTCTACGCCTGCTTTTGGTGAATGTACCCGGTCCGACGTCCTTTGAGTATTTGAGAACTGTAAACGGTACTATACAGGACACTCACCGTAGTGCATGCCAAGCTCTGAATTTATTGGAGAATGACCAACACTGGGATAACTGCATCAATGACGCGTGCGAAACGTCAACTCCAAGTCAAATTCGTGCATTGTTTGGCATCATACTAACAACTTGCTCTCCATTAACTCCTACAGAGCTATGGGAAAAATATAAATCAAAAATGTCCGAAGATATACTCCATTGAAAACGGTTAGAGACATCAGATATGACTTCTGATTTTACATCAGAAATTTATAACTACACTTTAGTTATTATAGAAGATTTGTGCGTATGTATGGCAAACAAACCACTTCAGGATTTGGGAATGCCTTCACCTAATCGTACCGCTGCTGTTTCGACATGTTTAGAATTGGATCGTGAACAAAGTTACAGTACGAGTGATCTATTGTTGTATGTACAAAATAACATTTCCAAGTTAACATCGGAAGAAAAAGACATTTATGATACGATAATGCATTGTCTCGATAACAACGTTGGAGAAATTTTCTTTTTGGATGCGCCAGGAGGTACTGGTAAAACGTTTGTGATGAAACTGATTCTGGCATCAATTCGATCAAAAAATGACATAGCGTTGGCAATTGTGTCGTCTGGAATAGCCGCAACGTTGCTGCCTGGTGGAAGAACTGCTCATTCCGCTTTGAAATTGCCTCTGAATTTGCATTCTACAGAAACTCCCACGTGCAATATTTCCAAATCATCTGAGATGGGTAAAGTATTGCAGCAATGCAAACTTATTATTTGGGACGAGTGCACAATGGCACACAAAAAATCGCTCGAGGCTCTGGATCAATGTTTGAAAGATTTGCGAGGGAATTTGAAACCCTTTGGCAGCACATTAATATTACTTGCGGGAGATTTCAGGCAAACATTACCTATAATACCTAGATCAACCCCTGCAGACGAAATGAATGCTTGCCTGAAAAATTCTAATTTATGGGCACACGTAAAAACATTAAAATTAACTACAAATATACGTGTCCGATTGCAAAACGATGACTCTGGTCAAACATTCTCAGATCAATTGCTGGCAATTGGAAACGGAAAGCTCCCAGTAGACTCAATTTCAGGACGTATACAACTACCTGCTGAATTCTGTAATTTAGTGACGTCCAAAAATGAATTGATTGAAAAAGTATTTCCGAATATTCTAAACAATTATAAAAATTATAAATGGCCAAGTGAAAGAGCGATTCTTGCACCCAAAAATATAGACGTCCACGAAATCAACAATATTGTTTTGACCAAGATTCGAGACCAGGCAGTCCTTTACAAGTCAGTCGACACAGTTTTGGAACCAAATGAGGCGGTTAATTATCCATCTGAATTTTTAAACTCCGTGGATCTTTCAGGGTTTCACCACACGTGCAACAACTAAAAATAGGCGTACCAATAATATTGTTAAGAAATATCAACCCACCAAAGCTTTGCAATGGCACGCGACTTGCCGTAAAAAAAAACAATGGAAAACCTAATAGAGGCCACAATCTTGACAGGGCCTTATGAGGGTGAGGCTGTTCTTATTCCTCGGATTCCCATGATTCCAACGGATCTGCTTTTTCAATTTAAAAGATTGCAATTCCCAATTCGATTAGTATTTGTAATCACCATTAACAAAGCTCAAGGTCAATCATTAGAAAAATGTGGTATAGATCTTAATACTGATTGTTTTTCCCATGGACATTTGTACGTTGCATGTTCGAGGGTCGGTAAACCTGACAATCTATTTATATGCAGCGACAATTGGACAGCGAAGAATGTTGTATATTCGCATGTATTACGCAGTTAATTTGTATTGTATCTATCTATCGATCTATCTATATAAAAATGAGTCGTGTGCATGTTTGTAAAAAGAGCGTTTGCATATGACGTCATTATAAGTACACAAGGCTTTGTATATGCACAGACAATGGGAAAGCCACGAATGTTGTATATTCGCAAGTTTTACGTAGTTCAAAACATATATAAATCTATCTATATTCATAGGTGGTACACAGGGACACAACTACAATGGCGCGTAACTAATATGGCGCGTAACGACTTACGTGCTCGGGGGGGCTTGGGGGGGGGGGGTGCGAAGCGCCCCCACGAACTAGGTGTTGGGGTGGCGCGAAGCGCCACCCCAACAGCTAGTATATATATATATATACATATATTCATATACTAGCTGTTGGGGTGGCGCTTCGCGCCACCCCAACACCTAGTTGGTGGGGCGCTTCGCGCCCCCCCAAGCCCCCCCGCGCGCGTAAGTCGTTACGTGCCATATTAGTTATGCGCCATTATAATTGTGTCCCTGTGTCCCACCTGTGAATATAGATAGATTTATATATGTGTTTCAAACTACGCAAAAATTGCGAATAAACAACATTCTTGGCTTTCCCATTGTCTGTGCATATGCAAAGCCGTATGTACTAATAATGACGTCATATACAAACGCTCTTTTTACAAACAAACAAACATGCATCCACATAACTCGTTTTTATATAGATAGATACAATACAAATTAACTGCGTAAAACTTGCGAATAAACAACATTCTTCGCTGTCCAATTGTCGCTGCATATAAATACATTGTCAGGTTTACCGACCCTCGAACATGCAACGTACAATTGTCCATGGGAAAAACAATCAGGATTAAGATCTATACCACATTTTTCTAATGATTGACCTTGAGCTTTGTTAATGGTGATTACAAATACTAATCGAATTGGGAATTGCAATCTTTTAAATTGAAAAAGCAGATCCGTTGGAATCATGGGAATCCGAGGAATAAGAACAGCCTCACCCTCATAAGGCCCTGTCAAGATTGTGGCCTCTATTAGGTTTTCCATTGTTTTTTTTTACGGCAAGTCGCGTGCCATTGCAAAGCTTTGGTGGGTTGATATTTCTTAAAAGTATTATTGGTACGCCTATTTTTAGTTGTAGCACGTGTGGTGGAAACCCTGAAGGATCTATGGAATTTAAAAATTCAGATGGATAATTAACCGCTTCATTTGGTTCCAAAACTGTGTCGACTGACTTGTAAAGGACTGCCTGGTCTCGAATCTTGTTCAAAACAATATTGTTGATTTCGTGGACGTCTATATTTTTGGGTGCGAGAATCGCTCTTTCACTTAGCCATTTATTATTTTTATAATTTTTTAGAATATTCGGAAATACTTTTTCAATCAATTCATTTTTGGACGTCACTAAATTACAGAAATCAGCAGGTAGTTGTATACGTCCTGAAATTGAGTCTACTGTTTGACCAGAGTCATCGTTTTGCAATCGGACACGCATATTTGTAGTTAATTTTAATATTTTTACGTGTGCCTATAAATTAGAATTTTTTAGGCAAGCATTCATTTCGTCTGCAGGAGTTAAACTACGTAAAAATTGCGAATATACAACATTCTTGGCTTTCCCATTGTCTCTGCATATACAAAGCCGTATGTACTAATAATGACATCATATGCAAACGCTCTTTTTACAAACAAACAAACATGCATACATACAACTCGTTTTTATATAGATAGATAGATAAAATACAAATTAACTGCGTAAAACTTGTGAATATACAACATTCTTCGCTGTCCAATTGTCGCTGCATATAAATAGATTGTCAGGTTTACCGACCCTCGAACATGCAACGTACAATTGTCAATGGGAAAAACAATCAGTATTAAGATCTATACCACATTTTTCTAATGATTGACCTTGAGCTTTGTTAATGGTGATTGCAAATGCTAATCGAATTGGGAATTGCAATCTTTTAAATTGAAAAGGCAGATCCGTTGGAATCTTGGGAATGCGAGGAATAAGAACAGCCTCACCCTCAAAAGGCCCTGTCAAGATTGTGGCCTCTATTAGGTTTTCCATTGTTTTTTTTACGGCAGGTCGAGTGCCATAGCAAAGCTTTGGTGGGTTTATATTTCTTAAAAGTATTATTGGTAGGCCTAGTTTTAGTTGTAGCACGTGCGGTGGAAACCCTGAGAATAATATCTCGAGGTAAAAACTGATCACCGACCATAACGATGGCCACTTCGTCGATAGTTGGAGCATTGTATCTACGCACATGTTGGCCAGGAGGCGTTTTGTCAGCGGAAATAACAATTTTATGCGTATAAGTAGGCATCAAATCGATGGCTGTTTTGAACAGACGCACTAAATTATTATTTTCGTGGAAAAGATGTTGTAATTGGGAAACGATTGTCCTTTCAATGTTGGGAGAAATTTCGCAACGTGCATTCAATTCAGAATTTCTATCACTGATGAAGTACAATTGTAAAAATTTATGATTCTCGCCTGAGAATGGTAGAAGAGACCCTGCTCTATGATAAATTTGCCCTTTTACTTTGAAAGTAGACATAAATTGATCTGGATTTTCAATTTGGGCTCCAAACGACGTCATTTGGAAACATGAGTTGTATTTTCTGATTCATTTATATTCCTTATGTCCCGGTGTCCCGGTCGTCATTTATATCCCCCTGTTTTATATCCCGCTTATTTTTCAGTTTTTTCCTTTTTTTAGTTTTTTTTTTACTTTTTTAGTTCTTTTAGTTTTTACGTTTTTTAGTTTTTTTTAGTTTTTTAGATGATTTTTTTTTTTAGTTTTTTACCTTTTTTTCTTTTTAGTTTTTATTGGTTTTTACCTTTTTTTAGCTTTTTATCTTTTTTATTTTTTTTTATTTTTATTTTTAATTTTATTAGTATTCTTTTTCTCTTCTATTTTTCATTTTTCCTTTTTTTTAGTTTTTTTTAGTTTTTAGTTTTTTAAGTTTTTTCATTTTTTTAGTTTCTTTAGTTTTTTTAGTTTTTCGGCTTTTTTATTTTTTTATTAGTTTTTAGTTTTTTTGTAGTTTTTGCCTTTTTTTAGTTTTTTCAGTTTTTTTTTTAGTTTTTAGTTTTTTACCTTTTTTAGCCTAACCAGGATTTGAACCTGGGACCTTCATTCTCCGTTCTGACACCCTCTCTCACCGAGTGACTACTCCAGCATGTTCATTTTGGTGTTTTAAATGGTATATTATTAACCAAATTAATGTGTTTTACAATATACTAAGCATCGTCATAACAAAAATGACGGCAACTAATTTCATGACGTCAGCCGAAACATGACGTCACCTGATCCACAGATCCACAGACCCACAGACAGACAGACAACTTATTTTTATATATATAGACTAGCTGTTGGGGTGGCGCTTCGCGCCACCCCAACACCTAGTTGGTGGGGCGCTTCGCGCCCCCCCAAGCCCCCCCGCGCGCGTAAGTCGTTACGTGCCATATTAGTTATGCGCCATTGTAGTTGTGTCCCTGTGTCCCACCTGTGAATATAGATAGATTTATATATGTGTTTCAAACTACGCAAAAATTGCGAATAAACAACATTCTTGGCTTTCCCATTGTCTGTGCATATGCAAAGCCGTATGTACTAATAATGACGTCATATACAAACGCTCTTTTTACAAACAAACAAACATGCATCCACATAACTCGTTTTTATATAGATAGATACAATACAAATTAACTGCGTAAAACTTGCGAATAAAAAACATTCTTCGCTGTCCAATTGTCGCTGCATATAAATACATTGTCAGGTTTACCGACCCTCGAACATGCAACGTACAATTGTCCATGGGAAAAACAATCAGGATTAAGATCTATACCACATTTTTCTAATGATTGACCTTGAGCTTTGTTAATGGTGATTGCAAATACTAATCGAATTGGGAATTGCAATCTTTTAAATTGAAAAAGCAGATCCGTTGGAATCGTGGGAATGCGAGGAATAAGAACAGCCTCACCCTCATAAGGCCCTGTCAAGATTGTGGCCTCTATTATGTTTTCCATTGTTTTTTTTTACGGCAAGTCGCGTGCCATTGCAAAGCTTTGGTGGGTTGATATTTCTTAAAAGTATTATTGGTACGCCTATTTTTAGTTGTAGCACGTGTGGTGGAAACCCTGAAGGATCTATGGAATTTAAAAATTCAGATGGATAATTAACCGCTTCATTTGGTTCCAAAACTGTGTCGACTGACTTGTAAAGGACTGCCTGGTCTCGAATCTTGTTCAAAACAATATTGTTGATTTCGTGGACGTCTATATTTTTGGGTGCGAGAATCGCTCTTTCACTTAGCCATTTATTATTTTTATAATTTTTTAGAATATTCGGAAATACTTTTTCTTATTTTTAATTTTATTAGTATTCTTTTTCTCTTCTATTTTTCATTTTTCCTTTTTTTTAGTTTTTTTTAGTTTTTAGTTTTTTAAGTTTTTTCCTTTTTTTAGTTTCTTTAGTTTTTTTAGTTTTTCGGCTTTTTTATTTTTTTATTAGTTTTTAATTTTTTTTGTAGTTTTTGCCTTTTTTTAGTTTTTTCAGTTTTTTTTTTAGTTTTTAGTTTTTTACCTTTTTTAGCCTAACCAGGATTTGAACCTGGGACCTTCATTCTCCGTTCTGACACCCTCTCTCACCGAGTGACTACTCCAGCATGTTCATTTTGGTGTTTTAAATGGTATATTATTAACCAAATTAATGTGTTTTACAATATACTAAGCATCGTCATAACAAAAATGACGGCAACTAATTTCATGACGTCAGCCGAAACATGACGTCACCTGATCCACAGATCCACAGACCCACAGACAGACAGACAACTTATTTTTATATATATAGATAGACTAGCTGTTGGGGTGGCGCTTCGCGCCACCCCAACACCTAGTTGGTGGGGCGCTTCGCGCCCCCCCAAGCCCCCCCGCGCGCGTAAGTCGTTACGCGCCATATTAGTTATGCGCCATTGTAGTTGTGTCCCTGTGTCCCACCTGTGAATATAGATAGATTTATATATGTGTTTCAAACTACGCAAAAATTGCGAATAAACAACATTCTTGGCTTTCCCATTGTCTGTGCATATGCAAAGCCGTATGTACTAATAATGACGTCATATACAAACGCTCTTTTTACAAACAAACAAACATGCATCCACATAACTCGTTTTTATATAGATAGATACAATACAAATTAACTGCGTAAAACTTGCGAATAAACAACATTCTTCGCTGTCCAATTGTCGCTGCATATAAATACATTGTCAGGTTTACCGACCCTCGAACATGCAACGTACAATTGTCCATGGGAAAAACAATCAGGATTAAGATCTATACCACATTTTTCTAATGATTGACCTTGAGCTTTGTTAATGGTGATTGCAAATACTAATCGAATTGGGAATTGCAATCTTTTAAATTGAAAAAGCAGATCCGTTGGAATCATGGGAATGCGAGGAATAAGAACAGCCTCACCCTCATAAGGCCCTGTCAAGATTGTGGCCTCTATTATGTTTTCCATTGTTTTTTTTTACGGCAAGTCGCGTGCCATTGCAAAGCTTTGGTGGGTTGATATTTCTTAAAAGTATTATTGGTACGCCTATTTTTAGTTGTAGCACGTGTGGTGGAAACCCTGAAGGATCTATGGAATTTAAAAATTCAGATGGATAATTAACCGCTTCATTTGGTTCCAAAACTGTGTCGACTGACTTGTAAAGGACTGCCTGGTCTCGAATCTTGTTCAAAACAATATTGTTGATTTCGTGGACGTCTATATTTTTGGGTGCGAGAATCGCTCTTTCACTTAGCCATTTATTATTTTTATAATTTTTTAGAATATTCGGAAATACTTTTTCAATCAATTCATTTTTGGACGTCACTAAATTACAGAAATCAGCAGGTAGTTGTATACGTCCTGAAATTGAGTCTTCTGTTTGACCAGAGTCATCGTTTTGCAATCGGACACGCATATTTGTAGTTAATTTTAATATTTTTACGTGTGCCTATAAATTAGAATTTTTTAGGCAAGCATTCATTTCGTCTGCAGGAGTTAAACTACGTAAAAATTGCGAATATACAACATTCTTGGCTTTCCCATTGTCTCTGCATATACAAAGCCGTATGTACTAATAATGACATCATATGCAAACGCTCTTTTTACAAACAAACAAACATGCATACATACAACTCGTTTTTATAGAGATAGATAGATAGATAGATAGATAAAATACAAATTAACTGCGTAAAACTTGCGAATATACAACATTCTTCGCTGTCCAATTGTCGCTGCATATAAATAGATTGTCAGGTTTACCGACCCTCGAACATGCAACGTACAATTGTCAATGGGAAAAACAATCAGTATTAAGATCTATACCACATTTTTCTAATGATTGACCTTGAGCTTTTATTAATGGTGATTGCAAATGCTAATCGAATTGGGAATTGCAATCTTTTAAATTGAAAAGGCAGATTCGTTGGAATCTTGGGAATGCGAGGAATAAGAACAGCCTAACCCTCAAAAGGCCCTGTCAAGATTGTGGCCTCTATTAGGTTTTCCATTGTTTTTTTTTACGGCATGTCGAGTGCCATAGCAAAGCTTTGGTGGGTTTATATTTCTTAAAAGTATTATTGGTAGGCCTATTTTTAGTTGTAGCACGTGTGGTGGAAACCCTGAGAATAATATCTCGAGGTAAAAACTGATCACCGACCATAACGATGGCCACTTCGTCGATAGTTGGAGCATTGTATCTACGCACATGTTGGCCAGGAGGCGTTTTGTCAGCGGAAATAACAATTTTATGCGTATAAGTAGGCATCAAATCGATGGCTGTTTTGAACAGACGCACTAAATTATTATTTTCGTGGAAAAGATGTTGTAATTGGGAAACGATTGTCCTTTCAATGTTGGGAGAAATTTCGCAACGTGCATTCAATTCAGAATTTCTATCACTGATGAAGTACAATTGTAAAAATTTATGATTCTCGCCTGAGAATGGTAGAAGAGACCCTGCTCTATGATAAATTTGCCCTTTTACTTTGAAAGTAGACATAAATTGATCTGGATTTTCAATTTGGGCTCCAAACGACGTCATTTGGAAACATGAGTTGTATTTTCTGATTCATTTATATTCCTTATGTCCCGGTGTCCCGGTCGTCATTTATATCCCCCTGTTTTATATCCCGCTTATTTTTCAGTTTTTTCCTTTTTTTAGTTTTTTTTTACTTTTTTAGTTCTTTTAGTTTTTACGTTTTTTAGTTTTTTTTAGTTTTTTAGATGAATTTTTTTTTTAGTTTTTTACCTTTTTTTCTTTTTAGTTTTTATTGGTTTTTACCTTTTTTTAGCTTTTTATCTTTTTTATTTTTTTTTATTTTTATTTTTAATTTTATTAGTATTCTTTTTCTCTTCTATTTTTCATTTTTCCTTTTTTTAGTTTTTTTTAGTTTTTAGTTTTTTAAGTTTTTTCCTTTTTTTAGTTTCTTTAGTTTTTTTAGTTTTTCGGCTTTTTTATTTTTTTATTAGTTTTTAGTTTTTTTTGTAGTTTTTGCCTTTTTTTAGTTTTTTCAGTTTTTTTTTTAGTTTTTAGTTTTTTACCTTTTTTAGCCTAACCAGGATTTGAACCTGGGACCTTCATTCTCCGTTCTGACACCCTCTCTCACCGAGTGACTACTCCAGCATGTTCATTTTGGTGTTTTAAATGGTATATTATTAACCAAATTAATGTGTTTTACAATATACTAAGCATCGTCATAACAAAAATGACGGCAACTAATTTCATGACGTCAGCCGAAACATGACGTCACCTGATCCACAGATCCACAGACCCACAGACAGACAGACAACTTATTTTTATATATATAGAATATATATATATATATATATATATATATATATATATATATATATATATATATATATATATATATATATATATATATATATATATATATATATATATATATATATATATTACACCAGAATACTTCATTGTTTGAAGAAAGCACCAAAATTGGCTGAGATGTACTTTCAAGCCTGTTCTTTGACATGACCTGATTAATTTTTCCTCGGAACGCCGGTATGTGGTTTAAAATCCAAGATGGCGGACGAAAATATGTGTTTGTCAAAATGAGAAGACATTACCGTTCAAATAGGTTAGTACTAAGTAATTGATGGCAAAGGTTCTGAATTTAAGCTTAAAAATCACCCAAATTGTACCGTAGTACCGCTAGGTGCCTCAAATCCGAAATGGTGGACGAATATACGAATTAGTCAAAATGAGAAGACATGGCCGTTCAAATAGACTAGTATGGATTAATTGACCGCAGATGTTCTGAAAACGCAAAAATAACATAAATGGCACCGTTGTGCCGCCAGGTGCATCAACTTCACAATGGTGAAAAAATACGAGTTTGTTCAAATGAGAATGGCACTGGTGTATGAGTGGAATAAAGTAATAATATCTGACATTCCGTCTGTTTTTCTGGATAATAACAAGAAAAGAAGCATTGTGACACTAAACTAACTAAAAGAATATATCCAGTTTGTAAGGAAAATCCGATATTCACTATAAAAAACAGCAAAAAAACAACGCTCGTTAGTCCAAACGTAACACATTACAAATGGCTTAAATTTTTCCTCCATGTCTTGTCATGGAATTCGAGGAAAACTTGATGTTGCTTGAAAAGTCATATTGCTCCGCCGATTTCAAACTCTACGTGGAAATCTTACAGCTCAAAGCCCCATAGTTGTTCTTTTTCAGCCATATCAATTACTCCCGTTGGCTCCTTCTTCACATACGCGATGTGGTACTACTAGAAATAGAGCATCCGTCTTTTTTTGAAGAGTTCATGAAAGGCAAGCTCATGATATCAAATTTGGGAAGGAAATTCTCGAATTTATCTATGGACCAGGCAAGCGAGCAGCTAAACTGTGTTATTAATGGTTTTGGGGGAGTTAAAGGCATTCTGGGCGATCCTTCAACTCTTCATCGCTGATGCATCGGAGGCCCAGAAGTAGCCCGCTGCATCGAAGAATTCGAACGTAGTCTTTCCAACTCTGATACTCATGACGACAGACACCATAGTGAGGCAAAGTCCCACCAGAAGAGTTTTTTATTGAACGTTTCCAGTCTTGTCACAACTGTTCTGGAAATGGGAATCCTTTTCTGGGAAGAATGACATCTGGGAAGATCTTATTTTTTTAAGTACGAATATCGTTGTTGAACCAGGAAAGCCAATTTCAAGCCTCTGAGCCCTGGGTGAACAGTAGCACTTTTCATTTCGATCAGACATCATTATCGATAGGTTTTACAGTCTTTGCTAAAATTCTCACAAATTTGTTTTTGTTCAAGTTTTCGAGCAAAATTCTTTCTATCGATAATCGATAACCACTGATAAAATCGGCTCAGTGAGAATAAAAGCTACAAAAATGTAGAGTTCTCAACTTTGATAAATTTCATTGCATAGTCTTCATCAATATTGTACCCTCTTTCTAACTGATGTTTTGCTAAAAAAAATTTCATTTGTTTCTCAAAATTATAATTTTGGCCGATAGGGGGGTCAAGGAGGCTTCGATTTTGGTTTTTGGGAAAGGGAGGTAGATAAATGTAACACTGATAATTTGTACATAACAGTCTATCAATAATTATTGGAGCATATATTCTAGAGAACACGGTCAGTAGCATAGACCCAATATATGTGTATTTTTTTTAATCCGTGATCAAAATAAGTTAGACCGATCGGTAACGGTTAAACCAATCGACAAGATTCGTGGTACATGTTCTTTGGGTTGTGAGAACTTCAAGCTTGGATGGTAGGTGAATTGGGACGGAATGGAGCCCAAAGAAAGGGGTTTTAAGGTTTACTAATGGAACTTCCAACCGAAAAGTCAACAAAGTTGTCAATTTGGCTAGTTTTATAATATATGATTACATACATATGCTTGCTTTCAGAGAAGTAGGACAGGCATAAACTTTTCCCAGACCTATTGAAGCCTATGATCAAGAATTTTTGAAGAGTTCTCGTTCATGAAAGTATGCAAAATCTTTTTTGTCTGGGGAAGGAGGTATTTGCAGGAGGTTCTATGCTGGTGCAGCTCCTTCGATCTTTATATGTAGGGTGTGTGTGCCAGGAGTTTCACACCACTTCCCAAAATTTTAAGACTATGGATAAGAGGCTTGTTAGATCAATACAGGGGTGCAAAATAATCAGTTTTCTAATGAGAATATTTATTCCCAAATTAAATCAATATTTTATGAATAACCAGACTCTTACGTCATTGAAAAAAATGTTGACTTCAACTGAACCTTAGACAAAAGTAAATACGAACGAACGCAATTAGGCGAAGCTAGACAAACAATATGCTTTTTAGATAGAAAGGGTGCTGCTTGTAGATTTTCATTGCCTTGGAAGAGGTTGGGCAAACTACGCTTGTGGATCATATACGGCCCAGTAGAGTATATTATGTGATCCGCAGACAAACATAATTTGTATGTTGCATTCTTGTGTCAATTTTCTTTGCTTTTTTTTTGTTGGAAAAATATATGTAGGCCTAATACTGTATATGTGTTCTTCGTTAGCAATGAAGCTTACAGTGTAGCCCTTAGAAGAAAATGTTTGCCCACTTCTGTTCTAGGGTTACAACCAGGCATTAAGGGAGCTGAGCTGCAGATATCAGCTTGTCTCCAATTCCCTGACAATTCTTTTGCTTCATTTCCATATTTTACGCTGAATTCACAGGTCTGTTATGTAAATAAACAGGATAGCTATGATAGCTGCAGAGGAATGTTTGTGTCTGTAGAAAGCTTTTTAAACCAACCCTCTTAAAATATAAACCTCGTCACCTTATTGATTTGTCATAATTCTATCAAACAGTTCGTGGTAACGAACTGTAGTAAGGAGCGACCCGGCTCAATAGTAACCGAACCTCGATAAAATGGATTTTGATACCAATAGTTACATCAAAAGAATTGTATTTTAATGCTGATTTTATATATATACGTTTCATCAAGATTAGTCTTACCTATAAAAAGTTACGAGCCTGAGAAAATTTGCCTCATTTTAAAAAATAGGGGGAAATACCCCTTAAAAGTCATACAATCTTAACGAAAATCACACCATCAGATTCAGCGTATCAGAGAACCTTATTGTAGAGGTTTCAAGCTCCTATCTACAAAAATGTGGAATTTCGCATTTTTTGCCAGAAGACAGATCATGGATGCGTGTTTATTTTTTGATTTTTTTTTGTTTTTTTTCCCCAGGGGTGATCGCATCAACACAGTGGTCCTATAATGTCGCGAGAGGGCTCATTCTAACGGAAATTAAAAGTTCTAGTGCCCTTTTTAAGTGACCAAAAAAATTGGAGGGTACCCAGGCCACCTCCCACGCTCATTTTTTCCCCAAAGTCACCGGATCAAAATTCTGAGATAGCCATTTTATTCACCGTAGTAGAAAAACCTCGTAACTATGTCTTTGGGTACGACATACTCCCCCACAGTCCCCATGGGAGGGGCTGCAAGTTACAAACTTTGATCTGTGTTTGCATATAGTAATGGTTATTCAGAAGTGTATAGACGTTTTCAGGGAGATTTTTTTGGTTTGGGGGGGGGGAGAGTTGAGGAGGGGGTTACGTGGGAGGATCTTTCCATGGAGGAATTTTTCATGGGGAAAGAGAATTTCAATATAGGGGGCGCAGGATTTTCTAGCATTATTTAAAAAACAAACAATGAAAAAATAAATATGAAAAGTTTTTTCTACTGAAAGTAAGGAGCAGCATTATAACTTAAAACGAACAGAAATTATTACGCATATGAGGGGTTTACCTCCTCGTAATACCTCGCTCTTTACGCCAAAGTATTTCTAGTAATTTCAACTATTTGTTCTACGGCCTTTGTGATTCAGGGGTCATTCTTAAGGAATTGGTACAAAATTTAAGCTTTAATGTAAAGATCAAGGTATCGACGAGGGGTGAACCCCATCATATACGCAATAAAAATATACGAATATAGAAGTTCGTTACGTAAGTTAATTCGTAAGTTACGTATATTTTTCACTAATGAAAACGTTCGTAAGAAATTGAAAGTTCTAGTTGCCTTTTTAAGTAATCAAAAAGTTAGAGGGCAACTAGGCCTGCTCCCTCGCTCCTTTTTTCTTAAAATCTTCCGACTAAAACGATGAGAAAGCCATTTAGGAAAAAAAAATATTCAAATTTCGTTTTAATTATCTATGTACGGAGAGCCAAGATCAAAACATGCATCAATTCAAAAACGTCCAGAAATAAATAAGAAAACAAGTTTCTTTAACTGAAAGTAAGGAGCGACATTAAAACTTAAAATGAACAGAAATTACTCCTTATATGAAAGGGGCTTTTCCTCCTTAACTCCCCCCTCTTTACGCTAAAGGTTTTTACTGTTTTAAAAAGTAGAGTTAAGAGAAAGAGTCAAACTTTAGCGTAAAGAGCGAAGCGTTGAGGAGGAAAAGCCCTTTCATATACAGAGTAATTTCTGTTCGATTTGAGTTTTAATGTCGCTCCTTGCTTTCAGTTAAAAAAAACTTTTTTTTACTGTTTTAAAAATTGGAGTTGAGAGAAAGAGTCAAACTTTAGCGTAAAGAGCGGGGCGTTGATGAGGGAGCAACCCCTTACATATACGAAGTAATTTCTGTTCGTTTTACGTTTTAATGTCGCTCCTTACTTTCAGTTAAGAATAACTTGTTTTTTTTATTTAATACAAACAAACACAATTAGCCGAAGCTAAACAAACAATAAGCATTAAAAAATTACCTTAGAAATAAAAGGTACAAAGGCTTACGTTAAAAAATTTGAACAGAATTAAAAAGTTTAACTTCTGACGAATTCACATCCAAATATTTAGCACCAGTCATTCTATTTATTTTATTATTTCATTCTATTATTTCAGTCATTCTATTATTATTATTTCTATTATTTCATCTATTATCTTCTATTATTTCATTCTATTATTTCAGTCATTCTATATTATTATTTCAGTCATTCTATTATTTCTCATTTTATTTATCATTCTGCGAGTTTAGTGAATTTTTTTCTCCTAGTATTTTACAAACAAATAAACCCTCACACTATTTGGCAACAAAATTGAAGCAAGCCTTCTCCTCGGGGAATGTTCACCTTTTAAAGTCAGGGGGGTGAAGGTCAAGGACTTATTTGACAGACCCTTGTATTAAAATGAGTTTTCATTCCCAGGTCATGTATACTGTTGTTTTTGGCAACAACAGGAAAAAAAAATGATGTGATTGCGTGTGGGTGAGACATGAGGAGGTAAATTTGCTTTTGATTGAGCTAGCTATTCGTTAGAATTGATGGGTTTACTAGTTTCAATTATATTATTTTAGTAATTTTACTGATGACGATCGCTGTATATGTAATCGATATATCTGGACTTTTGAACCTGCTTTTTTCACTGTCTATATAAATGGATTTATCCCATTTAAAAATTTATCTGTTCATCATAGAGCGACAGTGTGGTCTAAAAAAAGAAACCTAGTTTAATTAGTAAATTAGTCAATTAGTAATAACTAGTTTAATTAGAAAACCTAGTTATGTCGAAAATATATATTCAGTTTGATGAAACGCCCCGAAATGATTTTGCTTCTTGACAGTGTCTTGACAGTGTCTTGACAACAGTGTCAAAACAACGTCTTGACAGTGCTTTGGACACCCCCTGATGATGTAAAACTCTCTGGATAGAAAAAAAAAGCCAGCAAAGAATATGAATCACACACTAAATTTAAAAAGGAACCATGCAAAACTTGATATTTACATGAGCATTTAAATAGATTTTACAGTTAGGACTGTGAGACTATAAGAAACCAAAATAATAACGTTAGAACAACTCATCATTTCTTCTCAAAACATACAGTGAATTAATTTGGCCCATCTTACAGGAAATGGGAAATCTCCGCCAACTTCGACCAACAGCAAGAACTAAGAGTGCTTAAACAAATCTTAGTTTTAAGTCAGGTTAAGTTGGAATGCAATTTTTCTCTAATCGGAGCCAAGAAACAAAGACTAATTGCAAGAATAATTGGGTATTTTAAACATACTTTTTTTGCTTCGAGAAAGTTGTAGTAATCAAAAGAAACTAAAAAAACAAAGTAGAAACATTATGATCGACTTATTGGGGGGGGGGGGGAGGAAAGCAAGTATTTCAAATATTTTAAGTATTGTCATATACTACTGTTTTCAAATATTTTTCAGCAGTAAATTAATGTGTGGTCCTGTCTTGGCACACATATTGTTTTAAAAATTAAATTGAATTCAAAACGGCTTTTTGGAACCTCGTGAATTTTTGTTTTGTTTTAAATCTAAGAACAAGCTATTATATCGAAGTGTGAATAAAACATATTGCTTCATTTTTATTCTTTATCGAAAGGAGTTTTAATTTTATGTATAAGAATAAGAGTCCCAGTTCCTGGAATATTTACCGGAAGTCCCTTATAGAGGCGGGGTATAACTAAAAAAGACCATATGAGGCATCGTCCATCCACAAAAAAGACTACCACGTCTACTGCTACTACTATTACTACTGTTCCTACTTCAGCAACTACTACTACTACTACCACCACTGCTTCTACTGCTACTGCTACTAATACTACTACTACTATCACTACTACTACTACTAGTACTGCTACTACTACTACTGTATCTACTACGATTCACAACAGCAGCTAGCTGTTTGAGGCCAGCACCGCTTCACACAATTCTCCTCCAATCTGTTCAAAGCTTCACACTTTACCACCTACCATGAATGCCCAATTTTCCTTAAATTGCCTTTTAAAATCTATTTCTGTCTAATTAGGATGGAAACCTACTTTTCTTTTTGTTCCAGAAGGATAGCCAGAAGGCATAATCGTTGGTAATCTGTCATCTTTCACCCGTAAAACGCGGGCTAGCCATTCTGTTATTAGTGTTGAAAAGGGAAAAAAGGATTGATTTCCAAAGAATATATTGCAGAATTATATTCTAGGAGCTGAAAGTCAGAGAAATGGTGTAGTACAAACGTTAAAAATATCAGCGGGTATTATGCCCTTTAGCATAGAATATAATTTTTCAAATAGGTCTCTCATATTTCATAAGCTATGTAAATGTGAATCATTTTGTTTTTTTAGCTGCGTCAGCAGCCTAATTTTTTCTACGTTACCCCAAGTGCTGAGGTAACATTGCTTGCGTTGCATACTTATCCCAGCTGCTGCCAAGTAACTCGTCTTGAAGGGAGGAAATATTATATTATTAGGATTATGTTTCTTGCAAAAATATAAGCATCAGAGTTCAATCCCTTGTAATACAACCCATACGCTATGCGCTGCAGCCGGAGGTGTCAGTTGGAGTGTTGCAATTGCCCGGTAAAATTTGAAAAATAGTTTTTCTTCGGTACTGTCTTTCAAAAACTAAGCAAAAAAATTACCCTTTTCGCTAAATTTTGAAAAGAATATTTTTATGTATCTTCATTAAAAAAAAAACCTTGATAAAAAAAGCCTTACCCCCTTAAATTACCGTGAGTTTTCGCCGCTTGGTAGCAGTGTATTCTATCAACTAGGGACGCCTTCCAAACTTAACCCTGGGCTGCTCTAGAATAGTTACATGCAACTTCCATGAAAATTAGTGTGAGTTTTCTAATTATTGATAATAGTGATATCAACAAATAAATCGCTATACTGAAAACTGACAGAAACCATACCCGAGTGAGATTAAATTAAAACACAATCTATCTAATCATTAACTAGAAAATATATTTAGTGTTTTTATGTTCAAACAGCATGTTTTCAAATAGTCTTTCTTTCTCACTGTCGGTAGATATGCACCACCATGACTTACTTGACCTTAATGAGCCACTGAGAATCCTTCACAAAATACTACTATTTTAACTCGATCACGTATATTTTGTCTCACCGAGAGTCCTTAGTTCTTAACCCCTTAACATCAGAGTCATTTTTTGCTTCTGGGACTGTAGAAACAACACAGAACTAAGTCTGCGTTGCAATTTAGAGACACGGGATGCTTAGAAGCTCTGATACTGCTTCATGCGATAATTAATTCTCAAAAATGATAGGCTACTATTTTTCAAGGGTCCCGGCAGAAGAATTTTTCATGGGGGGGGGGGGGTGCAGTCGCAAAAATAGTAATGGTGGCTGGGTGACAGGGAATTTATCTCAGGATATTTATTTCGTAGGAATAAGTTTAGTTTTAAATGCTTTTAGGAAAAAAACTCTCAAATAAAAAAAAAGTACCAAGTTGAGAAAGCAGGATGATTCGATTTATCTGTAATGAAATTAGGCTACGTTTTGTGATCTGTAATTGCGTATCAGCTATAATGAGGGTGGGAGTCATTTTTTAGGTGGGGGTAGGCTAGATTCCTAAAAACCTACATTTTAATAGACAAACTGCTTACTCTTCATGAGGCTTCGGATATATATTGAAAGAGGTAAGGGGAAGTAGGCATTAATTAAAATGTTTCCCCTTACAGCTAAAATGTGACATTCCCATATCTACCAAGAAAGAGGTGGAAAAGGCAAGGCAGGCCATCATCAGCCCCGACAGGAAATTTCTTTGGGGTGGCAAATACTGCTAGGAACTTAGTTTTCAGCAATTTTAAATGGTAACATTTTTTGTTTTCTAGTTATATGAAGTGTATTTAAACATGAACTCTGGTCTAAGCATCCAAAATATTTAAACAAATGTATGTAATGTATTTATCGATAAGAAAACTTTATTGTAGAGGGTGTGATGGCATCAGTTATGTAGAAAATCAAAAATCTTACAGAGTTTCCATCCATACAAACAAAATGAAAAGTTCTAGTGCTCTTTTTAAGTGGACAAAAAATTTGGAAGGCAACTAGGCCCCTTCCCATGCCAATTTTTCCCAAAATCGTCTGATCAAAATTTTGGAAGCTATTTTGTTTAGCATAGTTGAAAGGCCCAATAACTATGTCTTTGGAGATAAAATAAACCCCTAGAGAGCCTGGGGAAAGGTTCTTAAGTTATAAACTTTGCTTATTGTGCACATATAATATTTGTTATTGGGAAGTATGCATACATTTTTCGGGTGGGGAGGGAAGGACGAATTTTCTGCTGGGAGGATTTTGCATGGGGAGAATCTTCCATGGAGAGGGAAATTTTCAGGGAGTGAACGTTTCAGGGAAATTTTACACTGGATACATTTGCCAGGATTCCTATACGAAATTTCTTTATATATCTTGCTTTCTCTTTACCGATTCAATTTAACACGTGAAGATGTGAAAGGTAACTATCCGAGGTAAATTTTTGCCAGGATTGAATTGTCCAGAGGATATTTCTGTGGGGAGGGGGATTTTTCCGTGGAGGTAGAGCTAGATATCCTGACGTCATTTAAGAAACGATCAGAAATTAAATATGAAAAAACAAGCTTTTCCAACTGAAAGTAGGGAGCAACATTAAACATAAAGAGAATAGAAATTATTACGTATATGAAGGGGGCTGACCACTCTTAAACATGACGCTCTTTATGCTAAAGTTTAAAATAGTTTCCCAATTCTTTGAAAATGACTGCTGAAACACAAGGGTCGTTTAATTAGAACAACAAGTAACTTTTTTTAAAGTGCCAAAAAGCTTTAATGTAAAGAGTGGAGTGTTGAGGAGGGGCAAAGCCCTCATATGCGTAATAATTTTTTATGTTGCTCCTTACTTTAGTTGAAAAAGAATGTTTTTTTTTATTTAATGAAACTTAGAGACAAATATTTTTCTAAAGGCAATACAAAAAAGTCTGTCAATTAAAGTAAAAGAATATAAAAAAAAGTAAATAAGTATGAAAAATACACGAAACAATAGCATATTTACAAAAACAAGATATAAACTCCCAGCATTCAGTTCAGTTGAGTAATGCCGAAGTGTTGTACTAACAATATCGACAATTTTGTACCTGGTTATCAAATACCAAAATATTTAAGGCGTTTAGACTCAATGTTTATAACAAGTAACGCATTATCAAAGTAGTTTGTTCAATGGGAAACATTAAAACTAAGATTGAGAAAATTAAATAAAAAATTTTAATTTAATATTTTTTATTTAATTTTGAATACCGAAAACGAATATATTTGACACCTCTATTTTGAATATATTTGACACCTATATTTTTTCTGTATATAGACCTATATAATATACACCTATGTAATTCATCAACTGTAAAATTCCTGGGAAAAAAAACAAAAAAAAAAACAAATGGTAATAAAACACAAAAACGTATCTGTTCAGGGGAAAATACAGATATTCTCAGCATTCCGTTCAGGGGAATAATTTCTGATTATAGTAGCTTCATATATCAGCTCATGGGTGTTCTTGCACTGCAAGCAAAAATTGACGCCATTTTTTTTTTACCGAAATTACCCCTTATTAAGGTGTTTTGTTGTGTTTTCTATAATTATACGAACTTTCTTGAGTACTAATAACTGCACTAATTACTAATAAACAAATAAATATTTAGGATCAGTATAAAAAGCTGATTCTTTGATTCAATATTATCAATAGTTAGGCTCTTATACTTTTGTTATTAACAAGGATCGTTATTACCATTACTTACAATGAAGAATTTGATTTTTTTTTTGTTACTCCAACAAAATCATATAGAAAAAATATTTGTGTAAAAGTGGAAAGGGGTTACTCAGTCAGAAATCAGCACTTATATTTTGCTTGTTAAGGATCAAAATTTGTAGGCAGACAGTTAATATTGGGGCAACATTTATTTTTTCCATATTTTTTCTTCCTATTCTGCTCTCTTTAATTTAGTCTCATTATGATTACTTTATATTCCCAAATTTCCAGGGGGCCATGCCCCCCTCCCCAGTTGGAGCCCTTGCTACTTTTACTCTTCCACCAATTGTTAGAAGAAAGATTTCACTTTAAGAAATGTGACCATACAGGTCACATTGTATCCTAGGTTCAGTAGGTCGCATTTTTTTATTATTATTCTTTATTATCAATAGCAGGTTTTGTTAGACCAACAGGCAGGCTGAGTATTTTTAAGACTATTTCTATACCTTATTTTTCTGTTATGTACTACTCTGACCAATATAGAAAATTTCTAGAATACCTATAAAGTGTAAGTAAAGATGCAGAAACGTATATTAAAATATATTCATTTGGGGGCCAAGTTCATCAAAATAGTAGAGAAAAGGTGAATTTCAGTAGAAATATGAATATACTGTGAGAACCTGGACCCTGATACCCCAAACATATGCTCCTACAGCAGCATAAATAATGCAAAATCAAATAAATATGGTGGAAATAAAATTCATCAAAGCTTATAAAACTATAGATTATTAAATTGCCCGGTATTAGTAATAACTAGATGCATTGAATGGGTAAGTTTGGTAATACCAAGGTGTCTACTCCAGTATGTCGATTGTATACAATTGTACCTACAACTGCTACAAACTTTGAAAATTCAAACTTACTGAATATACGTTCAGTCTGTACAAATACTGGACCAACTGATTCCGGCACGCCATCTGCCAATGACCCATTTTCAATCCTCTTAAACGTAGCACAAGACCTCCATAAGCCACTGTGACTCCTTAGCAGTCGTGTCTTCACAGAAGAATTATCATTTTGAAGTGAGTCATGAACTACCGAGTAGTCCACTTTCACTGTGATCCAGTAAGTTGTACTAATGGACACAATCCATGTTCCAAGAGCAACAACAAGGAAAAAAGTGGTGATGGCTAAAATTCGGCGTTCGAGCATCAAAGCCGCCAGTGCTGCCTGACGACTCTTTTCTTTCCGTTGCCGTCTGCTCAATGCCCGGTTCTTCGACATGGCTAAAATTTTCTGAAAAAAAAGTCGCATTCTAAAATGAAGTAAAATCAAACATTTTGCAAAAGCTTTTGGTACTTGTCTATTATACAAAAACACACTCAAGAAGTGAAGTTTGGTGACAATAAAATCTGATGAAAATAGAATACTTTATTAGCAAAATTGTGAAGGTCATTTGTGAATTATCAAATTCGGAGCTTTGGCGTCGGCTGACCTTCTAAGAGACAAAGAAAGTTCATTATTTTATTTTAGTTCATTATTAACACGATTCTTGAGGACACCGGTTAGTTTGCTTTGACTAATGATAAAATATAGTGTCTTACCATGGACGTTCAAATCAAGATTTGGGATTTGCCAAGGACAGAAGAACGAGTAATTATGTTTTTCCAGGATAAGGAGTTGTTGCCCAAAACAAAACACTGTATCAATGGGCACACCCTAACTTTGTACTCTTACGAAAAGCAACATTTTGGAAGTGTAACACTGCCTCCTGGGAGCATTTTTTCAAATTGTAGTTTTCACAATTTTGCTAATAAAGTATTCTATTTTCATAATGTTTTGCTTTTTTCATTAGCCTTACCCAAACTTCACTTCTCAAGTGTGTTTTAAATAATAGACAAGTACCAAGCTTTTAAAAATGACACAGTTTGAAAAATAATTCTTTTTTATTTTCAGTCTATTAATACAAAAACGGATTTGTAAAATTTAGCCCAATAGCAAGGGCTGCACCGGAAATATTAAGTACAGGGTTGACAAACTTTTACCAACGGCACTGGCAAAGTGTCTTGTGAAGCTTGCGGAGAAGCGCCATAGCTGATTTTTTATGATTAAGTTTCTTAGTTGAGTCTATAATTAGTTATTTTAAACAACGTGGAAAATAATCAATAATAAAACTAACAGTTCGATATGGCTCAATTCTTAAAGGTTTTTATTCTTTTGCTATACAACATTCGTTTTTTGTCTAAGCTATATTGCTTCACAATTTTTTTGAAGTCAACAGAACTTCAAACCAGCCAAAATTGGTCAACAGAAAACTTTGTTGTGTTTGGCGCATTTTTGGACAAAAATGCCTTTAGAACTATTATGGGCGTATTGAATATATATATATATATATATATATATATATATATATATATATATATATATATATATATATATATATATATATATATATATAAGATTGTTTTACTCCTCACATCCCGTGGTGGCACAATTTGTTTGACCTTAGCTTAGTAATACAGGACCAAGAGATAGAACTCTTGGTCCTGTAGCAACACAGCACGGCCGACGCAGGGACCTTAAAAGTGAAAAAATGTCGTTGATTCGATTGCTACTACAATTTTTTTTTACTCCTGACTATGCCATTTTGTTCGTCAAAAGTATATAATAGTTAATTAATTATGTATAGTGAAAGTTTTTATTCAATAGGATACCAATTTAATCAGTGATGTTGGAAGGGGGCGCGCAGGTGGCGGGTTTCCCCGGGCGCCATCATTGTAGGGGTAAAAAATATTTATCCAAAAATGCTTTTTTTCGTTTTTTTATGTTTATTAGTCAGTTTTTACTCTTTTAAAAAGTAAAGTTGAGGAGAAAGAGTCTGACTTTAGCGTAAAGAGTGGGGCGTTGAGGAGGTAACAGCCCCTTTCATTTACGGAGTAATTTCTGTTTGTTTTAACTTTTAATGTTGCTCCTTACTTTCAGTTAAAAAAAATGTTTTCTTTATTTAATTTTAATAAAGGTTTCTTGATTGTTAATGTAGTATTACATTTTTACCTGAGCTAGATTACTTTTCCATAACATCACAGACAGCACAGAACTATTTCACAATTTTGGGGAAAGATTTAGCACTTAATGATAAAAGACTTCTTTCATGAAACTTTGTGGAGTTTTTCAATAGTATGTACCCTTTTTTAACATTAATCGAATATTTGGCAACCCTGTTTGAACTATTACAGCCAATTTTTAAATGTAATAAAATTGGTTTCTGTCCTCACTGAGCCATTTTGATCTTCGTCGGTCCTTGTTTGTCTACTAGACATGCAAAAACTCATATGCTACGTTTATGAATTATTCTCAAGAGTCTAAATGCCAAAGTCGAAATTTTAAAACGATGATTTAAGTAGCTGAGAATGTGATGTTGCATGAAGAAAAGGAATTTGATTATCGCATGGGTATTTCCCAGGGATACATCTAAAAATAAAACTAAGTTGCAAAAGTGGTATTTATTCTTAAAAAACGAGCCCAAGCACGATGGATAAGTCAATAAGACAGTGCAAACATAAGAGTAGAAACAATAATAATAAATTATTGCTTAAATAAAGCCATAAGCCCCTAAATTACAAAAATTAGAGTAACACTGATTTCTCTTCAGCTAAAAATGTTTTCTTAATTTTTTTCTGAATCTCTTCTGAATTTGTTGACTTCATACATTTCACAAAAAAATATATTTGCAGGAACTTCAAAGTAATCGCTGTTCCCGTGGATTAGCTCATGTCTATCTGTCTGATTAAAGTAGGGTCAACAAAATATAAAAGACCAAAAAGAAAAAGAAAATAAATGAATAAAAAAATGATGAATAAAAAAAAAGTAACAGAATTCTAATAGAAATATTCAAAAAAAAACTACAGAAGGTATTAGGGGCCGAATAATCGTTAGCAGCGCTCTGTCAGAATTTTAGCACAAATAACGTGGATGAAATAATTGCCAAATATTATTTATAAAGAAAAATAAATTCTAATTGTTAGCTTCCATAATTAAAATAAAGCAGTTAGCTGTTATATATATAAAAAGTAAGCCTTCAATTTTAAATAAAAAGGGATAATATTTTGTTTCTGCTTAGTTTCTTAGCAGGAGCGGATCCAGAGGGGTGGGGGGGCAGCCCTTCACAAGATTTTTCTGGTACTCTCATTCGTTCATTTTCTTATCTTTTATCTAAATAAACTTGTCAATTTCGTCATTTATTTGCGCCCTCGTCACACTGGGACCCCCTCCCAAAAAAATACTCTAGATCTTCCTTTATCTCTTTGAGTTTCCATATCAATAATCACCAAAAATCAGCTAAAATATTGAAAAAGCTGCATTTGGTAATCAATATTGAGCTGTAAAAAGCAGGCGTGGAAATATAAACTAAGGTTGTTGAATATACTCAGGTCTTTACTTCTAAAGTCCATTTTCTAAACAATCATGAATGAACACGTCTGTATGTCCATGTAGTAATTGATATACTTTGGATGTCACCGAATTAAAATGCAATCAGTACCGAATTAGAGTGAGCCTATATTAGATTAAATAAAAAAAAACATGTATCTTCAACTGAAAGTAAGGAGCAAAATTAAAACTTAAAACGAACAAAAATTATTAAAAATGTGAGGGCTTGCTACTTACTCAATACATCGCTCTTTATGCTAAATTTTGGTTTTTTTGTTCCAATTATTTAAGAATGACTCATGAAACACAACGGCCGTTAAATTAAAATAATAAGCTTTTTTCTGAAAGTTCTAAAAAAAAACTTTAGTGTAAAGACTTAAAGAGCGAGGTAATGAGCAGGGGGAAACCCCTCATATTCGTGGTAATTTCTGTTCGTTTTAAGTTTTAATCCTGTTCTTTAATTTCGGTTGAGAAAACTTGTTTTTTTAATCTTATTTCTGATCATTTTTTTAAATAGTACTGGAAAATCTATCTCCCCCTCCATGAAAAATACCTTCTCCACGAAAAATTCCTCCGTTCAAAGATCTTTCTACGTATACCCCCCTCCCCTATCAGAAAGTCCCCTCGAAAATATCTAAATACTTCCCAGATCTCAATAGCCAATACAATAAGTAAACAATCGACGAAGTTCATAGCTTGCACCCTTCCCTTGGGGGCTGGGGGTCTTAAGCCGTCCTCAAAGACATAGCTATTAGATCTCTCGACTATGTTGAACAAAATGACTATATCAAAACTTTGATCGGAAAACTTTGGGAAAAAATGGCCGTGGGTGGGGAGCTAGCTGCCCTCCAATATTTTTGGTCACTTTAAAAGGGCATTGGAAATTTTGATTTCCGATAAAGTGAGACCTCTCCTGATCTTCTAGGATAACTGGTTCGATACGATTATCCTTGGGAAAAAAGTAAAATAAATAAAAAAATCAATAAATAAACACGCATCCGCAATCTCGCTTCTGATAAAAAATACAAATTTCACTTTTTGTATATAGGAGCTTGAAACCTCTACAGTAAGGTTCTCTGATATGCTGAATCCAATAGTGTTATTCTCATTTAGATCACTTGATATTTTGGCGGTGTTTCCCCTTTTTTCAAAACTGGGCAAGATTTCTTAAGCTTGTAACTTTTGATGTGTAACATTAAACTTGATGAATGTTATGCATTCTGAATAAGCATCAAAATTTGGAGTCGTCGACTGTTACTTCTTAGAGCTTCAGCTACTATTGATCCACATCGCTCCTTGCCTACACAGAGGCGCCATTTAGACCAAATCTTGGGGTGGGCATAAACTTCATCCTGACCCCCCCTGACTCACTTTGTGTCGCGTAATCATCTAGGAAATGGGCATTTGACAGAACTCAAGAATTTTTTTTATGTATCTTACCTACTTTCAAAGTTTACAATAATTAATAGCAAATAGCATAATTACCCCAAGGGTTGTCAAGTAATTACGCTCTTTGGTCAATAGGCGTGCAGTAATTTCAAATCAATTGGACATAATGGATAGTTGGACATAATGGATTATTAAGGCCGGCAAAGGGCCCTCCCTTTGTGGTGGAAGCTTGGGCTCCCCTGGAAAATCTGGGGTGGGCATTTGCCCACCCATGACCCCACCCCCCACCCCAAATGGTGCCTCTGTGCCTACACTTCATTACCACAAACTGTTTGAAAGTGAATAGTTTAAATTTAAATTTTTTAAAATTTATATACTTTAAATACTTTAAATTTTTTAAGCAGCTTGTTAAAACATGGTTGATTTGTATTCCTTTATTTTTTATTTTTATTTTAAATCCCCTTTATTTGGAATTTAGTTTCAGTCGCATTTCTAAATAGCACTATTCTTAGACCTCAATAGAAAAAAAAAACGGAAAACTTTTTCACTTTTATTTTGAGATTTCTTTGTACGGAAGATTCAATTGCTTTTCGTTTTGTAAAGTCACATTCTTCGCAACAATAAACTCTTTGGCAGAATCTCTATTCTGGTTATTGTGACTCTAGTAAAAATGCACATTAGTCTCGCAAGAATTTTCAACGCTCTCTCAGGCAGATACATATCAGATCGTAAAGAATATGATGTGCCCAAGACCGAGTTGGCAAGAAACTAAAACTAAAGCTATTAGTCATTTACAAAATTATCCAACGACTCATTGAGATCTGAACTGGATAAATTAGCTCTAACGGTTACTTTTCACATTACATGCATGGGGATATGTAAAAAATCAGGTCAGGACAGGTCAATTTTCCCTATTGGGTCATGACTTAGCTCTTCTTCGCTCCAAATAAGGAAATAATGCTTAAATTAGTCAGCAGGAAATCTTCAAAACCAAATATAATGTTTTGGCTGTATATTTACCGGTCTTCTCTTTAATCTCAAACGACCATTTTCTACATTTCTTATTGTTCTAATGCATAACGCAAGCAAGTATTAATTTTCTTCGTAGGGGTACACAGTTTAGTTCACACTTGTCTGACTAACAAGAATTTATACAGAATTTGTATTCCCAAAATTGTTTTCAACGCGTAGTTTCTGGAGAAAAACTAATTCCAAGATTTGGAGAAAACATCGACAATAAATGTAAAAACAGTATCTAGTAGACAGGGCCGTATCCAGGATTTTTTTTTGGGAGGGGGGCGGGGGTTTACACAAAGATTTTGTCGGTGGAGGGCAGGGGTACAAAGAAACTTAAAAAGAAGCATCAAAATTTGTTTATTTTCATTTTTGTTATGTTTTTGTGAGTTGAAAAAACATTTCGAGGGGGGTTCGACCCCCCGAACCCTCCCGGATATGGCCTTGATAATAAATTTAAACTTCTAAAATAACTGCCATAAATCGCTTGATAAGCTATTCTCGAAGGAAGATCATCAAAGTAATGTAAGTTAAATAGCACTTTGAACCAATTAATCTGCATTACTCTGTTTTTATACACTCTCTCTAAAATATAAAAAATTCATATTTGGACGTTCGGTGCGACAGTGACGATACATGTCCAAATAAACTTTGAATGCCCTTTTGTTTCCTAAGGCATCTGTAATTTCTTGTACAAAAAAATATTTTCCATTTCATGTCTCTTAACCTTTAAGTTTATGTTTATATTGGTCTTCATTGTTATCTGGTAGACAAATCTGCTCTTCTCGTCAATAATAGGAAAGAAAAGATGTTGGGAAAAATTACACCTTTAGAACTTTGTTATAGTACACACACTCAATAGTTGAAAAGTATTGTATTAATATTTAACACAATCACTATGACATGTAATTAACTGTACGTGGATATATCTTCAGGAAAAAAGGGCATTTTGTATTTCCTTTTAAATAATGCAAACAAGGGACCTTCAGCTCTAATTGACGTTTAAGTAATATTCAAACAAAAATTTGAAATTAAACAATGCTAATCTATAGTAATCATTAATTATTTATTTAAATTATTAAATTTTAGATCTTTATGTTTTAATTAATATTAATAAATTACTATTTACACAATTTTTACTAAGCAATCAGCACTTTTTTCCAGCTTCATGAGTTCGATAAAAAAAAGCAAATTTTTTACCATTATGTAGACTTCTCCATTTGATCTATGTCAATAAAAGATGAATTTTTAAAATGATTCATTTTTTACTTTCATCACCCAGTTAATCGTCATTGTGACTGACCAGAAATTAGGGTAAAATTTGCCTCAAATGTCGTTGATTTTATTGTTTAACAGTTTTTAGGAGCTTGTTCTGACATTCTTTTTTTTATATTTTCAAGTTCATTTATACAAAGTATCAATATAACTTCGTAAATACTAAATGGAATAGGGATCATATTCAAACATAGGCAATAGTTCATAATTAAATTATATGTGAATGTTTCATTCTGGAATGTTTAATTATTGTTTAGCTTCCTTTACTAGAAATTGCATTGTATTTTGCAATTGACAACGTCCACAAGCTTGAAGAAGGTACAAAAAATAAAATTCTGTACGGAGTTTCTAAGAATCAATAAACTAAAAAAAAGTCATTAAAAAGAGCAAGTTTAAAATCCAAATTCTTTGTCTAAAGTGTCAAGACTGTTTTCTAATTAAGACAAAATAACAGCAAGAATTTGCAGTTTATATTTATAAATAATTAAAAGTTATTATTTCTCAACCTCAAAAACTAACAATTTAAGAAGGTAGATCGAGAGGAGATAGAAGAAGATAGAAGATGTAAGAAGAAGAAGAAAATAAGGTCCTATAAAAACGATAGATAAGAAAACAGAGTCTAACCAGAATCATAAGAAACCAGTACAGAAAAAACTATATTCGCGATACAAACCGTTATGAGTGGGAGCCCTAATTTGCCCTACAATTTTCTAAATCTTGAAGGATACTTGCAAAATCTACTTAAATTCTGAGCACCCGTTTAGAATTTATACATGTAGATGTGTTATCCTCAGGCAAGTAAAACCGAATCAAGCTCAAAACGAGCAGAAGTTAACATGGGTTGTGCTGACACCCCCCCCCTACCTTCTGAACACCAGAACATAATTTGCTCTTTACTGAAAACAAAATACATTTTAAATGTTTTCACTTTTTCAATTTAAATAAATGAAAAATTATTGCAGGAATACAAATAAAATATCTATACAAAACTGTCAATCCACATTTTTTTTTTTATCAAAGTGCAAATTATGTTTTGGTCTTCAGAAAGTATTTGGGGTGTCAGCCCCGCTCATGTTAATTTATGCTCGTTTTTTGTTTGACTCGGTTATTGTAATTTCTGGTCGTTTTGGATTCATTTATTTTTGATGGTTGTTTGTGGTAGTTTTCTACTTGGAATATTATTTGACTTTTCTTTTCTTCTTAGTTGCTTTTAATTTATGTTCGTTCCTTCTGTTCTGTTCGTTTTGAGCAGTTATTTAGTCACCACAAAAGCACTAAAAATGGCACAGGTCGGTTAAAATATCAGTTTTTTAATTGCTCCAAAATAGGGCACAGAATGAAGTTTTATAGTTTTTATCTCTACCCTACTCCCTCCAGAACAGGAAGCTCTTGAAAACTGAAGAAAAAGCTTAAAGAGATGAGATTAAACTTTGAGATCACCCAAAATAGCACCCTTTATAGCCTAAGTTAAGGGCATTTGGGAGGGGGATATTTTCAAGCTCCTTCTACGTCCCTAAAACTTCAAGCATTGCAATACAACATAATTTTTCAGTAAAAACATCAAATGTTACATTAAACTCAGTTCCAGCAGATCCACGACATTGGATCCAGTTCCAGCAGATCCACGACAAACTCAGTAAAACACTGTTATTAAAATAAGACAAACAAAGGCTGTCTTCTCAAAATATTTCAAGCACAACACCAGAGACCGGGCGGTAATATTTCCAACCGAAACTCTAAAAAATAGAATTTTGATACCAATAGTTACATCAAAAGAATTGTATTTTAATGCTGATTTTAAGTATATAAGTTTCATCAAGATTAGTTTTACCCATCAAAAGTTATGAGCCTGAGAAAATTTGCCTCATTTTCGAAAATAGGGGGAAACACCCCCTAAAGGTCATAAATCTTAACGAAAATCACACCATCAGATTCAGCGTATCAGAGAACCATGTTGTAGAAGTTTCAAGCTCCTATCTACAAAAATGTAGAATTTCGCATTTTTTGCCAGAAGACAAATCACGGATGCGTGTTTATTTGTTTTTTTGTTGTTTTTTTTGTTTTTTTTTTCCCAGGGGTGATTGTATCGACTCAGTGGTCATAGAATGTCGTGAGAGGGTTCATTTTAATGGAAATTAAAAGTTCTAGTGCCATTTTTAAGTGACCAAAAAGTTGGAGGGCCCTTAGGCCCCCTCCCACGCTCATTTTTCCCCAAAGTCACCAGATCAAAATTCTGAGATAGCCATTTTATTAACCATAGTCAAAAACCTAACAACTATGTCTTTGGGGACGACTTACTCCCCCCGCAGTCCCCGTAGAAGGGGCTGCAAGTTGCAAACTTTGACCTGTGTTTACATATAGTAATGGTTCCTGGGAAGTGTACAGACGTTTTCAGGGGGATTTTTTGGGTTTAGGGGAGAGAGTTCAGGGGGTGGGGGTTATTTGGTAGGATATTTCCACGGAGAAACTTCTCATGGGGGAAAAGAATTTCAATGAAGGAGGCGCAGGATTTTCTAGCACTATTTGAAAAAACAATGAAAATATAAATGTGAAAAGTTTTTTCTACTGAAAGTAAGGAGCAGCATCAAAACTTGACACAAACAGAAACTATGACGCATATGAGGGGTTTACCTCTTTGTAATACCTCACTCTTTACGCTAAAGAATTTTTAGTAATTTCAACTATTTATTCTACGGCCTTTGTGATTCAGAGGTCATTTTAAGGAATTGGGCAAAATTTAAGCTTTAGTTTAAAGAGTGAGGTATCGACGAGGGGTGAAACCCCTCAAATACGCAAGAAAAACATATGAATATTGAAGTTCGTTTCGCAAATTAATTTGTAAGTTACATATATTTTTTACTAATGAAAACGTTCGTATAAGTTCTTATACGTTAAGAAAGTTCTATTTGCCTTTTTAAGTAATCAAAAATTGGAGGGCAATAGGCCTCCTCCCTCTCCGCTTTTTTCTCAGGATCTTCCGATTAAAACTATGAGAAAGCCATTTAGCCAAAAAAAATTAATATGCCAATTTCGTTTTAATGTCTAACTATGTCTATGTCTATGTCCTATGTCTAGGTTCTGTGTCTTTTGCCAGAAGGCAGATCATGGGTGCGTGTTTATTTGTTTGTTTGTTTGTTTTTGTTTTTTCCCCAGGGGTGATTGTATCGACCAAGTGGTTCTAGAATCTTGCGAGATGGCTCATTCTAACGAAAATAAAAAGTTCTAGTGCCCTTTTTAAGTGACCAAAAAAATTGGAGTGCACCTAGGCCCCCTCCCGAGCTAATTATATTCCTAAATTCACCAGATCAAAATTCTGAGATAGCCATTTTATTCAACGGAGTCAAATAACTTAAAACTATGTCTTTGGGGACGATTTACTCCTCCACAGTCCCCGTGGGAGGGGCAACAAGTTACAAACTTTGACCAGTGGTTACATATAGTAATGGTGATTTGGAAGTTTACAGACGTTTTCAGGGGGATTCTTAGGTTGGGGGGGGGCTGAGAAGAGGGGAATATGTTGGGGGAACTTTCCTTGGTGAATTTGTCATGGGGGAAGAAAATTTACATGAAGGGAGCACAGGATTTTCTAGTATTATTAAAAAAAAAACAATGAAAAAATAAATATGAAAAAGTTTTTTCCAACTGAAAGTAAGGAGAAACATTAAAACTTAAAACGAACAGGAATCATTACGCATATGATGAGGTCACCTCCTCCTAATACCTCGTTCTTTACGCTGAAGTATTTTTAGTAATTTCAACTATTTATTCTACGGCTTTTGTGATTCAGGGGTCATTCTTAAGAAATTGGGACAAAATCTAAGCTTTAGTGTAACGAGCGAGGTACTGACGAGGGGGTGATCCCCCTCAAATACGTAATAAAACATGAGCATACAGAAGTTTGTTACGAAAGCTATTTTGTAAGTTACGTATATATTTTACTAATAAAAACATTCGTAAGAAATGTAGAGTTCTAGTTGCCTTTTTAATTAACCAAAAAAACGAAGGGCAACTAGGCCTCCTTCCCCGCTCCTTTTTTCTCAAAATTATTTGATCAAAACTATGAGAAAGTAATTTAGCCAAAAAAACTAAATATGCAAATTTTGTTTTAATTATTCATCTCCGAAGAGCCAAAATCAAAACATGCATTGTTTCAAAAACGTTCAGAATTAAATACAAAAAAACAAGTTTTTTTTATAACGGAAAGTACGGAGCTACATTAAAACTTAAAACAAACTGAAGTTACTTCGTATATGAAAGGGGCTGCTTCCTCATCAACGCCCCGCTCTTTACGCTAAAGTTTTTTGCTGTTTTGAAAAACAGAGTTAAGAGAAAGAGTCAAACTTTAGCGTAAAGAGCGGGGCGTTGATGAGGAAGCAGCCCCTTTAATATACGAAATAATTTCTGTTCGTTTTAAGTTTCAATGTCGCTCCTCACTTTCCGTTAAAAAAAAACTTGTTTTTTTTATTTAATTTCTTTTTGAATCATTACCATTACCAGCATATCGGTCTTGATCAGTTATTACATAAAAAAAACTAGTTTTTTTAACTGAAACTAAGAAGCGACATTACAACTTAAAATGAAAGGAAATTACTCCGTATATGAAATGGGTTGTCCCCTCCGCAATCCCTCGCTCTTTATGCTAAAGCTTTTAATTGTTTTAAAAAGCAGAATTATGGTAAAGAGTCAAACTTTAGCGTAAAGAGCGAGGAATTGCGGAGGGGACAACTCATTTCATATACGGAGTAATTTCTGTTCGTTTTAAGTTTTAATGTCGCTCCTTACTTTCAGTTAAAAAAACTAGTTTTTTTATGTAATTTCTGTACGTTTTTTAATTAATGCATGTTTGATTTTGACTCTCTACACATAAATTATTAAAATGAAATTTGCATATCAATTCCTTTTTTGGCTAAATGGTTTTCTCTTAGTTTTGATCAGACGATTTTGAGAAATAAGGGGTGGGGAAGGAGGCCTAGTTGCCTTGCAATATTTCGGCTACATAAAAAGGCAACTATAAATTTTAATTTTTAACGAATGTTTTTATTAGTAAAAAATATACGTAACTTAAGGATTAACTTCAATTCAATTTAATTTATTGAAATAAAAATAAGATATAACACCAATAATAATAAGGATCCTGGAAGCGAACTTGTTGAGGACCATAACCACAAAAAAAATTGAAAAGGAAGAAGAGAGAAAAAAAAGAAAAGAGAAAACATGGGTAACTAAAGCAAATTGAATAAGAATTTAGAGAGTTATAATATCAAAATTTTAGTACATTGTTATACAGTGTGCGAAAACTTGTGGATAGCTCAACACTGGAGGGTATTATATTCCATTGTAGTATAGATTTATAAATGGGGGATCGCTGGGCGGAACTAGAGACACAGTTGGGGACAATGAAGGAACGGTTGAATGAACGGAGACAGAGGCCTTCAAAATTATTAATATGAAAATAAGATAATAATTGAGGAGGAAGATTCTTATGGTAAGCAGAGAATGCAAGGTATAGACTTAATATTTTGATGATTTGTTCAAAAGGGATAATACCGAAAAACTGCTTTGATGGCACGGTTTTGGGCAGATTTTAATTTATTGGTAACTGAAGGGAAATTGTTGCCCCAAACAGATCCACAGCATGAGATATATGGGTAAATAAAAGAGTAATAAAGGTTGACAAGGATATCGGGAGGAAGAAAATAATTCGCACGATCAATCATACTTACCTGTCGCAAAATTATGGCTCTGATATAGGACACGTGTGTTGCAAATGATAGGGAGGAGTCTATGTGGACACCAAGAAACTTGGCAACTTCGACCTGTGGGAGGAGATTGGTAGAATATTTTAGGCCAAGTGCTTGCTGAGCATCATTTTTTTTTGTAAGGGGTTCGAAATAATACAACCTGACATTTTTTGATGTTAATGGTCATGCAGTTAACTAGACACCACTCCTGTACTCTATTCAGAAGGGTTTGAGTAGAGGCGACGACGGATGGTAAATTAGGACCGGTGATGAAAAAGTTGCTATCGTCAGCAAAAAGTACTGGGTGCACTGATGGACCCAGGTCCGTAACCAAATCATTAACATAAAGGAGAAAAAGTATTGGACCAAGAACAGAGCCCTGTGGGACTCCCCTTCGGACAGGTAGGGGATGTGAAGTCACCCCGCCCAGACTCACACTCTGTACTCTACCAGAGAGACAAGAGCCAAACCATGAGAAAGGAACTCCACGAATCCCTAAGTTGTTGGGTTTACTTAATAAAACACTGTGATCAACCATATCAAAGGCCTTAGAAAAGTCCAGAAATAAGCCCAATACAGTATTTTTAGGGTCAAGTTGGGAACGTATAAACTGTGTGGCGTCTATTAGTGCATGAGCAGTTGAAAATTTGGAACGGAAGCCATATTGATGAGGAGAAATCAACGAATCTGAAGAATTAATCCCAAATAAAAAGGGAAGAAGACGTCGGAATATAATTCTCTCGAGCACTTTAGGTATAAATGGGAGAAGTGAGATTGGACGATAATTACTTATCTCAGACGGATCGCCTTTTTTATGAATCGGGATAACAATTGCTGATTTAAATATTTCTGGGAAGACTCCAATGGTCATAGACAGGTTTGCTATGTGTACAACGGGTTCACAAACATAGGAAGATACGGTCCTAAGAAGCTTATTACTTATGCCAAAGAAGTCAGGTATACTACTATTAGAGAGACATTTGATAACTTGAAGCACCTCTTTACGATCAGTTGGAGAGAAAAACATGGATCCAGGATTCTTGCTAGGGTGTACTGACTGTGAGAAGGAACAGGAGTTAGCATTTGGAATATTAGTGAAATAATTATTAAAAGCATCCGGTACTGAATTTGGGTCAATTAATCTTCCACTGATGTCCTTAAGGTTAAGAGGTACAGATCTTGAATTCCTTTTTTTTTGAAAGAATTTCATTTATTGTGGACCAAATTTTTTGCAAGTTCCCTTTGCAATGAGAGATTTTTGAATAATAATAATTTTTTTTTGCTTCCCGGACAAGTTTGATATATAAATTTTTGTATTTTTTATAATTAGTCAGGTCAATAACGTTACTGGTTTTGCAAGCTAACTTATATAGGTCATTTTTTTTGGTATGAAGAGATTATCAGGCTATTAGACATCCAGGGGCGTATATGGGTAGTTTTTCGGTTTGATTTACGAACTGGAAAGGTTGAACTGATAAGATCACTCAGTCCCTGTGTAAAACCATTTGTGGCTGAATTAACATCCTGACAATCCAAAACCTTGGACCAGTCGAAGGATTTCAAACGATCCGTGAACCTGTTCATATTCACAATATTATATATTCTATTATACGTAGGGGTATTAGTTCTAGAGGATTGAGTAGCTGGTAGGGAGGGTAGCGAGAGATAGATTGGAAAGTGATCTGACATGTCAGAAAATATTATTTTGGAGGACAGGTGGTTTCCCAGGGAAGTGGATACAAAAATGTTGTCAATTACAGTAGCTGTTGACCTCACAGGATCTCAAAAGGAATGTGGGAAGAAGGCCACTTGAGGTGAATGTTTCAAAAAAGGTATCACAGTCATTATTATTGCTAACATTTAGTAAATTACAATTGAAGTCCCCAAAAGCTACTGCCTTATTTTGTGCTAAATTAATAAAACTCCAATTACGGAGTAAATTGGACTCCAATAAAACTCCAATTAAACTTAATAAAATATTCCAATTACGTCGAAAGGGCAGTAACCATTAATTAAAATTAAGTCTTTAAAATTAGCCCACTTATCCCGTATACTTCTGATGTTAAAGCAAATTACATTAAGTTTGGTCTCTTCCATTAGCTTAGGTTTCACATTTTTCACAAAATCAAAAGTGTTGAGATATTCACAGTTAATTTGGTTTAAAGGGCTATCGGGGCTAGCTAAGGAGCTGGTGGGTAAATTATTTTGGTCATCGTAATAGTTAAAAACAACATTATTACACAGTGATAAATTCGTGAGAAACGTAAAATCTTGTACAGTGCCCATTTAAACATCCATTGTGGTCTGTGTTACATCATCTCCTTGATTAAAATATTTGAAATCTTCTTCAGCCGACGAAATATCATTGGTGGTAATTTTGGACTGGGATGGAAAGTTTGCCATTTTTTTTCTTAGATTTCTTGCCTTTGACTAGGGCAGTGGCATCGACTACCGTCTTGGGGGCTGTGGCAATTTCAGAGCCTGCATTAATTTGATTTGCAGTTGAGTCTACAGACTTAACTAGCTTTGATGTGGAATCTATGTCCTTTTTCATGGAGGATAATTGAGCCATAGCTGTTTCTAATATGTCATCACCTAGGAGTCTAGTGATAGCTTTCTTCTTGAGAATATTTTTGGTTTCCTCAGCTTCATTACTAACCTCAATTAAGTGACTGACTGTGAGATAAGTTGCAAGCCTTAGCCATTCTTGGCTAGTTTTAGATGAATATTTTGGAGGGCAGGATGTTGATGTAAACTTAGGTAAGGGATGGGGGGAATGATTAGAACCTTGAGTATGAACATTATTTGCCTCTTTTGGAAATGATACTGTCTTTGCATCTGCTACAGCAACTCTTGCTTGGCTTCTACTGGGCCGATGGGGTGTGGGTTGCCAAGGGATTCTTGCAGCTACAACTGAGTAGGGTAGGTTCATTTTATCAGATGTTCTAAGGATTACATCGCGCTTTTGGTGAGCTGGGCAAGATTGTTTTGGAGGGCTGTGTGTCCCTTACGGTTACAATTTCTGCAGAAAGGGTCTGACTCATGGCATTCACTAATTGCGTGGCCTGTTTCCCCACACTTAGGGCAAGACGGATGGGACTGTTTGCAGTGTTTTTTGCTGTGGCCGTGGGCCAGACAAGTGGAGCATTGTAGGGGCTTAGGCTTATAAATCTTGTAAAAAAGGGACATACCGTACAAGAATATTTCTCTACTTAGCTCAACTTTGCAGGAAATGAGGATTGATCGGCTAGGGTGAAGAAAACCTTCTTTGTTTAAACTTAGCCTTATATCAGTTGAAGGATTGATGAGAAGACCCGAAGAATTTATTACTTCAGTTTGTATTTCCTCCACTTTTACACTGATATCAACACCATACAGCACATACTTGTGTAACTTTTCCACATCTATTTTTGTGGCTAAAATTTTTGAGCCATCAAGAATTCTTTCTTTGGATTTTGACAGGACATGGTCTGCCACCTGAGAAGACGTAAAGTAAATATCAATAGACTCGTCCTGCTTGAAAACAAGTTCAAAATTTACCTTGGTGATCAGAAAAACAGCTTTCCTAATTTGCATTATTCGATCTTTTGAAAAGGGTTGGCCATTGGTTTTCTTGATTGAGACAGTATAATAATTGGGGTGATCGTTAGCACTAGTTTCTGGGACACTTAAAGAGAGGGGTTGCACTATCGTTGGTGAACGAGTTTCATCCTTTTTCCTCTTTTTGCCAGGCGTCTCACCTCTTTCATTAGAATTAGTTTTGGCTAAGGCCTGAATTCCTGACAACTAGCTAACAGTTTTGGGTCGCGTAGTTGGGGGGGTTCTAAGAAGAGTTTTATAGGTAGGTTGGAATGGCGAGTGGCTAAGGGTTTCAGTGGGAGTATCCTTCTCGGGTGGTAGCCTTAGGGGCTTTTTTCCCGTCATTTATTCCGACGAGATACTGCAGATTCACAAACTGTTAATCAGTCTTAAACACAGTTTTTAATCAGCGATAACACCAATATATTCAATTATACACTAATAATAACTCACTTTCAAACAGTTAGTGGTAACGAACTGTAGTAAGGAGCGACCCGGCTCAACAGTAACCAAAACTCTAAAAAATGGAATTTTGATACCAATACCTACATCAAAAGAATCGCATTTTAATGCTGATTTTAAATATATAAGTTTCATCAAGTTTAGTCTTACCCATCAAAAGTTACGAGCCTGAGAAAATTTGCGTTATTTTAGAAAATAGGGGGAAACGCCCCTTAGAAGTCATAGAATCTTGACGAAAATCACACCATCAGATTCAGCGTATCAGAGAACCCTACTGTAAAAGTTTCAAGCTCCTATCTACAAAAATGTGGAATTTTATATTTTTTGCCAGAAGGCAGATCACGGATGCGTGTTTTTTTGTTTTTTTGTTTGTTTTTTTTCCCCAGGGGTGATCGTATCGACCCAGTTGTCCTAGAATGTTGCAAGAGGGCCCATTCTAACGGAAATGAAAAGTTCTAGTGCCCTTTTTAAGTGACCAAAAAAATTGGAGGGCACCTAGGCCCCCTCCCACGCTAATTATTTTCCCAAAGTCAACGGATCAAAATTCTGAGATAGCCATTTTATTCAGCGTAGTCGAAAAACCTTATAACTATGTCTTTGGGGACGACTTACTCCCCCACAGTTCCCGTGGGAGGGGCAACAAGTTACAAACTTTGACCAGTGCTTACATATAGTAATGGTTATTGGGAAGTGTACAGGCGTTTTCAGGAGGATTTTTTATGTTGGGGGAGGGGTTGAGAAGAGGAGGATATGCTAGGGGAACTTTCCATCGATAATTTGTCATGGGGGAAGAAAATCTCCATGAAGGGAGCGCAGGATTTACTAGCATTATTTAAAAAAACAATGAAAAAATAAATATGAAAAAGTTCTTTCAGCTGGAAGTAAGGAGCAGCATTAAAACTTAAAACAAACAGAAATTATTACCCATTTGAGGGGCTCACCTCCTCCTAATACCTCGCTCTTTACGCTAAAGTATTTTTAGTAATTTCAACTATTTATCTACGGCTTTTGTGATTCTGGGGTCATTCTTAATGAATTGGGATAAAATTTAATCTTTAGTGTAAAGAGCGAGGATCTGACAAGGGGGCGAACCCCCTCATATATGTAATAAAAATATGAGAATACAAAAGTTCTTTACGTAAGCTAATTTATAAGTTACGTAAATCTTTTACTAATAAAAATATTCGTAAAAAATGAAAAATTCTAGTTGCCTTTTTAATTAACCAAAAAATCGGAGGGCAACTAGGCTTCCTCCCCCGCTCTTTTTTTCTCAAAATCGTTCGATCAAAATTATGAGAAAGCAATTTAGCCAAAAAAAAAAATGCAAATTTTTTTTTAATTATTCCTCAGCGGAGAGCCAAAATCAAAACATGCATTGATTCAAAAACGTTCAGAAATTAAATAAAAAAAACAAGTTTTTTAACTGAAAGTAAGGAGCGACATTAAAACTTAAAACAACCAGAAATTACTTCGTATATGAAAGAGGCTGCTTCCTCATCAACGCCCCGCTCTTTACGCTAAAGTTTTTTACTGTTTTAAAAAGAAGAATTGAGAGAAAGAGTTAAACTTTAGCGTAAAGAGCGAGGCGTTGATGAGGAAGCAGCCTCTTTCATATACGAAGTAATTTCTGGTCGTTTTAAGTTTTAATGTCGCTCCTTACTTTCAGTTAAAAAAACTTGTTTTTTTTATTTTGTATGAAGTGAGTAATCTCTCACAATTAAGTCCGCAAGTTAATTGCGCAATCTAACACAATACAGTACAAAAAGTAATCCGATTAGGTTCATAAGCTAGTTCCTTTTAGTTCAGATGCTAAACTCATACTGAGTTTAATACGTAACAAACTTTAATATTCTTAAATTTTTATTATGTATATAAGGGGGTTTGTACCCTCGTTAGTACCTCCCTCTTTACACTAAATCGTAAGTTTTGTCCCAATTCTTTAAGAATGACCCATGGATCAGAAAGGCCGTAGAATAAGTAGTTGAAATTACTAAAAATACTTTAGCATAAAGAGCGATGTATTTATCTCCTCCTAAATACCTCGATCTTTATGATAAAGTATTTTTAGAACCTCTCATATGCTTAATAATCTCTGTTCGTTTTAAGTTTTAATGCTACTCCTTACTTTCCATTGAAAAAACTTTTCCATGTTTATATTTTCATTGTTAATTTTACAGTAATTTTAGAAAATCCTGCGCCCTTTTCATTGAATTTCTGTTCCCCCATGACATATTTCTCCAGGGAAAGATCCTCTCACATAGCCCCCTCCCTTCAACCCCACCCCCAAAACCAAAAAAATCCCCTGAAATCGTCTATATACTTCCCAACAACCATTATTATATGTAAACACTGGTCGAAGTTTGTAACTTTCAGCCCCTCCCCCAGGGACTGTGGGGGAGTAAGTCATTCCCAAAGACATAGCTATTATGGTTTTTGACTATGCGGAACAAAATGGCTATATCAAAATTTCGATCGGTTGACTTTGAGAAAATATGAGCGCGGGAGGGGACCTAGGTGCCCTCCAATTTTTTGGTCACTTAAAAAGGACACTAGAACTTTTCATTTCCGTTAGAATGAGCCCTCTGTTGACATTCTAGGACCACTTGGTCGATACGATGACCCCTGGGGAAAAAACAAAAACAAAAAAATAAACACGCACCTGTGTCTTCTGGCAAAAAATACGAAATTCCACATTTTTTGTAAGTAGGAGCTTGAAATTTTTGCTTTATGGTTCTCTGATACGTCGAATGTGATGGTGTGATTTTTGTTAAGATTCTATGACTCTTAGCGGGTGTTTCCCCCTATTTTCCAAAATAAGACAAATTTTCTTAGGCTCGTAACTTTTAATGACAAATACTAAATTTGATGAAACTTATATATTTAAAATCAGCATAAAAATTTAATTCTTTTGATGTATATCTTAGCATCAAAATTCCGTTTTTTAGAGTTTCGTTTACTGTTGAGCCGGGTCGCTTCTTACTACAGTTCGTTACCACGAACTGTTTGATACTGAACAGTTGAAAACTGTTCAGTTGAAAACTCTAAAACCGAACAGTATGAAAACTATGAACCCCCTTCTCCCCCATTTCTAACAACCTGAAGAATCCCTTATGAGTACTTTTTGAGAAAATACGCAGTCTTCATTTATATCTGGCGAAGAATAAACTCATTTTTAAGCTTACACCTTCTTCTTCCAGACAAAGTCCCTATTAATTTATGCTGTTGCTTAATAAATACTTTCTTAACGTTTTCGGTTGGTCTGAACCACCACAGCCTCTTACTATAAGACCATAGACCTAAAATTGTCGACGGGGGGTGTTACCCTTATATTTTCTGTCCTCCCACCAAATAGTTTCAACATATACCGTTTTTAGGATATTTTTATGGAAAAAAAACTTTTTTTTCACTAAAAAAAAGGAAAAACAACAAAATAGCCCCTTCGACTTTGAAAAGCAGGTTTTTTTCCCTCCCCATCCCTACAAATTTACAAATTGACACAATTGTATAAAAAAAAACTTAGAAGGAGTTACTAAGACAAATATGCAATTAGCGAAATTCATTTTCATCAATACAATTTTGAAATATTACTTACCAACTTTTTTATTCCAAATTTAATCCATTCGTAAAATTTGTAATTGATATCTAATGGCTTGACACAAAGACAAGTACGATTTAACTCATCTAGGAGAAAGGATTGGCAAAGCTTTAACGCGAGAGCACTCCAGGATTTCAAACGCGCGTTATTCTTATTTGTGTTATGGGAATGCTGGAAACATTCTGGGGAAATGAGATAATCCTTGTGGGAAGAGTGCAAGGTCTCAAGTAAATATTCTTTTTAATCAACACAGAGGCGAGAATTGGATTGCCCCGTGCGAAACTTCTATAGGCTTAGAAAACTAATACCTTGCTAACATGTCTGAAATTAACCATACAACAAAATATTCCGAATGTCTGTTTATCTTTTTTTTTGTTTGGATGAATATGGAGACACTTTCACATAATGTCATCACTGGAATCAAATTCAGAACCCCACAGTGTGTTTTCTACAGCTAAGTAATACTTCGTAATACCAAGCTAAGGTCATTACACTGCGTCATTACAGGACCCGAATGGCTACAGGAGAGACCAAATGAAATCATATAGCTCTATAATTGCATAATCATTGATGACACTCTAGCACCGCCGAAGTAAAGAGCCATGGCCTTTCAAGGTATTATTTTTTTCCCCTGACCACTTCTCATAAAAATGGTGGTTGTGGAAACTTCTAAATTTTATTTGGAATCTAACCAAAACTGTAGGGAATTCAATCCCTGTGGGACTAGAATGTATTAATTGTAAAGTTGCGATGTAAAACGAAAGCCACTGGATTTACCCAGGTTAACGAAATGTGGTATCTGCAATGTCATAAGAACGGCTTATGAGATCAATTTGAAATTATCAGCAGATACTGAGGGTCAAGCGGGCCTAAATTTTCACTTAGGGAAGGGGGAGAGGTAAATCCAAACACACTAAGCATATCCAAACTATCAAACAGCATATTTCAATACCTTGGCAACGCCTTGAGGGAGACAGTTAATACTTTTATGCAGTTTGGGGGGACAAGGGAAGTTCAAGTTTTAGGCTTGACTGGCTAAAAATGTTATTTCTCTGACCCGCACAAACAGTTTAGAATAGCAAGCCCCCATCGGAAACATCAGTTATTCACATCTTGGCTGTGATAATTAAGCGCGAAATACGCCATTTTTGTAGCTTTTCAAGGAGAGCCAAAAACAGAAAAAAATTTGTCGGCTGTGGTCGTTCTGAAGAATGAGACTAATCAAACAGTTCGTGGTAACAAACTGTGGTAGGGAGCGACCCGGCTCAATAGTAAACGAAACTCTAAAAAACAGAATTCTGATACTAAAAGATACATCAAAAGAATTGGATTTTCATGCTGATTTTAAATATATAAGTTTCATCAAATTTAGTCTTTGTCATCAAAGCCTGAGAAAACTTGCCTTATTTTGGAAAATAGGGGGAAACACCCCATAAAAGTGGAATTTTAACGAAAATCACACCACGCCATCGCATTCAGCGTATCAGAGAACCTTATTGCAAAAATTTCAAGCTCCTATCTACAAAAATGTGGAATTTTGTATTTTTGCCAGAAGACAGATCACGGGTGCGTGTTTATTTGTTTTTTTTTCCAGGGGTCATCGTATCGACCAAGTGGTCCTAGAATGTCGACAGAGGGCTCATTCTAACGGAAATGAAAAGTTCTAGTGCCGTTTTTAAGTGAACAAAAAAAATTGGAAGGCACCTAGGCCCCCTCCGACGCTCATTTGTTTGCCCAAAGTCAACGAATCAAAATTTTGAGATAGCCATTTTGTTCAGCATAGTAAAATGCCCATAATAGCTATGTCTTTGGGGATGAATTACTCCCCCACAGTCCCCAGGGGAGGGACTGCAAGTTACAAACTTTGGCCATTGTTTACATACAGCAATGGTTATTGGGAAGTGTACGGACGTTTTCAGGGTTTGGTTTGGGGAGGGGGTTGAGGGGAGGGGGCTATGTGGGAGGATCTTTCCTTGGAGGAATATGTCATGGGAGAAGAGAAATTCAATGGAAAGGGCGCTGGATTTTCTAGCATTACTATAAAAAAAAAGTGAAAAAATAAACATGAAAAAGTTTTTTTCACTTGAAAGTAAGGAGTAGCATTAAAACTTAAAACGAAAAGAGATTATTTCGCATATGAGGGGTTTTTCTCCTCCTAAATACCTCGCTCTTTATGCTAAAGTATCTTTAGTAATTTCAAATATTTATTCTATGGCCTTTCTGATTCAGGGGTCATTCTTAAAGAATTGGGACAAAACTTAAGCTTTAGCATAAAGAGTGAGGTATTAACGAGGGGACAAACCCTCTCATATACCCATAATAAAAATATAAGAATATAGAAGTTTGCTACGTAAGTTAATTCTTAAGTTACGTATATTTTTTACTAATAAAAACGTTCGTTAAAAATTGAAAGTTCTAATTGTCTTTTTAAGTAACCGAAAAATTGGAGGGCAACTAGGCCTCCTTCCCCACCCTTTATTTCTCAAAATAGTCTGATCCAAACTAAGCGAAAGCCACTTAGCCAAAAAAAGAATTAATAGGCAAATTTCATTTTAATAAGGTATGTGCGGAGAGCCAAAATCAAACATGCATTAATTCAAAAACGTTCAGAAATTCAATAAAAAAACTAGTTTTTTTTAACTGAAAGTAAGGAGCGACGATAAAACTTAAAACAAACAGAAATTACTCCGTGTATGAAAGGGGCTGTTCCCTTCTCAACGCCCTGCTCTTTACGCTAAAGTTTTTTACTGTTTAATAAAGTAGAATTGAGAGAAAGAGTCAAACCTTAGCGTATAGAGCGGGAGGTTGAGAAGTGAACAGCCCCTTTCATACACGGAGTAATTTCTGTTTGTTTTAAGTTTTAATGTCGCTCCTTACTTTCAGTTAAAAAAACTATTTTTTTTTATTTAATGGAAATGAAGGGTACATATTCTAAACCAACTTTTTATGCTCTTTTCAGCGGTATAAATAGATAATACCAATCCTCTTCTTTCAAATATATTCTCAGCAAATTGAAAATTAATTCATTTTTGGTGTAGCCTATGTCTCCTTTGTTCTTGACAAAAGAGAAGAGAAATACCATTTTAGCTCAAAAGAATAATCCTCCTCTTTCAAAACTGGCGTGTTTCTCGTTTTTTTTTAATCTTCGTAACGGTATAAGTTAGGACAATTCTGACTGCATCAATCGATTTTTCCTATTAAGTTTAATCACGGTTCATACATTGCTCATTTTCGACTAAAATGGCATATGTCGCGCTTTGAATTACTACAGCCGATCTAAGAAGCGAGGTCATAAGACACAGCGTAGTAAGAGGCTATTAATTATTGTATTCGAAATATCATTAGAATAGCTTGTATACCAAGTTGAAAATTTCAGGGAGCCTTAGGGCGGCAATCATACCATATGTTTTGACTTGGGGGGAGGGGGGAGGGAAAAGGGGAGCCGAAAATGTTTTATTTGATTCATTTAAATGTTTGTGCACGTAAAGACGTAGGTCACATGATTCGACAGTCTCAGATCCAGCACGGGGTAAATTTTCTGGGAGCTTCAACATGCTTCTCTTAGGTTCTTTATTATAATACAAATAAATTACAGAATTTTATACATTTTTGGTGGCGATGAGCACAGCTCGTATACCAACAAGAAGAAAAAAACAAACACTTTATCACTGAAAAGAAACATAATTGTTTCTTATTAAACAAATAGCATTGGCATGCCACTTCGATCTACCGCCAAGATATGTTCATTTGAGACAATATAAACTTAATAAATCAACTATCAGGCAATAGTTGGCTGTGAGTTTAAAAAGATCCTATATAATCATAAACAAAATAATAAATACAAAACACCTTCTTTCACTAAAAACAAGTTTTAATTTTCTGACTGAGGAATGTCAAGGAGGCTTTGCCATCACCTAAGGGAGCTTCAATCCCTTCCTTCAAAATCAACTAGGGAAGTGCCATACGAGAACCACAGGCATATTGAAGCTTGTGCTAAGGTGCCAGGCAAATTCTTGAATCTAGATAGCGACGACAAAGAAGTGTCCTATTTACCTGATAAAACCAATACTGTCTTTGATCGTAAAACTATTTCACTTCTAATGTTCTTCGCATTCGGCTGTGTTCATATGACCAAAACCATGAGTCCCAATTGCATACCTAATGTTGTCTTGAAGTCTTCCAGTTCGGCTGTGCTTTTAGTCTGGTAAAAATCTACCCATGTCGTTCATAAACCTATGCCAGATGGCTCAAATAGGTCTATTAGTCACCTTTTCTGTATTGGGAAAGTTATGAAAGTGCTACCTTTCATACACCTTTTAGGCGACCGCTAATATGAATTCCACTGGAAACTTTCAACACTTAATTATCTAGCGGCTGGATTTTCCTGCACCAGGGGTCAATCAGGTTTTTAGCAGAATAATAAGACAGCAGATAATTGTCGCTTGACACTGCTAAAATTTTGAAATCGTGGTGAACTGAAGAAATTCAACGTGTACGGTGTCCACGGAGCTCTGTTCAAAGTGGTAGAGAGTGGTGGAGAAGGATCAGATTTTGGGTTGTTATTGACGGGTTCACTTCCTGTACATATCTAATAGAGGCAGGCGTTCCCCAGGAGTACACCTTTGCCGACAACACTACGACTAACATAACTATCCCAAAATACATAGATTCAAATCCAACCTCTATAACTCTACAGATAGATTTTTCGAAAATCGAAAAGTTGTATGAAAATGGATGGTCAGTTCCAGTACATTGAAAACAAGGGAGTTTGTTGATCAAAAGTGACACGCAAACATCACAAGTTTATCTTTACGGATGAACTGAGAATAGATTCAACAAGCTTCATCTCCCGGAGATCACCTGCTCCACAGACCTCTCTTAGAAAACCCACCTCAACCGGGTGTAAGCCTCTTCCGTAAGAGTGCTGTGGATCGCTCTTTGCTTCAAAAGCCTTATACTGCCCAGCTCGATCATTCCACTCTACAAGTCTTGCATCAAATCCTTTTGCCGAATAAACATGCCCACTGTACGCAAAAGTCCCGTTTTATCCAGGTCTATAAATTCACCTCCTTCTATGGATCTTTCTCGCATTCTCATCCCCTCATTATCCAGCCGATAAGGCACACACGAAAGCACAAAGCGCTGTCCAATTTTCTTAAAGCTAAAACGCCAAAAAAGAGTACTTGATAACAGCTTAGCTTGATCTTGCGCTTCGATTTGAAACAATATTCCGGGGACATTTTCCCTAAAAATTTCTCTGTTGACTCTTTCAGTAACAACAGTAATGTATCATTTCGTGACAGAACGATGTAAAATACTAGCCGTATATCTTATCCTTGAGAGTACCTGGCACTGCAAACTTAGTAAGAAAAGAAAAAGAAAATAATTCACTCGTGCATTGTTTACCACATTGCTTCAAGAGTCACGGGAATCACGGGAGTGATTCCCGTTAGAGTGACTGTACAAACTTACGGGGATTTTCTATAAAATAGAGATTTTTAAGCAAAATTGGAAACGATAGAAATTTTTGTGAAATTTATTAGTGAATTGGAAATTCACTAATAATTACCTAGAATCTATGTTTGTTATATTCTAACGAGCCTTTAGTAAAGCGTAAATTAAACTGAAACATCATCAGTCGGGGTTTAAAGTGAGCTTTGTGGAAGCCAACTTATATTTAGGATGATTTGTGTTCGTTTTAGGTTTTGGGGGCTATTGTTTGCTATCTTTTGAATTAAGTCGTGTTGTCCATTCAGTATATGTTTTTTTCATTTATTTATAATAAAATGTATGTTGAATATATAAAATTATCAAATATTAAATATATCTAAATTGAAATATATAATATCCAATATACAAAAATTTAAAATATTTAACTACAATAATATATATATATATATATATATATATATATATATATATATATATATATATATATATATATATATATATATATATATATATATATATATATATATATATATATATATATATATATATATATATATATATATATCAGAGCCTTGATCTTTACAACCTCCCAAGAAGTTTCCATTTACTTTAAATCTTTCTTTATGACACCCTCCCACCCCGGACGAGGAAGACCTGCTTTCTGTTTAGCCCTAGACCGTTGGCCAAAAAGGACAATCTTCGGCAATCTGTCATCCTTCATCCGCAGAACGTATCCTAACCATCTCAACCTTTTTTTCGTTACAGCCCTAGAAAGTGGGATTGAACCACATTTTCGTACAGCCTGCTGTTTGAAATACGATCTGTCAGTCAGGTACCCAGGACAATCCTTAGGTAATTTCTCTAGAAAAAATTGTAGTAAATCTTCATCCTTTTTTCGGGGTGACTATGCTTCAAAGCCATATTTGGCCACTGTCATCACAGTACCTTCCAATATTATAATCTTGGTTTTCAGACTTATCTTCCTATTTTTCAGAATTTTTTGGTGAAATGGTTGATCTATATCCACCTAGGCTTTTTGATTTTAAAGTAGTTGATCTTGAAAATAAATTGAGAAAAAACACCCTGAGCCTTGGCTATTCTACTTTTAACATCCTACCTGCTCCCACCTTCTTTACTAATAATACTACCATGGTAAGTGAAGCTGTCCACCTGATCAATCTATTTGTTACCCAACGTCATCTTTTCCTCTTCACTTATTCTTAGCCTTAGTGACTTAGTCTTCTTAAGATTAATTTTCAAAACTATTCTAGCACCTTGAACTCGCACAACCTCTAAAAGTTCATTCATTTTGCTTACACTTTCATCTTGGATGCTTAGATCATCAGTATAAACTAAGTCTAGGAGAGTTCTTCCTCCCCATTTGATTCCGTGGTCTCCCATTACCTTTCCTATATATTTTTTTTCAAACAAAGTCTATCAAAATGATCTGTATAAAATGGGATGGAACACAACCCTGCCTAACTCCTGATTAGTACACAACCACCAAATTACAAATTACCATTAATATAAAACCACCTTCTAACCTCATTTTCTACCCTAACCGCAGCAGTGTTATTCTCGTACATAGCACTAATCACTTTAAAGTATTTGCCCGGTATACCATATAAGGATAATAACTTTGTTAAAGCTCTTCCATCAACAGAATCGAACACTTGTTCATAATCTATAAAACTGAGGATCAAAGGCGTTTGACAACTAGGGCACTTCTCAATTATTAACCTAAGAGTAAAAATTTGGTCAACTCATCTTCGACCTTTTCTAAAACCGCACTATTCTTCCCTTAAAACTTTGTCTGCAGCATCTCTCAGTCTCTAAATTATCATATTAATAAATAATTTGCTACCTACAGAGACTAGACTAATGTCTCGATAATTACGATGCTCACTCTTATCACCTTTCTTATAGCTTAAGAGCTTAAAGGGAGTCTAACAGGAGTAAACAGAATGTCTAGTTATTGTTTTAGCTATTATTGAAGAGGGTTTTCTTTTACGTACTACTCGTTACCATGACCAGTTTGATGCCTATGCCGAAAAGATTACTATCTCATACTCCTGTGTTACAGAGTCTGCTATATTTCCGTGGTCTTATATTTTTAACGTGTTTTTACAAGATAATAATTTTATAAGCTTATACAAAAAAGGAAGCCGAATAATCCCACCTTTCTACCTATTGTTGTGTTTATCAACTGCTCTTAAGTCGAATTCTGAACCAGTAAAAGAAACAAAAAACCCGATAAGTTTTTTGCACGAGGTTTTCAATCCAAACGAACGTCACAATAATTTTCCAAGTATATTATATGTATACCTAGGCTAAGAAGTCATTAGCGTCAAACATTAGCATATATAGGGATTATTTCATTCTAGACATAAAAATTAAATTAAGAAATTAAATTTCACATTAAAAACGCTCTTTCTACCTACAGTCAAAGTACTGAGTCACAGATTTTATGACAGAGAACATAAACTTTCTAGGAAAATGAGATAAATCTTGTGGGTGGAAAATAAAACGTCATACAATTTCAGTCCATCATATTCACAATGAATGTCCACGAGAAAATCTTTTTGACATCTAGCACTATTTCAGTTAGTTCAATTTCAAGAAATTATAAAGAAGAACAAGCTTTAATCTCAAGAAAATGAAAAAGAGCAGATAATAAATAGGTTAGGCCAGGTTAATACTTCGCGGTTTTTGCACTTTGCTTATCAAAGGTAATTCGATGTGAGACTTGCTTTTCTTATGTTTGGTCTTGACGGGTAAGTGAAAGAAACCTAAGGAACCTGTGATTAACTGTTTAGATATCCTGAAAGAGTTTATTTTGAAAGTCTGCCGTAACTCTGATAGAAGTTCAAACTAGTTTTCAAACATACTAGGTGATATTAAAAAATAACTTCTGTGCTATAATTGCTTTGACTGTTCTGGAGGACCAGTCAGGTTTCCAAAAAGTTCCCATCACACAACTCTACAAAATCCAAAGCACATGCTATAATGCTCCACCCACCCTACAACTACTTATCCATGCATTTCCTTTTCTGCACAAATCTTGTGTGACTCACAGAGGAATGAGTCAGACTGAGCATTTGCCTTTTCCCTTCCTGCTAGAAAGAAAGAAAATCTATAAACTGCTATGCTCTGCAAAAGTTCAAATTCTACATAAACTGCATCAAAAACTTTACAATGCTCTGAAAAATACGAAAAACCTTTTTTTAAAATGTCTGTTCTTTTAATATATCTATGGGCTCACGTAACAAGACTCACCAAATAAGTCCTCATCCATACCAGAGACTAAAGCTGGAAATTTTGCATTTATGGAGGGGGAAATTTCCAAATAAAGAGGTATGATGCATAATAAATTCAAACACTTTAAACAAGTTGTAAAGTGTTAATATTTCAGGGATTGTGCTTTGGCCTAGCTCTTGATATTTTATTTTACAGCCATCCCAGAAGTTAGGAGGGTATTATGTTAGAGTATTTAGCCTATTATCGTTCTGAGAACAGAGCGAGGGGGGCGAATTCACAGTGACCTAGACCTTGACATCTTTTTGCTGCCTTCCATATTCCCACGGATGCCATTACACAAACACTCCTGAACTCCTCCCCCACCACCTCTACTCTCTAGTGACATCAATTATTCATCGACTCCTCACAGGTGAATCAAATGTTAATTCTTAAAATTTGTTGTGAGTTTTAAATTGTTATTAGCAGATTTTATTATTATTTGAAGTAAAAGCTTCATCAAAATTATACTTACGTAAGGTTTGCTTCGGAGGGCACCTGCTTGCTATATAGCAGCATATAGTGGCACTTCTAAAGATACAAGCCATTATTTAATATAATATTTCGTAAGTAGCATATTTTCTTGGAGAATTGGCATATCGTTTTGGCGTTGTGATTTTAGGACATCTGTCAATTTCTTCCAGCTCTTTGTATTTTTGATTTTCAATTTCTAAGAAAAATCACTGTGTGTCAAGGATAATTGAGTACAATTATGACAACATTTGTAGCACAGGTTTTCTCATCAAATATTTTACAGTTCTGGCTCGTAAAAAATATCTTCAATATTTTTGTCTACATTTACTTTTTAACCTTTTCCGGGTAAAAATTCTTAAATCCACTGACGTTTTTATTTTGAAAACCTTTCAACAAAAATTTAAACGTTTGTGCAGCTATTTCAATTTCAGCTTTTAAAACTAAAATTTTAAATAAAATTATCAACTAGACAAGAAGTAGCGAAAACGTGGCATAAAACTGACAAAACTTTTCTATAGGTTCATACCCAACAACCCAAGGATGTGTACAACTAGGAGAAAGCGAATTATTCTTTACTGATCGGACGAAGAATTGGTTAAACAAAGTGGTTTTTGAGTCATAAGCAGTTTGGACGATAAGAAAAACTATACCTTTTGGCAAATGTTTTAAATGGAATGTCTCAAGGAAGCAGCTTAGGCTTGTAGCTTAAGATGTATTTCGCCTTAGTATCAATGATTTGCCTGAAGGTTTAAAAGTTAAATATTATTGCCCCTTAACTCTAAAAAGAAGCTTTAAAACACAATTCGTTGAAATTTCCTGGTGCTGTTTTGTTCATCCTCTTGATGAATACTAAACTTTGACATGGTTCCTGATTGATAAGGGGATGATGCCGTCTCTGAAATTCTTTTCTTGCACCCGAGGAATTGCTAGGCATTGGTTTCCTTCTCTTCAGCCCTGTAGACAAGGTGTTGTTCAAGCTAATTCCTTCAAATTACTAAAAATCCTTGATGATGTCAATTGAAGTTCTTTATTTGATTTTAGTAACTATTAAATAAAAAAAAGTTTTTTTTAACTGAAAGTAAGGAGCGACATTAAAACTTAAAACGAACAGAAATTAAACAGCCCCTTTCATATACGGAGTAATATCTGTTCGTTTCGAGTTTTAATGTCGCTGCTTACTTTCAGTTTAAAAAAAACTATTTTTTTTATATTTAATTTCTGAACGTTTTTGAATTAATGCATGTTTTGATTTTGGCTCTTCGCACATGAATACTTAGAGCGAAATTTGCATATAAATTTTTACTTTTTTGGCTAAATGGCTTTTTTTTTAGTTTTGATCGGACGATTTTGTGAAAAAAGGTGCGGGAGAGGAGGCTTAGTTGCCCTTCAATCTTTTGGTTACTTAAAAAGGCAACTAGAACTTTCAATTTCTTACAAACGTTTTTATTAATCAAAAATTTACATAACTTCCAAATTAACTTTCGTAACCAACTTCTATAATCGTACATTTTTATTACGTATATGAGGGGGTTTGCCTCCTCTTTAATACCTTGCTCCTTACACTAAAGCTTAAATTTGGTCCCAATTCTTTCAGAATGATTCCTGAATCACAAACGCCGTAGAATAAATAGTTGAAATTACTAAAAATACTTTAGCGTAAAGAGCAGGTATTTAGGAGGAGATGAACCCCTCATATGCGTAATAATTTCCATTCGTTTTGTTTTAATGCTGCTCCTTACTTTCAATTGTAAAAACTTTTTCATATTTATCTTTTCATTGTTTTTAATAATATTAAAAAATTATACACCCCCTTCATGGAAATTCTCTCCTCCCATGACAAATTCCTCCATGGAAAGATCCTCCCATGTAAGCCCCTCCCTATCTATATGAAAAAAACAAAAACGAATAAACACGCACCCGTCATCGGTCTTCTGGCAAAAAATACTTCCACATTTTTGTAGATAGGAGCTTGGAAATTCGACATTAGTGTTCTCTGATACGCCGAATACGATGGTCTGATTTTCGTAAAGATTCTATGACTTTTAGAGGTGTTTTCCCCTGTTTTCAAAAATAAGGCAAATTTTCTCAGGCCAACCTTACTTTTTGAACTTGAAATTAATAATTTTTATTATAATTAATAAATTAATTTTTAACTTGAATTAATTAATTTTAACATAAAATTAATTTTTAACTTGAAATGAATCACCAACTTTTGGTGAATAAGACTAAATTTGATAAAACTTATATATTTAAAATCAACATAAAAACCCAATTCTTTTGCTGTATCTATTAGTATCAAAATTCCGTTTTTTAAAGTTTCGGTTACTATTGAGCCGGGTAGCTCCTTACAATATTGATACGGTATTTCTAAATTATCAACTTTCTTTCCTGACAGATTGATTTTTCGAACACAAGATAGTATTGTTTTGGAGCCTTTTGGGCATAACCTTGTCTTGAACCAAGTCTTGTAAAATAACAAAAAATATAGAAAAAAAATCAAACTTTAGAATCTTAATAATTTAGGCAAGAATTTCGGTACATTTTATGCTTAATTACTATTCTTAGAATATGAGAGAAAGAAGTTGAAATTGCGCCTTAGCTCCATTGTTATATTTTTTTTACGTCGATCCTCACATTTTACGAACCAATTAAATTATTACTTAAACATATGTCAAAAAGAGAAGCCAAATAGTCCAACATTTTTAATTGTTGTTTTATTTACTCGTTGTTATTGCTATATTCGATGGGCGAGTAAAAGGAACACAAAACTTGATTGGTTATTTTAGAACAAAATTTTAAGCACTCTAAAAGAACGAAGAGATTTGAGTCGTAATTTTTTCTTTACAAGTAAACTCTCTAAGTTGAACGTGGAAGGCAAGTTGTCTTTTTAGCAGAGAAATTTGTGGCCCTAAAAACTGTATATCGAAAGCTATATTGGAATTTCTTGGGAAGGTGTAAAAAGGGAAGTTTGGAATAGATTGGGAGGAAGGAGGAGCGCGTGTGGCCGTTTTGGCTTCAGGCGGCATGGTGCTGCAGTGAGTTGCTGGTAGTAGTAGTTTTCTTGAAGCTAAAACCTTGTTATTTAATCTTTTTCTTCCATAAAGCGGCTTACAAGAAACAGAACAGAAATTATCTTTACTCTCTCCTATCCCACATTTACACCAGCTTTCAGTGAGAAAATCACTGTAAAATGAATCATGATTTATTTACTCAGCAGAATTTTGCTGGCTTCACTCAGCAGAAACTTAGCAGCAACATAGTTCACACGGTTCAATAGCCTAATTGAAGAGTACCTATCAGAAACTGGCAGTGCTGGTCCTTGTGAATGTGTCAGCAATGGAAAAAGAAAAATCTTGGAAACCTGAAAAATTGACAAAATCTCGAAGTGCGGCCTTTCAGTACTCAGTTTACTTATTTTTCAGTATTTTCGTCAAATTATTGTGAATTTTAACATAAAAAGTTATTTTAAAACTCAGAAAATACGCTATCACCCTATGCTGAATGTATGAGCCAAATTTCGCCATACTTGAAAATAACATTACCAAGACCGCATCCGGGGGGTTAGGGGATTTGAGAACTCCCCTCAAAATGTTTGTCCGACTCGTGAGAATGTAACAAAAATAAATCTAAACAGATCTTGGGTGTGCTTATTTTTTTATAAATTTTGGGAGTAAAACCTCAGCCCCGTCAAAAAAAAAATAAAATAATAATAATCCTGAATTCGTTCTCGAGCGTGATGCGATACCTAGCGATTTTAGGAAAGCCCTAATTAGATTCCTATATAAAAAAAAGGTGAAAGGAGTGAGTTTGGTAATTATAGAGGCATTACTCTGGTTTCTGTAGGTACCAAATTACTTATTAAGATGACACTCTCTAGATTTAGGAATGCTGTAGAAGAAAGAGGTAGAGGTTTTAGGAAGAGAAGAGGATTTTTTTTTTGTCCAAATTTCCACTTTTAGATTTATAATAGACAAGTGCACGAGTCATTAAACCCCTTTAGTCTTCAGTTTTATAGGTTACAGGCTAGCGTTTTATTCAACGGATAAAAGAGCTTTAGCGAAGTCTTATCCGTGTAAGGTATACCACATAAGTACATTAGGGTGATTAGTTCTATACGGGAATAAAATTGCTACAGTTAAGATAGGAAATGAGGTTAATTAAGCAGGGTTGCATCCTAACACCATTTATATGGATCATTTGAAGGATTTGTCTTAAGGAACACAGCAAAGGCAATGAGAGAACACGGAATCAAATGGAAAAAAAAAAACTCTCCTGGACTTACATTATCCTGATGGTTTACGCATCCTAGATGAAGGTGCTAGCAAAGTGAATGAACTTTTACAGGTTTTGCGAGTTCAGGGTGCGAGAATAGGTTTAAAAATTAATGTTAAGAGGACTGACTCGCTAAGGCTCGAAAGGTGATTGGGTGATGAGAAGATTTATATAGTGAACAGTATCACTTACCTATGTTTTATAATTAGTAAAAACGATGGGTGCAGTGAAGAAGTTAAAAGTAGAATAGTCAAAGCCAACACTGTCTTTTTTTCACAGCTGAAAAAAGTTTGGAAGAATAGGAAGAAGATAAGTCTGCATACCAAGATTAGAATATTGGAAGCTACAGTGGTGAAGTGCGGTTCTGAAGCATGGGCGCTCCGTAAAATAGAAAAACTTTTCTAAATATTTTCCAGAGAAATTGCCTACAGATCATTTTGGGTACCAGACAGACTGACCGTATCTCAAAGAGTAGGTTGAACAAAAAGTGGGGTTCATTCCGCTTTCTCGGGGTATAATGAGAGAAAGGTTGAGATGGTTAGGGCATGTTCTGCGGATGAAGGATAACAGATTGTCAAAGACTGTTCTTTTCGGCCAACCGTCTAGGGCAAAACGAAAACAAGGTCGTCCGGGGTTGTGGCAGGATGATGTCATAAGGAAAGATTTAATGGAAATGAAAACTTCCTGGGAGGGTGTAGAGGGAGACGTTGAATAGATTGGGACGGAGGATAGTAAGGAGCTGTGTTGGCCTCAGGCGGCTTAGTGCTGCAGTGAGTTGATAAAGTAGTGATGAGTTGTGGTATATAGCCTAAACTTTTAAAAATACCCTAGGATAAAGCAAAAATATGATTAATAAACTGTATCACAAAAACAAACATATTTTAATCCATAAAAAACAATAGTTAACGAGTAAAAGTTAAGAAAAATTAGAAATACTTGAAAATATAATCAAAATAATTATCATTAATTAACAATAAACAATATTTTTTTAGAAATACATAAAGGGAATACCCTAATTTACCTTATTAAAAGTAAATTTGGCAGTATTCCAATCACAACATTCTGAAGCAATTCTTCAAACTACCTGACAAAATTAACGTTTTTACAAGATCCAAAATGACAAGTACAAAAATTAGGACAAGATCAAAGGAGAATAGCTTTTACTTTAAGTTGGCTTATGCTACCTTAAGCCACGTGAGGAAGTTAAACTGATTCTGGGATCTAGTCCAAAACTCGAAGTTCCACACTGCTAAACTCAATTTAAAGACAGGATCCCAATAACTAGCGATCCATGTGGCAAATAATGAGTCTGAAAGGACTTTGAGGTCCACAGTTATCGGAATCCATCTTTAAACTAATCTCGACCTTGTATAAGTTTGCATGTCTGACACAATACAGAACAAAATCCAGCGCCTGAACACTGCTCTAGTGAACGAAACCTTAAACAAGACCAACGTCGGATTATTGCAGAACCATTTTAAAATATTAACATTTTCGAGAGGAAAAGATATAACATTTTGCCGAGAGAGACATTAGTCACTCAACAAATGTCTCTGAGAAAGAAAGATTTTACAAACACAATACGGCTCAAACTATTTGTTGGAACATATAATGTTATCGGGAAATCACCCACAACCTCACTATCTGATTGGCTTTCTTGCGACGATGAGTCTCCAGATATGTATGCCATTGGCTTTCAGGAGCTGTGTTTGAGCAAAGAGGCCTATGTATTCATGGATACTCCAAAAGAGGAAGAGTGGTTGAGGACAGTCTTAAGAGGAATTCATCCCAATGCCAAATATAGGAAAGTTAAATTAATTCGTCTCGTTGGGATCATGCTTATAGTTCTAGTTCAAGAACGGTTTGCTGCTTACATTCGAGGAGTTTCAGCAGAGACAGTTGGAACAGGTTTTCTGGGGAAAATGGGTAACAAATTTGGTGTAGGTGTGCGTTTTGAGCTACATAACACATCAGTGTGCATAGTTAACTGCCATTTAGCTGCCCACATCAAAGAATGTGAACGTAGAAATCAAGATTATCATGATATTTGTACGCGAATGTCGTTTCCGCCAGCTAAGACCATCAAAGATCATGATCTACTTTTTTGGTTTGGAGACTTAAACTACCGGCTAACGGGCATCGAAGGGCTGGCAGCAAAGACTTTACTAGACACTGCCAACTATAAAGACCTGATCGTGTTCGACCAACTGCGGGAACAACAACGCATAAAACGAGCATTCTATGGTTATCAGGAGGGCATTCTCAATTTCCAGCCACCGTACAAGTATGATACTGGAACCGATAACTGGGATCCAAGTGAGAAAAATCGGGCACCTGCCTGGACCGACCGAATTCTGTGGAAAGCAGATGATGTTGACCAACTAGTCTACAGGAGTCATCCTTCTCTCAGAATAAGTGATCATAAGCCAGTTAGCAGCCTCTTTGAAATTCCGATTGCAGCTATAGACATTGTAAAATATAAGAAAATTTATGAAGAGGTTATGAAACATTTGGACCGACTTGAAAATGATTATTTGCCTCAGATAGCAGTTTCTAGAACAGAAATCGATTTTGGAACAGTGCGTTTCCTCGAAAATAAATCGAACTTTTTAACGATCTCAAACACCGGACACGTTCCTCTACAGTACAAATTTATCAACAAGCTGAGAGAGGAAAGCTATAGCAAGCCTTGGCTAATTGTTGAGCCGCATACGGGATTTCTCATGCCAGGAGATTATACAGAAATCCAACTTGAGATTTATGGGGATAAAAGGACGGCTGGTAAATTATCAACAGGCCAAGATACTCAACTTGAATTACTGAGTATCGATATGCAATAGATACACATTATCAAAGACTTTCAATTACTAACTTGTATTACCATATGATTCTTGTGTATCAATACGTAAAATCAAACTGATTCTGGTCCCCAATAATAGAATCGTCGTACAAGTTTATACCAGATAACGATAATAGCTCATAATTGTTCCAAAAGCTGACCTACTTCGGGCAACAACTACAAGATGAGACCTAACGGAAACCTTAGGGAGAGCTAAGGGTACCTAAATACAGGAGAACTCCTCCCACGCGATTGATCCAAAGGCCATTCCCTGGAAAGAAACCAAAAGATTGAGGCCTAAAAAGCAATTTTCCGTGTCTCCCCTCCTCCAGAGTTGAACCTACAGGCAACAATAACTAAGGTTCTTACTGCCACAGAGCTAGATTGCACACCAGATTTTTTTGCACAAAACGGATGCTATGTGATTTCGCTAGTTCATGCGCCATGAAGATTCACCGTCCGGGTTGAAGTATTTTTTACTGAATTCCTTAAAAATACATCCACAAAGATGATCAAATGCTGAAGTTTAGACGAATCGATTTTGTTTATGATATTTTATCTATCGCTGAAATTCATAAATGAATAGGAGCAAAGTTTTGTTTTTAAGAAGAGTGCTGGGGCTTGTAATATTCAGTTTAACGAAGTCAGAGTACACTTAAAAGGAATTTTTTTTACAGATTCATTTTACTCTTCAAAGATCTTTAGGAGGGATATATGAACAGGTTAAAAAAAAACAACAGCAAAAAAACAAACAAACTGTAAGTAAATGTTTAAGTTGGACGTCTGTATTACATACATTTTGTCGGTGGTAAGAACCATTCTTAAATTTAAAATTAAAATAGCGAAGCTACTTTCAATAGCTACTCAGTCCAGTCCCAATGTGGAGCAGTAAGAAAGTGGAGCAGGAAAGCCGCTTTCTTCTTTTCTACTGAATGATAGTAAGCTGCCGTCGTTGTTTTATGATGATGTAGCCCATCTCGAAGTAAAACACTACCAAATATTGTGGCTGAAAAGAGAAAGATAATTGGAGTGAAATAAGTGTGTTTAGTTAATTAAAAATATTAGTAGATGGATATATGGAAGGTTAAACAATCACTTTCCGAACAAGACTACATTGGATACACAAACCTATTCCTAAAAGATTTTCTTTAATATTTAAAAAACAGCACTTGACCTAGGCGAATATAACTTTTAGAGAATTCGGTGTTTATATTTGAATTGATTCTTAAAAGTTTCTCTTAAATGGCTCACCTTCTTTCCTTGAGAATACAATAAGTTGTTTCAAAAAGCATTTTTTTTAATTATTTTTTTTTTGTATACAATGAGTCTTTGGATGAAGTAATTAACTAGATATAGTGAGGTATTCAAAAAATATTAATAAGTGCTCACTATTTTTTTCTTTTTTTTTTATGAAGATACAAAAAGATAATTGTCATAACCAAAAATATCAAGAAAGGTCTAAAAATCTAGGGAGGGAGAAGAATTGCCTCCCTGGTCCTACTTCCCAGTTGTTGCCTTACTTCAAATGATAAAGTACTTTCTTCTTTAAAACTAACAACAGTTTGTCCGGAGAGTAGTTGCCTACCCTATGCAGATTTCTCCAAAAAGTGATCAGTCACTCTACTGTACAAATCGTCGAATAAATTTCGAATTAACTAACCAAAATTGACATAAATAGAACCTTTGGCGCAATTCCACTCGTCAAATCAAACATTTCCTTCTAAACATTCCATCATCTCTTACATACGTATTCAAATGCCTGCATATTCAAATGCCATCCAAAACTAGCATATTTATAAGAAGCCACAATTTAATTCTATCTGAAAAAAGAAATCCTCATTGAAAAATAAAAAGAATTGGCAGACAAAAATAAGAAAATTATGTTTATTTAGCCCCCCTTCCTAAAAAATTAGTTTTTGTGAAACTTGCGGTTCAAATTTGAGAATTGCCAGTCCCGTTTGTCAAACTAGTGGTTCTGATTCCATTTTCCCTTTTAGACTCCAGGTGCAAGGCAGTGAGATTCCTTCATTACGCGAACGAGACTAGCAGGCAACATTCATGATCCCTAGAACTGTCGCTTTGAATGCATATTTCACTCGTATTTTTTAAAATTTCCAGTCGGAAAGAGGGGAAGGAGGAGAAGGGGAGGGAAAAGATTCAGACCCGTCTCAGGGAAGGAAAAAATACTTGATCATGAAAATCCGTGGAATCGAAGCTTCAAGGTAAAACTAAACTATGTCTTCAAGCGACAGTCTTTTGGAAAGCTTCATTTTTAGCCCTAGATACTTCATTCTTTAATTGGTAGATTTCAATATTATTTAGAAAAAAATTCCCTAAGGATACTGAAACAAATTTTCCTGCAATAAAACACAAATTAGTGAATACAAATAAACTTGGCAAGCTGATAAACTTAACATCCGCTCTGCCTAAAACTATCAGAGCGACACAAATTCTGAAAGTTTTCTATTATGTAATGTTATGGTACTTAAGATATATACCTTTCCTCTCTAGCTTTTGGTTCATTGATGCTTCACAGAACCAGTTTATTTTCGTTGGATTCTTTCAGCTTAGCATAAAACAAGAAAAAGAGAAGTGACAGAATAGATGGAAAATACGTAATTTAGGCTATATATTTTCACATTAGGGATGGCGGTAAAGACCCGAACAAGCACATGAACAAGGTCTTGACCTTACTCATCCATCCAACCACCTTGGACAAAACAGCATAACCAATTCATTAGCCAATTAATCATGTCTAAAATCGAGCAAAGTTAACATCAATAAATATAAGCCGGTGTACAACTATAAGCAAAAGTACCTCAAATCTAGCAAAACATTCCCCGGGTGATCATTTCGCATCAGGGCTCTTCAGAGGAATATACACTTGCCAACATAGGTTTCGGCGCTTTAACATAGCATCATATAAAGTAATATAACAATACAAGTAAAAAAAAATCAACAAAAATACTCGAATCATTGCCTTTTTGCCGAAACTATGGCGACTCATCTGTTCAGGCGGGCTTGAACTGCGGCTGAAGAGCCCCTGTGATTATTCGAATTGCCTTTTTGCTTCATCAAGAGCCAGTCGTTTTTTAAGACCGCTAGACGGTTTTAGTTTAGGCAAAGACTTACTTCCAAGGTTTTTCATACCATATAGGAAATCATTTTGAAGGATTTTGTCTTAAGGAACACAGCAAAGGCAATGAGAGAACACGGAATCAAATGGAAAAAAAAAAAAACTCTCCTGGACTTACATTATCCTGATGGTTTACGCATCCTAGATGAAGGTGCTAGCAAAGTGAATGAACTTTTACAGGTTTTGCGAGTTCAGGGTGCGAGAATAGGTTTAAAAATTAATGTTAAGAGGACTGACTCGCTAAGGCTCGAAAGGTGATTGGGTGATGAGAAGATTTATATAGTGAACAGTATCACTTACCTATGTTTTATAATTAGTAAAAACGATGGGTGCAGTGAAGAAGTTAAAAGTAGAATAGTCAAAGCCAACACTGTCTTTTTTTCACAGCTGAAAAAAGTTTGGAAGAATAGGAAGAAGATAAGTCTGCATACCAAGATTAGAATATTGGAAGCTACAGTGGTGAAGTGCGGTTCTGAAGCATGGGCGCTCCGTAAAATAGAAAAACTTTTCTAAATATTTTCCAGAGAAATTGCCTACAGATCATTTTGGGTACCAGACAGACTGACCGTATCTCAAAGAGTAGGTTGAACAAAAAGTGGGGTTCATTCCGCTTTCTCGGGGTATAATGAGAGAAAGGTTGAGATGGTTAGGGCATGTTCTGCGGATGAAGGATAACAGATTGTCAAAGACTGTTCTTTTCGGCCAACCGTCTAGGGCAAAACGAAAAGCAGGTCGTCCAGGGTTGTGGCAGGATGATGTCATAAGGAAAGATTTAATGGAAATGAAAACTTCCTGGGAGGGTGTAAAGAGGGAGACGTTGAATAGATTGGGACGGAGGAGGATAGTAAGGAGCTGTGTTGGCCTCAGGCGGCTTAGTGCTGCAGTGAGTTGATAAAGTAGTGATGAGTTGTGGTATATAGCATAAACTTTTAAAAATACCCTAGGATAAAGCAAAAATATGATTAATAAACTGTATCACAAAAACAAACATATTTTAATCCATAAAAAACAATAGTTAACGAGTAAAAGTTAAGAAAAATTAGAAATACTTGAAAATATAATCAAAATAATTATCATTAGTTAACAATAAACAATATTTTTTTAGAGATACATAAAGGGAATACCCTAATTTACCTTATTAAAAGTAAATTTGGCAGTATTCCAATCACAACATTCTGAAGCAATTCTTCAAACTACCTGACAAAATTAACGTTTTTACAAGATCCAAAATGACAAGTACAAAAATTAGGACAAGATCAAAGGAGAATAGCTTTTACTTTAAGTTGGCTTATGCTACCTTAAGCCGCGTGAGGAAGTTAAACTGATTCTGGGATCTAGTCCAAAACTCGAAGTTCCACACTGCTAAACTCAATTTAAAGACAGGATCCCAATAACTAGCGATCCATGTGGCAAATAATGAGTCTGAAAGGACTTTGAGGTCGACAGTTATAGGAATCCATCTTTAAACTAATCTCGACCTTGTATAAGTTTGCATGTCTGACACAATACAGAGCAAAATCCAGCGCCTGAACACTGCTCTAGTGAACGAAACCTTAAACAAGACCAACGTCGGATTATTGCAGAACCATTTTAAAATATTAACATTTTCGAGAGGAAAAGATATAACATTTTGCCGAGAGAGACATTAGTCACTCAACAAATGTCTCTGAGAAAGAAAGATTTTACAAACACAATACGGCTCAAACTATTTGTTGGAACATATAATGTTATCGGGAAATCACCCACAACCTCACTATCTGATTGGCTTTCTTGCGACGATGAGTCGCCAGATATGTATGCCATTGGCTTTCAGGAGCTGTGTTTGAGCAAAGAGGCCTATGTATTCATGGATACTCCAAAAGAGGAAGAGTGGTTGAGGACAGTCTTAAGAGGAATTCATCCCAATGCCAAATATAGGAAAGTTAAATTAATTCGTCTCGTTGGGATCATGCTTATAGTTCTAGTTCAAGAACGGTTTGCTGCTTACATTCGAGGAGTTTCAGCAGAGACAGTTGGAACAGGTTTTCTGGGGAAAATGGGTAACAAAGGTGGTGTAGGTGTGCGTTTTGAGCTACATAACACATCAGTGTGCATAGTTAACTGCCATTTAGCTGCCCACATCAAAGAATGTGAACGTAGAAATCAAGATTATCATGATATTTGTACGCGAATGTCGTTTCCGCCAGCTAAGACCATCAAAGATCATGATCTACTTTTTTGGTTTGGAGACTTAAACTACCGGCTAACGGGCATCGAAGGGCTGGCAGCAAAGACTTTACTAGACACTGCCAACTATAAAGACCTGATCGTGTTCGACCAACTGCGGGAACAACAACGCATAAAACGAGCATTCTATGGTTATCAGGAGGGCATTCTCAATTTCCAGCCACCGTACAAGTATGATACTGGAACCGATAACTGGGATTCAAGTGAGAAAAATCGGGCACCTGCCTGGACCGACCGAATTCTGTGGAAAGCAGATGATGTTGACCAACTAGTCTACAGGAGTCATCCTTCTCTCAGAATAAGTGATCATAAGCCAGTTAGCAGCCTCTTTGAAATTCCGATTGCAGCTATAGACATTGTAAAATATAAGAAAATTTATGAAGAGGTTATGAAACATTTGGACCGACTTGAAAATGATTATTTGCCTCAGATAGCAGTTTCTAGAACAGAAATCGATTTTGGAACAGTGCGTTTCCTCGAAAATAAATCGAACTTTTTAACGATCTCAAACACCGGACACGTTCCTCTACAGTACAAATTTATCAACAAGCTGAGAGAGGAAAGCTATAGCAAGCCTTGGCTAATTGTTGAGCCGCATACGGGATTTCTCATGCCAGGAGATTATACAGAAATTCAACTTGAGATTTATGTGGATAAAAGGACGGCTGGTAAATTATCAACAGGCCAAGATACTCAACTTGAATTACTGAGTATCGATATGCAATGGATACACATTATCAAAGACTTTCAATTACTAACTTGTATTACCATATGATTCTTGTGTATCAATACGTACAATCAAACTGATTCTGGTCCCCAATAATAGAATCGTCGTACAAGTTTATACCAGATAACGATAATAGCTCATAATTGTTCCAAAAGCTGACCTACTTCGGGCAACAACTACAAGATGAGACCTAACGGAAACCTTAGGGAGAGCTAAGGGTACCTAAATACAGGAGAACTCCTCCCACGCGATTGATCCAAAGGCCATTCCCTGGAAAGAAACCAAAAGATTGAGGCCTAAAAAGCAATTTTCCGTGTCTCCCCTCCTCCAGAGTTGAACCTACAGGCAACAATAACTAAGGTTCTCACTGCCACAGAGCTAGATTGCACACCAGATTTTTTTGCACAAAACGGATGCTATGTGATTTCGCTAGTTCATGCGCCATGAAGATTCACCGTCCGGGTTGAAGTATTTTTTACTGAATTCCTTAAAAATACATCCGCAAAGATGATCAAATGCTGAAGTTTAGACGAATCGATTTTGTTTATGATATTTTATCTAACGCTGAAATTCATAAATGAATAGGAGCAAAGTTTTGTTTTTAAGAAGAGTGCTGGGGCTTGTAATATTCAGTTTAACGAAGTCAGAGTACACTTAAAAGGAATTTTTTTTTATACAGATTCATTTTACTCTTCAAAGATCTTTAGGAGGGATATATGAACAGGTTAAAAAAAACAACAGCAAAAAAACAAACAAACTGTAAGTAAATGTTTAAGTTGGACGTCTGTATTACATACATTTTGTCGGTGGTAAGAACCATTCTTAAATTTAAAATTAAAATAGCGAAGCTACTTTCAATAACTACTCAGTCCAGTCCCAATGTGGAGCAGTAAGAAAGTGGAGCAGGAAAGCCGCTTTCTACTTTTCTACTGATTGATAGTAAGCTGCCGTCGTTGTTTTATGATGATGTAGCCCATCTCGAAGTAAAACACTACCAAATATTGTGGCTGAAAAGAGAAAGATAATTGGAGTGAAATAAGTGTGTTTAGTTAATTAAAAATATTAGTAGATGGATATGTGGAAGGTTAAACAATCACTTTCCGAACAAGACTACATTGGATACACAAACCTATTCCTAAAAGATTTTCTTTAATATTTAAAAAACAGCACTTGACCTAGGCGAATATAACTTTTAGAGAATTCGGTGTTTATATTTGAATTGATTCTTAAAAGTTTCTCTTAAATGGCTCACCTTCTTTCCTTGAGAATACAATAAGTTGTTTCAAAAAGCATTTTTTTTAATCATTTTTTTTTGTATACAATGAGTCTTTGGATGAAGTAATTAACTAGATATAGTGAGGTATTCAAAAAATATTAATAAGTGCTCACTATTTTTTTCTTTTTTTTTTATGAAGATACAAAAAGATAATTGTCATAACCAAAAATATCAAGAAAGGTCTCAAAATCTAGGGAGGGAGAAGAATTGCCTCCCTGGTCCTACTTCCCAGTTGTTGCCTTACTTCAAATGATAAAGTACTTTCTTCTTAAAAACTAACAACAATTTGTCCGGAGAGTAGTTGCCTACCCTATGCAGATTTCTCCAAAAAGTGATCAGTCACTCTACTGTACAAATCGTCGAATAAATTTCAAATTAACTAACCAAAATTGACATAAATAGCACCTTTGGCGCAATTCCACTCGTCAAATCAAACATTTCCTTCTAAACATTCCATCATCTCTTACATACGTATTCAAATGCCTGCATATTCAAATGCCATCCAAAACTAGCATATTTATAAGAAGCCACAATTTAATTCTATCTGAAAAAAGAAATCCTCATTGAAAAATAAAAAGAATTGGCAGACAAAAATAAGAAAATTATGTTTATTTAGCCCCCCTTCCTAAAAAATTAGTTTTTGTGAAACTTGCGGTTCAAATTTGAGACTTGCCAGTCCCGTTTGTCAAACTAGTGGTTCTGATTCCATTTTCCCTTTTAGACTCCAGGTGCAAGACAGTGAGATTCCTTCATTACGCGAACGAGACTAGCAGGCAACATTCATGATCCCTAGAACTGTCGCTTTGAATGCATATTTCACTCGTATTTTTTAAAATTTCCAGTCGGAAAGAGGGGAAGGAGGAGAAGGGGAGGGAAAAGATTCAGACCCGTCTCAGGGAAGGAAAAAATACTTGATCATGAAAATCCGTGGAATCGAAGCTTCAAGGTAAAACTAAACTATGTCTTCAAGCGACAGTCTTTTGGAAAGCTTCATTTTTAGCCCTAGATATTTCATTCTTTAATTGGTAGATTTCAATATTATTTAGAAAAAAATTCCCTAAGGATACTGAAACAAATTTTCCTGCAATAAAACACAAATTAGTGAATACAAATAAACTTGGCAAGCTGATAAACTTAAAATCCGCTCTGCCTAAAACTATCAGAGCGACACAAATTCTGAAAGTTTTCTATTATGTAATGTTATGGTACTTAAGATATATACCTTTCCTCTCTAGCTTTTGGTTCATTGATGCATCACAGAACCAGTTTATTTTCGTTGGATTCTTTCAGCTTAGCATAAAACAAGAAAAAGAGAAGTGACAGAATAGATGGAAAATACATAATTTAGGCTATATATTTTCACATTAGGGATGGCGGTAAAGACCCGAACAAGCACATGAACAAGGTCTTGACCTTCCTCATCCATCCAACCACCTTGGACAAAACAGCATAACCAATTCATTAGCCAAGTAATCATGTCCAAAATCGAGCAAAGTTATCATCAATAAATATAAGCCGGTGTACAACTATAAGCAAAAGTACCTCAAATCTAGCAAAACATTCCCGGGGTGATCATTACGCATCAGGGCTCTTCAGAGGAGTATACACTTGCCAATATAGGTTTCGGCGCTTTAACATAGCATCATATAAAGTAATATAACAATACAAGTAAAAAAAAATCAACAAAAATACTCGAATCATTGCCTTTTTGCCGAAACTATGGCGACTCATCTGTTCAGGCGGGCTTGAACTGCGGCTGAAGAGCCCCTGTGATTATTCGAATTGCCTTTTTGCTTCATCAAGAGCCAGTCGTTTTTTAAGACCGCTAGACGGTTTTAGCTTAGGCAAAGACTTACTTCCAAGGTTTTTCATACCATATAGGAAATCATTTTGAAGGATTTTGTCTTAAGGAACACAGCAAAGGCAATGAGAGAACACGGAATCAAATGGAAAAAAAAAAAAACTCTCCTGGACTTACATTATCCTGATGGTTTACGCATCCTAGATGAAGGTGCTAGCAAAGTGAATGAACTTTTACAGGTTTTGCGAGTTCAGGGTGCGAGAATAGGTTTAAAAATTAATGTTAAGAGGACTGACTCGCTAAGGCTCGAAAGGTGATTGGGTGATGAGAAGATTTATATAGTGAACAGTATCACTTACCTATGTTTTATAATTAGTAAAAACGATGGGTGCAGTGAAGAAGTTAAAAGTAGAATAGTCAAAGCCAACGCTGTCTTTTTTTTCACAGATGAAAAAAGTTTGGAAGAAGATAAGTCTGCATACCAAGATTAGAATATTGGAAGCTACAGTGGTGAAGTGCGGTTCTGAAGCATGGGCGCTCCGTAAAATAGAAAAACTTTTCTAAATATTTTCCAGAGAAATTGCCTACAGATCATTTTGGGTACCAGACAGACTGACTGTATCTCAAAGAGTAGGTTGAACGAAAAGTGGTGTTCATTCCGCTTTCTCGGGGTATAATGAGAGAAAGGTTGAGATGGTTAGGGCATGTTCTGCGGATGAAGGATAACAGATTGTCAAAGACTGTTCTTTTCGGCCAACCGTCTAGGGCAAAACGAAAAGCAGGTCGTCCGGGGTTGTGGCAGGATGATGTCATAAGGAAAGATTTAATGGAAATGAAAACTTCCTGGGAGGGTGTAAAGAGGGACACGTTGAATAGATTGGGACGGAGGAGGATAGTAAGGAGCTGTGTTGGCCTCAGGCGGCTTAGTGCTGCAGTGAGTTGATAAAGTAGTGATGATTTGTGGTATATAGCCTAAACTTTTAAAAATATCCTAGGATAAAGCAAAAATATGATTAATAAACTGTATCACAAAAACAAACATATTTTAATCCATAACAAACAATAGTTAACAAGTAAAAGTTAAGAAAAATTAGAAATACTTGAAAGGGTACAGATAAAATGACACTTTTCATGGAAAATCCAATAACTCGATGGCAGAACAAAAAAAAAAAAAAAAAAAAAAAAAAAAAAAAAAAAAAAAAAAAAAAAAATCTACCCCGAGTCACTAAAAAAAAAAATTATAGATGAAGTTCGAAAATAAAGTTTCCTGATAAATGGTATCTCATTTAGTAGATATCCCGAGTCAGAAAGTCACGCCAAGAAAAATTATATATAATATTGGAAAATAGATACTCACCATAATTCGGATCCGAGGAAGGTATCCTGCGCTATAAAGTCTTTCCAAAAAATTAAAGATAAATTAGAATCATCTTTAGGGATTCGATATCCCGCATTAGAACAGAATTTCCACATAAATGGTATCTGTTTATGACGCAAAATGTCACTCCCGGGCGGATCCCTGCATGGTAACGACAAGATATCATGGTAATCATAGATAGTATTTCGTATAGAAACACCTTATGGTTTGCAGAAAAATCCTATAAATTGTAAAGCATTTGAAACTTAAGCAGACTTGCCACGTACTGCCACGTACGAGTTAAATGGAAAATATAATCAAAATAATTATTCTTAATTAACAATAAACAATATTTTTTTAGACATACATAAAGGGAATACCCTAATTTACCTTATTAAAAGTAAATTTGGCAGTATTCCAATCACAAAATTCTGAAGCAATTCTTCAAACTACCTGACAAAATTGACGTTTTTACAAGATCCAAAATGACAAGTACAAAAATTAGGACAAGATCAAAGGAGAATAGCTTTTACTTTAAGTTGGCTTATGCTACCTTAATCTCAACCTTGTATAAGTTTGCATGTCTGACACAATACAGAACAAAATCCAGCGCCTGAACACTGCTCTAGTGAACGAAACCTTAAACAAGACCAACGTCGGATTATTGCAGAACCATTTTAAAATATTAACATTTTCGAGAGGAAAAGATATAACATTTTGCCGAGAGAGACATTAGTCACTCAACAAATGTCTCTGAGAAAGAAAGATTTTACAAAAACAATACGGCTCAAACTATTTGTTGGAACATATAATGTTAACGGGAAATCACCCACAACCTCACTATCTGATTGGCTTTCTTGCGACGATGAGTCTCCAGATATGTATGCCATTGGCTTTCAGGAGCTGTGTTTGAGCAAAGAGGCCTATGTATTCATGGATACTCCAAAAGAGGAAGAGTGGTTGAGGACAGTCTTAAGAGGAATTCATCCCAAGGCCAAATATAGGAAAGTTAAATTAATTCGTCTCGTTGGGATCATGCTTATAGTTCTAGTCCAAGAACGGTTTGCTGCTTACATTCGAGGAGTTTCAGCAGAGACAGTTGGAACAGGTTTTCTGGGGAAAATGGGTAACAAAGGTGGTGTAGGTGTGCGTTTTGAGCTACATAGCACATCAGTGTGCATAGTTAACTGCCATTTAGCTGCCCACATCAAAGAATGTGAACGTAGAAATCAAGATTATCATGATATTTGTACGCGAATGTCGTTTCCGCCAGTTAAGACCATCAAAGATCATGATCTAGTTTTTTGGTTTTGAGACTTAAACTACCGGCTAACGGGCATCGAAGGGCTGGCAGCAAAGACTTTACTAGACACTGCCAACTATAAAGACCTGATCATGTTCGACCAACTGCGGGAACAACAACGCATAAAACGAGCATTCTATGGTTATCAGGAGGGCATTCTCAATTTCCAGCCAACCTACAAGTATGATACTGGAACCGATAACTGGGATTCAAGTGAGAAAAATCGGGCACCTGCTTGGACCAACCGATTTCTGTGGAAAGCAGATGATGTTGACCAAATAGTCTACAGGAGTCATCCTTCTCTCAGAATAAGTGATCATAAGCCAGTTAGCAGCCTCTTTGAAATTTCGATTGCAGCTATAGACATTGTAAAATATAAGAAAATTTATGAAGAGGTTATGAAACATTTGGACCGACTTGAAAATGATTATTTGCCTCAGATAGCAGTTTCTAGAACAGAAATCGATTTTGGAACAGTACGTTTCCTCGAAAATAAATCGAACTTTTTAACGATCTCAAACACCGGACACGTTCCTCTACAGTACAAATTTATCAACAAGCTGAGAGAGGAAAGCTATAGCAAGCCTTGGCTAATTGTTGAGCCGCATACGGGATTTCTCATGGCAGGAGATTATACAGAAATTCAACTTGAGATTTATGTGGATAAAAGGACGGCTGGTAAATTATCAACAGGCCAAGATACACTCCAGGATATCCTGGTTCTACATCTTGAAGGTTGCAAAGATCTTTTCATCAGTGTAATCAGATCTTACGAGCCTAGCTGTTTCGGCTCCTCCATTGGTGCCCTAGTTCGACTTCAACAACCAATCCGGGATTACTCCGCTGAAGAGGTTCTAATTCTGGAAAAACGCCACTACCATGGTGAAGTCGATGATTGGCACGAAAACAACCGTAAAAGTATTTTGGCCGTACCAAAAGAAATGTGGTTCCTTTTAGACGAACTTTCAAAACGGGGAACGGAAAAAGAGAACTTGTTTGAACTTCTTGGCCTTGGTGCAGAGATTAGTGTGATTCGGGATATACTGGATACTTCAATGCCTGAGCTTTATTAGTCTTCTTGGACGCCTTGCCAGAACCAGTCATTCCAGTTAGAATGTACGCCGAAGCAATGGAGGCTAGTGCTACATACCTCAGCCCCTGGGAGTAAAACCTCAGCCCCGTCAAAAAAAAATAAAAAAAATAATAATAATCCTGAATTCGTTCTCGAGCGTGATGCGATACCTAGCGATTTTAGGAAAGCCCTAATTAGATTCCTATATAAAAAAAAGGTGAAAGGAGTGAGTTTGGTAATTATAGAGGCATTACTCTGGTTTCTGTAGGTACCAAATTACTTATTAAGATGACACTCTCTAGATTTAGGAATGCTGTAGAAGAAAGAGGTAGAGGTTTTAGGAAGAGCAGAGGATTTTTTTTTGTCCAAATTTCCACTTTTAGATTTATAATAGACAAGTGCACGAGTCATTAAACCCCTTTAGTCTTCAGTTTTATAGGTTACAGGCAAGCGTTTTATTCAGCGGATAAAAGAGCTTTAGAGAAGTCTTATCCGTGTAAGGTATACCACATAAGTACATTAGGGTGATTAGTTCTATACGTGAATAAAATTGCTACAGTTAAGATAGGAAATGAGGTTAATTAAGCAGGGTTGCATCCTAACACCATTTATATGGATCATTTTGAAGGATTTTGTCTTAAGGAACACAGCAAAGGCAATGAGAGAACACAGAATCAAATGAAAAAAAAACTCTCCTGGACTTACATTATCCTGATGGTTTACGCATCCTAGATGAAGGTGCTAGCAAAGTGAATGAACTTTTACAGGTTTTGCGAGTTCACGGTGCGAGTATAGGTTTAAAAATTAATGTTAAGAGGACTGACTCGCTAAGGCTCGAAAGGTGATTGGGTGATGAGAAGATTTATATAGTGAACAGTATCACTTACCTATGTTTTATAATTAGTAAAAACGATGGGTGCAATGAAGAAGTTAAAAGTAGAATAGCCAAAGCCAACGCTGTCTTTTTTTTCACAGCTGAAAAAAGTTTGGAAGAATAGGAAGAAGATAAGTCTGCATACCAAGATTAGAATATTGGAAGCTACAGTGGTGAAGTGCGGTTATGAAGCATGGGCGCTCCGTAAAATAGAAAAACTTTTCTAAATATTTTCCAGAGAAATTGCCTACAGATCATTTTGGGTACCAGACAGACTGACCGTATCTTAAAGAGTAGGTTGAACGAAAAGTGGGGTTCATTCCGCTTTCTCGGGGTATAATGAGAGAAAGGTTGAGATGGTTAGGGCATGTTCTGCGGATGAAGGATAACAGATTGTCAAAGACTGTTGTTTTCGGCCAACCGTCTAGGGCAAAACGAAAAGCAGGTCGTCCGGGGTTGTGGCAGGATGATGTCATAAGGAAAGATTTAATGGAAATGAAAACTTCCTGGGAGGGTGTAAAGAGGGAGACGTTGAATAGATTGGGACGGAGGAGGATAGTAAGGAGCTGTGTTGGCCTCAGGCGGCTTAGTGCTGCAGTGAGTTGATAAAGTACTGATGAGTTGTGGTATATAGCCTAAACTTTTAAAAATATCCTAGGATAAAGCAAAAATAAGATTAATAAACTGTATCACAAAAACAAACATATTTTAATCCATAACAAACAATAGTTAACAAGTAAAAGTTCAGAAAAATTAGAAATACTTGAAAGGGTACAGATAAAATGACACTTTTCATGGAAAATCCAATAACTCGATGGCAGAACAACTAAAAGAAAAAAAAAATCTGCCCCGAGTCACTAAAAAAAAAAAATTATAGATGAAGTTCGAAAATAAAGTTTCCACATAAATGGTATCTCATTTAGTTGATATCCCGAGTTAGAAAGTCACACCAAGACAAATTATATATAATATTGGAAAATAGATACTCAACATAATTCGGATCCGAGGAAGGTATCCAGGGCTATAAAGTCTTTCCAAAAAATTAAAGATAAATTAGAATCATCTTTAGGGATTCGATATCCCGCATTAGAACAGAATTTCCACATAAATGGTATCTGTTTATGACGCAAAATGTCACTCCCGGGCGGATCCCTGCATGGTAACGACAAGATATCATGGTAATCATAGATAGTATTCCGTATAGAGACACCTTATGGTTTGCAGAAAAATCCTATAAATTGTAAAGCATTTGAAACTTAAGCAGACTTGCCACGTACTGCCACGTACGAGTTAAATGGAAAATATAATCAAAATAGTTATTATTGATTAACAATAAACAACTTTTTTAGAGATACATAAAGGGCATACCCTAATTTACCTTATTAAAAGTAAATTTGGCAGTATTCCAATCACAACATTTTGAAGCAATTCTTCAAACTACCTGACAAAATTAACGTTTTTACAAGATCCAAAATGACAAGTACAAAAATTAGGACAAGATCAAAGGAGAATAGCTTTTACTTTAAGTTGGCTTATGCTACCTTAAGCCGCGTGAGGAAGTTAAACTGATTCTGGGATCTAGTCCAAAACTCGAAGTTCCACACTGCTAAACTCAATTTAAAGACAGGATCCCAATAACTAGCGATCCATGTGGCAAATAATGAGTCTGAAAGGACTTTGAGGTCGACAGTTATCGGAATCCATCTTTAAACTAATCTCAACCTTGTATAAGTTTTCATGTCCGACATAATACAGAACAAAATCCAGCGCCTGAACACTTCTCTAGTGAACGAAACCTTAAACAAGACCAACGTCGGATTATTGCAGAACCATTTTAAAATATTATCATTTTCGAGAGGAAAATTGTTCTTCCCCGAAAAAGTTGGACAATTCACAATACATAAATGTATTTCAATGAGTCCACACAAATAGATACAGAATAAATTATAGGGATCCAATGGAGGACGAAAAATGTGGAACTGTCAATATTAGAACATTGGTTTCTTGCAAATAGTTTTCTCTTTATTTAGGACAATTATCACCATTTGTTTTGTATCACATTTTATTTGATGCTTGTTTTTAGCCTTTCCATGTTCCTCCTTTTAGCCACCCAAAATTTTCCCCCCCTTAAAATTCCATATTTTCATCCTATAATTCCTGGATGCTTTTGAGTCTTGACAGACTTATCCCTTTCACTGTAATGGTATCCAGAATACATACCTGATTTATTGTTTAAAAGAACCTATTTTTTTTTTTTATCAAAGTCACTCTTGCCAACACAAATGTCTCTAGCCCAGCTATGCAGAAATACAGTTTAGTGTATCTCACAGAAAGCCAGACATGAGAATTTCCTGTCTAACAGTAATTTCTAGAAGTTGAGGTGTGTAATATCTAATATCATTAACTATACGGGTATAAACCAAATAGTAAATGAGTGGCTCATTTACTACTATCTTTAATTTTGGAATGGAGAGAAAAAGTAAGAGACAGAAAAAGAGAGAGAGAGAGAGGGAGGGGGATCACTAGATCAAACAATAAAACCAGTAGGATCCACTCTCTGACTATCAGTAAATTAAATCCATTGCAAGACAAAGATCTCTATCGGTAGTGCAAGTTAGATGGCAGGTAGGGATCAACTGTTTTTTGTCTCCCATAATGCCTGGTCGCAATGAGATTTTACTAATACCGAGATCAAGCTAGCGCTAATTTTGAGCATCGGTTGAAAGCAAACCCGTTCAAAATAGAGATCTAGCTAACGTTCGGAACCGGATCGAGCCAAAACCAAAGTTCAATCAATTTGAACTTAGTTAACTCAAGTTCTATCCAGATAGAGAAACAATTGTGAATAAAAATTAATAATCAAAATGTAAAAACAGAGTAAAAGAAGTAAACTATAGAGAGGAATTATTGGAGCTGTTCAGACCTCAGGAATATTTATAAAAAGAGAAACAAGGACTATATGATATCTGAGGTAAAGCCAAACACATAGGATAATTACAGGACTAGTTGATTCCAGTTTTTAAATTATCCATCGCGAACGGTAAAATCTGGTAAAATCTTTAGTTGGTACTGGTTTTTAGGACGGGCTGAATTTTGGTATTAGCAAGATCTCATTGCTAACGGGCCTTTAGTTGCAGTTAATAGATATATTTTCTCTTTCTTCATTACAAAAAAATATCTTCCTCAGGCAGACGATGTTGAACGGGCTTTCTCTCTCATTAGATTTTTTCGCATTAAATCACAGATTTCTCACTTCAATATTTTTGCAAAAATCAAAAGCCATCCGATCAGATGATTTGGCTTCCTAAATATTGACGATACCCAATGAAATTGAGCAGGCAGAGCGTTATCTAGTGCAATTTAAACAAGAGCGAAGAGCTATATAATCCAATGACATTGTGTAACATTGTAAGGGCAGGCTAGTTTTGTTAGATATCTACTGTAATTGAAGAACACATCGTCTCACATATTGTATTTGGAGTGTGATCTGGTGACCCTAATAGATAATCTGCTTGTGGTATCTTGTTCACTTGCAAAGGGATTAAACGAGTCCTTGTCATAATTTTAGTCCTTGGAAATTAAATGAATGAAGGAAATATTCAGCGTGGCCAAGCTGATGGATTCCCACTTGACATTCTGCCAAAGTTAAAAGATTTGAAAAATCGTGATAATTGTTCAACGCTTCTTCACTTCGTCACCTCAACGTATATGCAGAAATTGAGCCAGAATCCCGAGTCCACTGCCATAACCCGACGATACATAACCCGATGATGTCATAACCCGACGATGTTGATAAAGCTGCTTTAATAAAGTTTGACGGTGTTGATAAGAATAAGATAAGATGTTGATAAGTTGTTGATAGGAGCAGGTGTTGATAAGGATAAGTTGATTATTGATAAGGATAAGATAAGATAAGGATAAGATGTGAAAAATCGTGATAATTGTTCAACGCTTCTTCACTTCGTCACCTCAGCGTTTATGCAGAAATTGAGCCAGAATCCCGAGTCCACTGCCATAACCCGATGATACATAACCGGATGATGTCATAACCCGACGATGTTGATAAAGCTGCTTTAATATAGTTTGAAGGTGTGGATAAGGACTTGAAGCAACTTAGAAAGGAGCTAGGTGCATGTGATTTCGAGTGAAGTGATAGCTTCATCAACCAAATGCCTGTTACAACCTTTCAAGGATATTATGGAAAGGTTTTCGGTGAAGCTCAATCGACGGAAAAGCACCTTTCAAAATGTACAGATAGTCTTGATTCTGTGACCAAGTATTATACATATCCCCCAAAACAAGGTGAATTGGATCCCAAATATTTTTTCGGCATTTGGTCACCATTTTGTAATGATTTAAAAGCCATTTGGACCAGAGAAAAAAACAAAATTATTCAAGAAAGGTTACGCCTCCAAAGAGTGACAAAACACATAGAACATTGTAACTGGAATAATCTGACAAGAAGCCCACAGGCAGATTGACAACCCAGTCGATCCGACTAGCCGATACTAATAAAAGCCTGGAAAAATGACAGAATTCACGACACTGCTAGTTGTGCTCGAGCACTGACACAACCAAAAAAAAGCAAAAAATTATGAATCGTGGCTCCTTGTAACTAAATTGACAAGTGAGTACCTGTATTATTTTTGAATGATGCGTGTAATACATCATTATGTTTTCATTAATTAATAAAGAATTGTCATACATGAAACAAATAGATGATTAAAAAAATAGTGGCATATGATTACATGCCACAGTTCAGATAAAGCTATAGGATAATATCAAAACACTAAAGACTTCGTCTAGACTTTTCTTTAAATAGTGATTGCACCTACAATACTTCGATCTTTATCTGTTCTAAAAAGTGTTCCTTTTTTTTCAACAATAAAATCACTGCTTTCGAATTATCTGCATATTCTTTACAATGGCAAGGTTCACTGAAGTTCCAAAAAAGCAACTAATCGGTTTCACCTCTTCTTTTTCAAGTTTAAACAGAAAAGAATAAAAAGTAAAAGAGACATTAGAACAATTAAAACATACCACAAATATACTATCACTATTTTGTGAAAACAATAAACAATTTAAATGGAAAATGTAATCATCAAAAGATTATAACAAAGCCATTGAGTTCAAAATATGTCCCCGCCTCTTTTACCTCAAATCATAAATACCAAAAGCCAAGAACAAAAATAGATACTGGAATAACTTAAATTCACTGCAACACTATTCCTTTTTTATTTCAGTAATAACAATAGATGACTAGGCATAAAGGGATATACCGAAGAGAAACAGAGAGTTCACTCGTACAAAATATTATGACTCAAAAACTTTTCGTAAGTTTTACTCGCTTTATGTTTTTCACAAAAGAATCAATCAAGTTTTAAGTGAGCAGAGTTATTTGTCTCTCCAAGTATTGCGTTTCCTTGTATGTCTAATCACTTGACATTAGTTTTAAACTCGGTTTTAAAATAGGCATTGCTAATTTTCTCTTCAAAGATACGAGAATGTGATTGGAAGAAAAACTTTTTTTTTACTTTTTACTTGTTTGACATTTCTCACAAAAGAAGCAATTAGGTTTTAAAAGTGCGGAGCAATTTGTCTATCCACATACTGCATTTCCTAGTATGTCTAGATTGGTCACTCGGTGTTAGCCAACCGGGTTTAAAAAAGGTGTGACTTTTTTTTTTCTTCAAAGAAAAGATATAATGTGATTGGCTTCCAAAGATAAATCACCAAAATGAATCATTGTAACTACAGCCCACTTTAATACAAAAATATATGAAAGTAACCTCTCTTTTTCTCTTTGAATATGCCTTAAGAGCAAGTATAGATCAATTAGTTAAGTTAATTGACCAAAGTATCCTAAATAGCAAAATGACTGAAAACTTCTCACCCATAAATTCGAACTAAATATTGACAAAAAGAAGAAAAAAAAAGTTGCCCAAAAACACATAAATAATAATTCTATTATAGTAAACAGGCTGTCCTAAACTTCCTAGGTTATACTAAAAACAGAAACAGCGTTTAAAAACCCTTTAGAGCTTATTACAAATATTTGGGCTTTTATTAGTATACATTTTGTTTTCACTATCTGTATTAAAAGTTAAACCCATTATTAACTTATTTTCATTTAATTTTATTTCTAACAGAAAGCAAATATAACTTCTAAAATATAATTTCCAAGAAAAAGCAGACAAGGGTTTCGATGATAATAAATAAATCGCCTGGTAAAAAAAAAACACGTATTATTTTTTCTTGTGTCCCTGAAAATGAAGAACATTCTTAACTATAATTTAAGAAGATTTAAACTAAATAATTTAGTTAAGTCATATATACTTTGAAAACGTTTAAAAATGTCCTAAAGATGAAACTTCTAGAAAAGACATGTAATTATTTTGAATTTTTTTGACGTCGTAGGTTACATCTCGGGCGTGACCGCATTCCGGAATCGAGTTCAACTACTTCGTAAAATGGCATAAGCAAATAAGTTATTTTCAGAAGATGCAAGATAAAGAGTAATATTTTTGTACAGTGTCGATATATTTTATCCACCGATACGATACCACTGAGTATCGATATGCATAGTATCATACGGAGCATAGATGACAAATTCTAAATTCAGGCAGTACTCAACTTGAATTACTGAGTATCGATATGCAATGGATACACATTATCAAAGACTTTCAATTACTAACTTGTATTACCATATGATTCTTTTGTATCGATACGTAAAATCAAACTGATTCTGGTCCCCAATAATAGAATCGTTGCACAAGTTTATACCAGATAACGGTAATAGCTCAAAATTGTTCGAAAAGCTAACCTACTTCGGGCAACAACTACAAGATAAGACCTAACGGAAACCTTAGGGAGAGCTAAGGGTACCTAAATACAGGAGAACTCCTCCCACGCGATTAATCCAAAGGCCATTCCCTGGAAAGAAACCAAAAGATTGAGGCCTAAAAAGCAATTTTCCGTGTCTCCCCTCCTCCAGAGTTGAACCTACAGGCAACAATAACTAAGGTTCTTACTGCCACAGAGCTAGATTGCACACCAGATTTTTTTGCACAAAACGGATGCTATGTGATTTCGCTAGTTCATGCGCCATGAAGATTCACTTGCCGGGTTGAAGTATTTTTTACTGAATTCCTGAAAAATACATCCGCAAAGATGATCAAATGCTGAAGTTTAGACGAATCGATTTTGTTTATGATATTTTATCTAACGCTGAAATTCATAAATGAATAGGAGCAAAGTTTTGTTTTTAAGAAGAGTGCTGGGGCTTGTCATATTCAGCTTAACGAAGTCAGAGTACACTTAAAAGGAATTTTTTTTTTTATACAGATTCAGTTTACTCTTCAAAGATATTTAGGAGGTTAAAAAAAACAACAACAAAAAAACGAACAAACTGTAAGTAAAAGGTGACTTGGACCAATATTTATCAAAACTGAAAATGGAATTCTCACGACAATTGCTACACCAACAGTATTGGCTTTTAATGCTGATTCTAGATATATAAAATTCTTTCATTTTATTGTTACCCAAACAAAACCAGAAATCTGAGAAAATTTGCCTGATTTTTAAAAAAAATGAGAAAGACACCCAAAAAAGCAAGCAATCTTATTGAGAATTCCTTTATTTCCCTGTTCATTTTTAAACCTCCTTCAACAATGTTTGGAGGCTAATTCTGTTCCCCGACTCTCTCAACGTTTGCACCCATGCAAATATGACCTATATAATAACAGTATTTATTAGATATATTCTCTGAGGTCAACCTGACTCATACATATTAATGATAGATGGTAATAAGCTTACCTAAGCTATTGATGTCAGGTGATTGATTTTCTTCAAATGATAATTTCGACAGGACCTGTGCCTGTCATCATCAGGTTCAAATTCCTGTTTCTTTTTGGACAAACCTTTCCTGAGGGTATTAGAAACCGAGCTTCTAATATATTGAGGATCAAAATTGATTGTTGTTTGGTTTAGAGTTATAGCTGACTCTACATTGGATATGATTTGTTCTACTGGTATGTTTGGAGGGAGGGAGGGGGGTATAAAATTTCCATCCTTTTGAAAGAACGTCTAATTTCTTTTGGTAAATTAATGACAGACGGTAATTTGAACCTAATGATGACAAGCAGAGGTTCTATCTAGACACCATCTAGCGACCAGGCACCAACTATCATTAGTGAATATTTACTAGACTTTATTTCACTCAATACTTAATCCAATGTTTTGCTTTTGCCTATTGTATTTTAACGAATGCAACTGGCAGGCGAAATCCAAACAGCTGCATTTTGGCTATTTTTGGGCAAGACCTATTTTCCGCCAAAACAAAAGGAAAAAAGAACGAAAACATGTAACTGCGCAAACCATGGGTAAAAGAGCCACGGACAAAACATATATGATACAGATGTATATGTGCCCCATCTTACAATGTTAAGGCCGTGATTAAGTGAACTTGAAAACACCGTGGTTCAAAATCGAAGTTAGGGTAGCCTTCTGTCTCTCAATTCTCTAGAGACCTTCGATTTTCAAAAACCCTTCAAATAGCACTTATTCATTGGCGGAAATAGCAGGTTAATTATACCAGCTTGTCAATCTGGTCTCTAGGGGTGATATTGGCGATTCTTTCCGGCAACCAACTTGTAAAAATTTCAGGTAGCTGACAACATTCTATGGGACTGTTCGAAAACAGGAATATACATCAAAAAATGGTTGCAATCATCTTACAGGCTATTGTCTTCCGCTCATGATAGTACCGATTTTGTTCTAAAAGCATTATCCTTCATAGAGTACACTTGTGAAAAAGAGCGAAACATTTTCTAAGATTTCTAAGCAATTAGAGGAAATAAAGCAAAATCCTAGCAAACATTTTGTAGCATCTTCAAGAAGTTACGGCCTGATATTGAAAAAGGTATCTTTCCACTAATGAATACTTGAATACTTTTTAAATATAAATTTTCGATTTTAACATGGGATTTTTGAGTTCCATCAGTTCACTTAATCACGGCCTTAAGAGATGGAGCTGGGTATCTGGGCTCCTTTAGGCTATGTATGATGACGTTCATGTATACTGGAAGTTTGAAAAAACTGTGGATAGGTGAGCACAAGCACCTAATTGGTTGGTATCAGAATATGTTTAAGTTGGACGTCTGTATTACATACATTTTGTCGGTGGTAAGAACCATTCTTAAATTTAAAATTAAAATAGCGAAGCTACTTTCAATAACTACTCAGTCCAGTCCCAATGTGGAGCAGTAAGAAAGTGGAGCAGGAAAGCAGCTTTCTTTTTCTCTACTGATTGATAGTAAGCTGCCGTCGTTGTTTTATGATGATGTAGCCCATCTCGAAGTAAAACACTACCAAATATTGTGGCTGAAAAGAGAAAGATAATTGGAGTGAAATAAGTGTGTTTAGTTAATTAAAAATATTAGTAGATGGATATGTGGAAGGTTAAACAATCACTTTCCGAACAAGACTACATTGGATACGCAAACCTATTCCTAAAAGATTTTCTTTAATATTTAAAAAACAGCACTTGACCTAGGCGAATATAACTTTTAGAGAATTCGGTGTATTTGAATTGATTCTTAAAAGTTTCTCTTACATGGCTCACCTTCTTTCCTTGAGAATACAATAAGTTGTTTCAAAAAGAATTTTTTTTGATTATTATTTTTTGTATACAGTGAGTCTTTGGATGAAGTAATTAACTAGATATAGTGAGGTATTCAAAAAATATTAATAAGTGCTCACTATTTTTTTCATTTTTTTTATGAAGATACAAAAAGATAATTGTCATAACCAAAAATATCAAGAAAGGTCTCAAAATCTAGGGAGGGAGAAGAATTGCCTCCCTGGTCCTACTTCCAAGTTGTTGCCTTACTTCAAATGATAAAGTACTTTCTTCTTGAAAACTAACAAAAATTTGTCCGGAGAGTAGTTGCCTACCCTATGCAGATTTCTCCAAAAAGTGATCAGTCACTCTACTGTACAAATCGTCGAATAAATTTCGAATTAACTAACCAAAATTGACATAAATAGCACCTTTGGCGCAATTCCACTCGTCAAATCAAACATTTCCTTCTAAACATTCCATCATCTCTTACATACATATTCAAATGCCTGCATATTCAAATGCCATCCAAAACTAGCATATTTATAAGAAGCCACAATTTAATTCTATCTGAAAAAAGAAATCCTTTAAAAAATAAAAAGAATTGGCAGAAAAAAATAAGAAAATTATGTTTATTTAGCCCCCCTTCCTAAAAAATTAGTTTTTGTGAAACTTGCGGTTCAAATTTGAGACTTGCTAGTCAAGGTTTGTGAAACTAGTGGTTCTGATTCCATTTTCCCTTTTAGACTCCAGGTGCAAGACAGTGAGATTCCTTCATTACGCGAACGAGACTAGCAGGCAACATTCATGATCCCTAGAACTGTCGCTTTGAATGCATATTTCACTCGTATTTTTTAAAATTTCCAGTCGGAAAGAGGGAAGGAGGAGAAGGGGAGGGAAAAGATTCAGACCCGTCTCAGGGAAGGAAAAAATACTTGATCATGAAAATCTGTGGAATCGAAGCTTCAAGGTAAAACTAAGCTATGTCTTCAAGCGACAGTCTTTTGGAAAGCTTCATTTTTAGCCCTAGATACTTCATTCTTTAATTGGTAGATTTCAATATTATTTAGAAAAAAATTCCCTAAGGATACTGAAACAAATTTTCCTGCAATAAAACACAAATTAGTGAATACAAATAAACCTGGCAAGCTGATAAACTTAACATCCGCTCTGCCTAAAACTGTCAGAGCGACACAAATTCTGAAAGTTTTCTATTATGTAATGTTATGGTACTTAAGATATACACCTTTCCTCTCTAGCTTTTGGTTCATTGATGCATCACAGAGCCAGTTTATTTTCGTTGGCTTCTTTCAGCTTAGCGTAAAACAAGAAAAAGAGAAGTGACAGAATAGATGGAAAATACGTAATTTAGGCTATATATTTTCACATTAGGGATGGCGGTAAAGACCCGAACAAGCACATGAACAAGGTCTTGACCTTACTCATCCATCCAACCACCTTGGACAAAACAGCATAACAAATTCATTAGCCAATTAATCATGTCTAAAATCGAGCAAAGTTAACATCAATAAATATAAGCCGGTGTACAACTATAAGCAAAAGTACCTCAAATCTAGCAAAACATTCCCGGGGTGATCATTACGCATCAGGGCTCTTCAGAGGAGTATACACTTGCCAATATAGGTTTCGGCGCTTTAACATAGCATCATATAAAGTAATATAACAATACAAGTAAAAAAAAATCAACAAAAATACTCGAATCATTGCCTTTTTGCCGAAACTATGGCGACTCATCTGTTCAGGCGGGCTTGAACTGCGGCTGAAGAGCCCCTGTGATTATTCGAATTGCCTTTTTGCTTCATCAAGAGCCAGTCGTTTTTTAAGACCGCTAGACGGTTTTAGTTTAGGCAAAGACTTACTTCCAAGGTTTTTCATACCATATAGGAAATCATTTTGAAGGATTTTGTCTTAAGGAACACAGCAAAGGCAATGAGAGAACACGGAATCAAATGGAAAAAAAAAAAACTCTCCTGGACTTACATTATCCTGATGGTTTACGCATCCTAGATGAAGGTGCTAGCAAAGTGAATGAACTTTTACAGGTTTTGCGAGTTCAGGGTGCGAGAATAGGTTTAAAAATTAATGTTAAGAGGACTGACTCGCTAAGGCTCGAAAGGTGATTGGGTGATGAGAAGATTTATATAGTGAACAGTATCACTTACCTATGTTTTATAATTAGTAAAAACGATGGGTGCAGTGAAGAAGTTAAAAGTAGAATAGTCAAAGCCAACGCTGTCTTTTTTTTCACAGATGAAAAAAGTTTGGAAGAAGATAAGTCTGCATACCAAGATTAGAATATTGGAAGCTACAGTGGTGAAGTGCGGTTCTGAAGCATGGGCGCTCCGTAAAATAGAAAAACTTTTCTAAATATTTTCCAGAGAAATTGCCTACAGATCATTTTGGGTACCAGACAGACTGACTGTATCTCAAAGAGTAGGTTGAACGAAAAGTGGTGTTCATTCCGCTTTCTCGGGGTATAATGAGAGAAAGGTTGAGATGGTTAGGGCATGTTCTGCGGATGAAGGATAACAGATTGTCAAAGACTGTTCTTTTCGGCCAACCGTCTAGGGCAAAACGAAAAGCAGGTCGTCCGGGGTTGTGGCAGGATGATGTCATAAGGAAAGATTTAATGGAAATGAAAACTTCCTGGGAGGGTGTAAAGAGGGACACGTTGAATAGATTGGGACGGAGGAGGATAGTAAGGAGCTGTGTTGGCCTCAGGCGGCTTAGTGCTGCAGTGAGTTGATAAAGTAGTGATGATTTGTGGTATATAGCCTAAACTTTTAAAAATATCCTAGGATAAAGCAAAAATATGATTAATAAACTGTATCACAAAAACAAACATATTTTAATCCATAACAAACAATAGTTAACAAGTAAAAGTTAAGAAAAATTAGAAATACTTGAAAGGGTACAGATAAAATGACACTTTTCATGGAAAATCCAATAACTCGATGGCAGAACAAAAAAAAAAAAAAAAAAAAAAAAAAAAAAAAAAAAAAAAAAAAAATCTACCCCGAGTCACTAAAAAAAAAAATTATAGATGAAGTTCGAAAATAAAGTTTCCTGATAAATGGTATCTCATTTAGTAGATATCCCGAGTCAGAAAGTCACGCCAAGAAAAATTATATATAATATTGGAAAATAGATACTCACCATAATTCGGATCCGAGGAAGGTATCCTGCGCTATAAAGTCTTTCCAAAAAATTAAAGATAAATTAGAATCATCTTTAGGGATTCGATATCCCGCATTAGAACAGAATTTCCACATAAATGGTATCTGTTTATGACGCAAAATGTCACTCCCGGGCGGATCCCTGCATGGTAACGACAAGATATCATGGTAATCATAGATAGTATTTCGTATAGAAACACCTTATGGTTTGCAGAAAAATCCTATAAATTGTAAAGCATTTGAAACTTAAGCAGACTTGCCACGTACTGCCACGTACGAGTTAAATGGAAAATATAATCAAAATAATTATTCTTAATTAACAATAAACAATATTTTTTTAGACATACATAAAGGGAATACCCTAATTTACCTTATTAAAAGTAAATTTGGCAGTATTCCAATCACAAAATTCTGAAGCAATTCTTCAAACTACCTGACAAAATTGACGTTTTTACAAGATCCAAAATGACAAGTACAAAAATTAGGACAAGATCAAAGGAGAATAGCTTTTACTTTAAGTTGGCTTATGCTACCTTAAGCCGCGTGAGGAAGTTAAACTGATTCTGGGATCTAGTCCAAAACTCGAAGTTCCACACTGCTAAACTCAATTTAAAGACAGGATCCCAATAGCTAGCGATCCATGTGGCAAATAATGAGTCTGAAAGGACTTTGAGGTCGACAGTTATCGGAATCCATATTTAAACTAATCTCAACCTTGTATAAGTTTGCATGTCTGACACAATACAGAACAAAATCCAGCGCCTGAACACTGCTCTAGTGAACGAAACCTTAAACAAGACCAACGTCGGATTATTGCAGAACCATTTTAAAATATTAACATTTTCGAGAGGAAAAGATATAACATTTTGCCGAGAGAGACATTAGTCACTCAACAAATGTCTCTGAGAAAGAAAGATTTTACAAAAACAATACGGCTCAAACTATTTGTTGGAACATATAATGTTAACGGGAAATCACCCACAACCTCACTATCTGATTGGCTTTCTTGCGACGATGAGTCTCCAGATATGTATGCCATTGGCTTTCAGGAGCTGTGTTTGAGCAAAGAGGCCTATGTATTCATGGATACTCCAAAAGAGGAAGAGTGGTTGAGGACAGTCTTAAGAGGAATTCATCCCAAGGCCAAATATAGGAAAGTTAAATTAATTCGTCTCGTTGGGATCATGCTTATAGTTCTAGTCCAAGAACGGTTTGCTGCTTACATTCGAGGAGTTTCAGCAGAGACAGTTGGAACAGGTTTTCTGGGGAAAATGGGTAACAAAGGTGGTGTAGGTGTGCGTTTTGAGCTACATAGCACATCAGTGTGCATAGTTAACTGCCATTTAGCTGCCCACATCAAAGAATGTGAACGTAGAAATCAAGATTATCATGATATTTGTACGCGAATGTCGTTTCCGCCAGTTAAGACCATCAAAGATCATGATCTAGTTTTTTGGTTTTGAGACTTAAACTACCGGCTAACGGGCATCGAAGGGCTGGCAGCAAAGACTTTACTAGACACTGCCAACTATAAAGACCTGATCATGTTCGACCAACTGCGGGAACAACAACGCATAAAACGAGCATTCTATGGTTATCAGGAGGGCATTCTCAATTTCCAGCCAACCTACAAGTATGATACTGGAACCGATAACTGGGATTCAAGTGAGAAAAATCGGGCACCTGCTTGGACCAACCGATTTCTGTGGAAAGCAGATGATGTTGACCAAATAGTCTACAGGAGTCATCCTTCTCTCAGAATAAGTGATCATAAGCCAGTTAGCAGCCTCTTTGAAATTTCGATTGCAGCTATAGACATTGTAAAATATAAGAAAATTTATGAAGAGGTTATGAAACATTTGGACCGACTTGAAAATGATTATTTGCCTCAGATAGCAGTTTCTAGAACAGAAATCGATTTTGGAACAGTACGTTTCCTCGAAAATAAATCGAACTTTTTAACGATCTCAAACACCGGACACGTTCCTCTACAGTACAAATTTATCAACAAGCTGAGAGAGGAAAGCTATAGCAAGCCTTGGCTAATTGTTGAGCCGCATACGGGATTTCTCATGGCAGGAGATTATACAGAAATTCAACTTGAGATTTATGTGGATAAAAGGACGGCTGGTAAATTATCAACAGGCCAAGATACACTCCAGGATATCCTGGTTCTACATCTTGAAGGTTGCAAAGATCTTTTCATCAGTGTAATCAGATCTTACGAGCCTAGCTGTTTCGGCTCCTCCATTGGTGCCCTAGTTCGACTTCAACAACCAATCCGGGATTACTCCGCTGAAGAGGTTCTAATTCTGGAAAAACGCCACTACCATGGTGAAGTCGATGATTGGCACGAAAACAACCGTAAAAGTATTTTGGCCGTACCAAAAGAAATGTGGTTCCTTTTAGACGAACTTTCAAAACGGGGAACGGAAAAAGAGAACTTGTTTGAACTTCTTGGCCTTGGTGCAGAGATTAGTGTGATTCGGGATATACTGGATACTTCAATGCCTGACAATTTACCGGGATCGATTCATTCAGTTGGTGAAGCTTTATTAGTCTTCTTGGACGCCTTGCCAGAACCAGTCATTCCAGTTAGAATGTACGCCGAAGCAATGGAGGCTAGTGCTACATACCTCAGCCCCTGGGAGTAAAACCTCAGCCCCGTCAAAAAAAAATAAAAAAAATAATAATAATCCTGAATTCGTTCTCGAGCGTGATGCGATACCTAGCGATTTTAGGAAAGCCCTAATTAGATTCCTATATAAAAAAAAGGTGAAAGGAGTGAGTTTGGTAATTATAGAGGCATTACTCTGGTTTCTGTAGGTACCAAATTACTTATTAAGATGACACTCTCTAGATTTAGGAATGCTGTAGAAGAAAGAGGTAGAGGTTTTAGGAAGAGCAGAGGATTTTTTTTTGTCCAAATTTCCACTTTTAGATTTATAATAGACAAGTGCACGAGTCATTAAACCCCTTTAGTCTTCAGTTTTATAGGTTACAGGCAAGCGTTTTATTCAGCGGATAAAAGAGCTTTAGAGAAGTCTTATCCGTGTAAGGTATACCACATAAGTACATTAGGGTGATTAGTTCTATACGTGAATAAAATTGCTACAGTTAAGATAGGAAATGAGGTTAATTAAGCAGGGTTGCATCCTAACACCATTTATATGGATCATTTTGAAGGATTTTGTCTTAAGGAACACAGCAAAGGCAATGAGAGAACACAGAATCAAATGAAAAAAAAACTCTCCTGGACTTACATTATCCTGATGGTTTACGCATCCTAGATGAAGGTGCTAGCAAAGTGAATGAACTTTTACAGGTTTTGCGAGTTCACGGTGCGAGTATAGGTTTAAAAATTAATGTTAAGAGGACTGACTCGCTAAGGCTCGAAAGGTGATTGGGTGATGAGAAGATTTATATAGTGAACAGTATCACTTACCTATGTTTTATAATTAGTAAAAACGATGGGTGCAATGAAGAAGTTAAAAGTAGAATAGCCAAAGCCAACGCTGTCTTTTTTTTCACAGCTGAAAAAAGTTTGGAAGAATAGGAAGAAGATAAGTCTGCATACCAAGATTAGAATATTGGAAGCTACAGTGGTGAAGTGCGGTTATGAAGCATGGGCGCTCCGTAAAATAGAAAAACTTTTCTAAATATTTTCCAGAGAAATTGCCTACAGATCATTTTGGGTACCAGACAGACTGACCGTATCTTAAAGAGTAGGTTGAACGAAAAGTGGGGTTCATTCCGCTTTCTCGGGGTATAATGAGAGAAAGGTTGAGATGGTTAGGGCATGTTCTGCGGATGAAGGATAACAGATTGTCAAAGACTGTTGTTTTCGGCCAACCGTCTAGGGCAAAACGAAAAGCAGGTCGTCCGGGGTTGTGGCAGGATGATGTCATAAGGAAAGATTTAATGGAAATGAAAACTTCCTGGGAGGGTGTAAAGAGGGAGACGTTGAATAGATTGGGACGGAGGAGGATAGTAAGGAGCTGTGTTGGCCTCAGGCGGCTTAGTGCTGCAGTGAGTTGATAAAGTACTGATGAGTTGTGGTATATAGCCTAAACTTTTAAAAATATCCTAGGATAAAGCAAAAATAAGATTAATAAACTGTATCACAAAAACAAACATATTTTAATCCATAACAAACAATAGTTAACAAGTAAAAGTTCAGAAAAATTAGAAATACTTGAAAGGGTACAGATAAAATGACACTTTTCATGGAAAATCCAATAACTCGATGGCAGAACAACTAAAAGAAAAAAAAAATCTGCCCCGAGTCACTAAAAAAAAAAAATTATAGATGAAGTTCGAAAATAAAGTTTCCACATAAATGGTATCTCATTTAGTTGATATCCCGAGTTAGAAAGTCACACCAAGACAAATTATATATAATATTGGAAAATAGATACTCAACATAATTCGGATCCGAGGAAGGTATCCAGGGCTATAAAGTCTTTCCAAAAAATTAAAGATAAATTAGAATCATCTTTAGGGATTCGATATCCCGCATTAGAACAGAATTTCCACATAAATGGTATCTGTTTATGACGCAAAATGTCACTCCCGGGCGGATCCCTGCATGGTAACGACAAGATATCATGGTAATCATAGATAGTATTCCGTATAGAGACACCTTATGGTTTGCAGAAAAATCCTATAAATTGTAAAGCATTTGAAACTTAAGCAGACTTGCCACGTACTGCCACGTACGAGTTAAATGGAAAATATAATCAAAATAGTTATTATTAATTAACAATAAACAACTTTTTTAGAGATACATAAAGGGCATACCCTAATTTACCTTATTAAAAGTAAATTTGGCAGTATTCCAATCACAACATTTTGAAGCAATTCTTCAAACTACCTGACAAAATTAACGTTTTTACAAGATCCAAAATGACAAGTACAAAAATTAGGACAAGATCAAAGGAGAATAGCTTTTACTTTAAGTTGGCTTATGCTACCTTAAGCCGCGTGAGGAAGTTAAACTGATTCTGGGATCTAGTCCAAAACTCGAAGTTCCACACTGCTAAACTCAATTTAAAGACAGGATCCCAATAACTAGCGATCCATGTGGCAAATAATGAGTCTGAAAGGACTTTGAGGTCGACAGTTATCGGAATCCATCTTTAAACTAATCTCAACCTTGTATAAGTTTTCATGTCCGACATAATACAGAACAAAATCCAGCGCCTGAACACTTCTCTAGTGAACGAAACCTTAAACAAGACCAACGTCGGATTATTGCAGAACCATTTTAAAATATTAACATTTTCGAGAGGAAAATTGTTCTTCCCCGAAAAAGTTGGACAATTCACAATACATAAATGTATTTCAATGAGTCCACACAAATAGATACAGAATAAATTATAGGGATCCAATGGAGGACGAAAAATGTGGAACTGTCAATATTAGAACATTGGTTTCTTGCAAATAGTTTTCTCTTTATTTAGGACAATTATCACCATTTGTTTTGTATCACATTTTATTTGATGCTTGTTTTTAGCCTTTCCATGTTCCTCCTTTTAGCCACCCAAAATTTTCCCCCCCTTAAAATTCCATATTTTCATCCTATAATTCCTGGATGCTTTTGAGTCTTGACAGACTTATCCCTTTCACTGTAATGGTATCCAGAATACATACCTGATTTATTGTTTAAAAGAACCTATTTTTTTTTTTTTATCAAAGTCACTCTTGCCAACACAAATGTCTCTAGCCCAGCTATGCAGAAATACAGTTTAGTGTATCTCACAGAAAGCCAGACATGAGAATTTCCTGTCTAACAGTAATTTCTAGAAGTTGAGGTGTGTAATATCTAATATCATTAACTATACGGGTATAAACCAAATAGTAAATGAGTGGCTCATTTACTACTATCTTTAATTTTGGAATGGAGAGAAAAAGTAAGAGACAGAAAAAGAGAGAGAGAGAGAGGGAGGGGGATCACTAGATCAAACAATAAAACCAGTAGGATCCACTCTCTGACTATCAGTAAATTAAATCCATTGCAAGACAAAGATCTCTATCGGTAGTGCAAGTTAGATGGCAGGTAGGGATCAACTGTTTTTTGTCTCCCATAATGCCTGGTCGCAATGAGATTTTACTAATACCGAGATCAAGCTAGCGCTAATTTTGAGCATCGGTTGAAAGCAAACCCGTTCAAAATAGAGATCTAGCTAACGTTCGGAACCGGATCGAGCCAAAACCAAAGTTCAATTAATTTGAACTTAGTTAACTCAAGTTCTATCCAGATAGAGAAACAATTGTGAATAAAAATTAATAATCAAAATGTAAAAACAGAGTAAAAGAAGTAAACTATAGAGAGGAATTATTGGAGCTGTTCAGACCTCAGGAATATTTATAACAAGAGAAACAAGGACTATATGATGTCTGAGGTAAAGCCAAACACATAGGATAATTACAGGACTAGTTGATTCCAGTTTTTAAATTATCCATCGCGAACGGTAAAATCTGGTAAAATCTTTAGTTGGTACTGGTTTTTAGGACGGGCTGAATTTTGGTATTAGCAAGATCTCATTGCTAACGGGCCTTTAGTTGCAGTTAATAGATATATTTTCTCTTTCTTCATTACAAAAAAATATCTTCCTCAGGCAGACGATGTTGAACGGGCTTTCTCTCTCATTAGATTTTTTCGCATTAAATCACAGATTTCTCACTTCAATATTTTTGCAAAAATCAAAAGCCATCCGATCAGATGATTTGGCTTCCTAAATATTGACGATACCCAATGAAATTGAGCAGGCAGAGCGTTATCTAGTGCAATTTAAACAAGAGCGAAGAGCTATATAATCCAATGACATTGTGTAACATTGTAAGGGCAGGCTAGTTTTGTTAGATATCTACTGTAATTGAAGAACACATCGTCTCACGTATTGTATTTGGAGTGTGATCTGGTGACCCTAATAGATAATCTGCTTGTGATATCTTGTTCACTTGCAAAGGGATTAAACGAGTCCTTGGCATAATTTTAGCCCTTGGAAATTAAATGAATGAAGGAAATGTTCAGCGTGGCCAAGCTGATGGATTCTCACTTGACATTCTGCCAAAGTTAAAAGATGTGAAAAATCGTGATAATTGTTCAACGCTTCTTCACTTCGTCACCTCAACGTATATGCAGAAATTGAGCCAGAATCCCGAGTCCACTGCCATAACCCGACGATACATAACTCGATGATGTCATAACCCGACGATGTTGATAAAGCTGCTTTAATAAAGTTTGACGGTGTTGATAAGAATAAGATAAGATGTTGATAGGAGCAGGTGTTGATAAGGATAAGTTGATTATTGATAAGGATAAGATAAGATAAGGATAAGATGTGAAAAATCGTGATAATTGTTCAACGCTTCTTCACTTCGTCACCTCAGCGTATATGCAGAAATTGAGCCAGAATCCCGAGTCCACTGCCATAACCCGATGATACATAACCGGATGATGTCATAACCCGACGATGTTGATAAAGCTGCTTTAATAAAGTTTGAAGGTGTGGATAAGGACTTGAAGCAACTTAGAAAGGAGCTAGGTGCATGTGATTTCGAGTGAAGTGATAGCTTCATCAACCAAATGCCTGTTACAACCTTTCAAGGATATTATGGAAAGGTTTTCGGTGAAGCTCAATCGACGGAAAAGCACCTTTCAAAATGTACAGATAGTCTTGATTCTGTGACCAAGTATTATACATATCCCCCAAAATAAGGTGAATTGGATCCCAAATATTTTTTCGGCATTTGGTCACCATTTTGTAATTATTTAAAAGCCATTTGGACCAGAGAAAAAAACAAAATTATACAAGAAAGGTTACGCCTCCAAAGAGTGACAAAACACATAGAACATTGTAACTGGAATAATCTGACAAGAAGCCCACAGGCAGATTGACAACCCAGTCGATCCGACTAGCCGATACTAATTAAAGCCTGGAAAAATGACAGAATTCACGACACTGCTAGTTGTGCTCGAGCACTGACACAACCAAAAAAAAGCAAAAAATTATGAATCGTGGCTCCTTGTAACTAAATTGACAAGTGAGTACCTGTATTATTTTTGTATGATGCGTGTAATACATCATTATGTTTTCATTAATTAATAAAGAATTGTCATACATGAAACAAATAGATGATTAAAAAAATAGTGGCATGTGATTACATGCCACAGTTCAGATAAAGCTATAGGATAATATCAAAACACTAAAGACTTCGTCTAGACTTTTCTTTAAATAGTGATTGCACCTACAATACTTCGATCTTTATCTGTTCTAAAAAGTGTTCCTTTTTTTTTCAACAATAAAATCACTGCTTTCGAATTATCTGCATATTCTTTACAATGGCAAGGTTCACTGAAGTTCCAAAAAAGCAACTAATCGGTTTCACCTCTTCTTTTTCAAGTTTAAACAGAAAAGAATAAAAAGTAAAAGAGACATTAGAACAATTAAAACATACCACAAATATACTATCACTATTTTGTGAAAACAATAAACAATTTAAATGGAAAATGTAATCATCAAAAGATTATAACAAAGCCATTGAGTTCAAAATATGTCCCCGCCTCTTTTACCTCAAATCATAAATACCAAAAGCCAAGAACAAAAATAGATACTGGAATAACTTAAATTCACTGCAACACTATTCCTTTTTTATTTCAGTAATAACAATAGATGACTAGGCATAAAGGGATATACCGCAGAGAAACAGAGAGTTCACTCGTACAAAATATTATGACTCAAAAACTTTTCGTAAGTTTTACTCGCTTTATGTTTTTCACAAAAGAATCAATCAAGTTTTAAGTGAGCAGAGTTATTTGTCTCTCCAAGTATTGCGTTTCCTTGTATGTCTAATCACTTGACATTAGTTTTAAACTCGGTTTTAAAATAGGCATTGCTAATTTTCTCTTCAAAGATACGAGAATGTGATTGGAAGAAAAACTTTTTTTTTTACTTTTTACTTGTTTGACATTTCTCACAAAAGAAGCAATTAGGTTTTAAAAGTGCGGAGCAATTTGTCTATCCACATACTGCATTTCCTAGTATGTCTAGATTGGTCACTCGGTGTTAGCCAACCGGGTTTAAAAAAGGTGTGACTTTTTTTTTCTTCAAAGAAAAGATATAATGTGATTGGCTTCCAAAGATAAATCACCAAAATGAATCATTGTAACTACAGCCCACTTTAATACAAAAATATATGAAAGTAACCTCTCTTTTTCTCTTTGAATATGCCTTAAGAGCAAGTATAGATCAATTAGTTAAGTTAATTGACCAAAGTATCCTAAATAGCAAAATGACTGAAAACTTCTCACCCATAAATTCGAACTAAATATTGACAAAAAAGAAGAAAAAAAAAGTTGCCCAAAAACACATAAATAATAATTCTATTGTAGTACACAGGCTGTCCTAAACTTCCTAGGTTATACTAAAAACAGAAACAGCCTTTAAAAACCCTTATTACAAATATTTGGGCTTTTATTAGTATACATTTTGTTTTCACTATCTGTATTAAAAGTTAAACCCATTATTAACTTATTTTCATTTAATTTTATTTCTAACAGAAAGCAAATATAACTTCTAAAATATAATTTCCAAGAAAAAGCAGACAAGGGTTTCGATAATAATAAATAAATCGCCTGGTAAAAAAAAACACGTATTATTTTTTCTTATGTCCCTGATAATGAAGAACATTCTTAACTATAATTTAAGAAGATTTAAACTAAATAATTTAGTTAAGTCATATATACTTTGAAAACGTTTAAAAATGTCCTAAAGATGAAACTTCTAGAAAAGACATGTAATTATTTTGAATTTTTTTGACGTCGTAGGTTACATCTCGGGCGTGACCGCATTCCGGAATCGAGTTCAATTACTTCGTAAAATGGCATAAGCAAATAAGTTATTTTCAGAAGATGCAAGATAAAGAGTAATATTTTTGTACAGTGTCGATATATTTTATCCACCGATACGATACCACTGAGTATCGATATGCATAGTATCATACGGAGCATAGATGACAAATTCTAAATTCAGGCAGTACTCAACTTGAATTACTGAGTATCGATATGCAATGGATACACATTATCAAAGACTTTCAATTACTAACTTGTATTACCATATGATTCTTTTGTATCGATACGTAAAATCAAACTGATTCTGGTCCCCAATAATAGAATCGTCGCACAAGTTTATACCAGATAACGGTAATAGCTCAAAATTGTTCGAAAAGCTAACCTACTTCGGGCAACAACTACAAGATAAGACCTAACGGAAATCTTAGGGAGAGCTAAGGGTACCTAAATACAGGAGAACTCCTCCCACGCGATTAATCCAAAGGCCATTCCCTGGAAAGAAACCAAAAGATTGAGGCCTAAAAAGCAATTTTCCGTGTCTCCCCTCCTCCAGAGTTGAACCTACAGGCAACAATAACTAAGGTTCTTACTGCCACAGAGCTAGATTGCACACCAGATTTTTTTGCACAAAACGGATGCTATGTGATTTCGCTAGTTCATGCGCCATGAAGATTCACTTGCCGGGTTGAAGTATTTTTTACTGAATTCCTGAAAAATACATCCGCAAAGATGATCAAATGCTGAAGTTTAGACGAATCGATTTTGTTTATGATATTTTATCTAACGCTGAAATTCATAAATGAATAGGAGCAAAGTTTTGTTTTTAAGAAGAGTGCTGGGGCTTGTCATATTCAGCTTAACGAAGTCAGAGTACACTTAAAAGGAATTTTTTTTTATACAGATTCAGTTTACTCTTCAAAGATCTTTAGGAGGTTAAAAAAAACAACAACAAAAAAACGAACAAACTGTAAGTAAAAGGTGACTTGGACCAATATTTATCAAAACTGAAAATGGAATTCTCACGACAATTGCTACACCAACAGTATTGGCTTTTTATGCTGATTCTAGATATATAAAATTCTTTCATTTTATTGTTACCCAAACAAAACCAGAAATCTGAGAAAATTTGCCTGATTTTAAAAAAAAAATGAGAAAGACACCCAAAAAAGCAAGCAATCTTATTGAGAATTCCTTTATTTCCCTGTTCATTTTTAAACCTCCTTCAACAATGTTTGGAGGCTAATTCTGTTCCCCGACTCTCTCAACGTTTGCACCCATGCAAATATGACCTATATAATAACAGTATTTATTAGATATATTCTCTGAGGTCAACCTGACTCATACATATTAATGATAGATGGTAATAAGCTTACCTAAGCTATTGATGTCAGGTGATTGATTTTCTTCAAATGATAATTTCGACAGGACCTGTGCCTGTCATCATCAGGTTCAAATTCCTGTTTCTTTTTGGACAAACCTTTCCTGAGGGTATTAGAAACCGAGCTTCTAATATATTGTGGATCAAAATTGATTGTTGTTTGGTTTAGAGTTATAGCTGACTCTACATTGGATATGATTTGTTCTACTGGTATGTTTGGAGGGAGGGAGGGGGGTATAAAATTTCCATCCTTTTGAAAGAACGTCTAATTTCTTTTGGTAAATTAATGACAGACGGTAATTTGAACCTAATGATGACAAGCAGAGGTTCTATCTAGACACCATCTAGCGACCAGGCACCAACTATCATTAGTGAATATTTACTAGACTTTATTTCACTCAATACTTAATCCAATGTTTTGCTTTTGCCTATTGTATTTTAACGAATGCAACTGGCAGGCGAAATCCAAACAGCTGCATTTTGGCTATTTTTGGGCAAGACCTATTTTCCGCCAAAACAAAAGGAAAAAAGAACGAAAACATGTAACTGCGCAAACCATGGGTAAAAGAGCCACGGACAAAACATATATGATACAGATGTATATGTGCCCCATCTTACAATGTTAAGGCCGTGATTAAGTGAACTTGAAAACACCGTGGTTCAAAATCGAAGTTAGGGTAGCCTTCTGTCTCTCAATTCTCTAGAGACCTTCGATTTTCAAAAACCCTTCAAATAGCACTTATTCATTGGCGGAAATAGCAGGTTAATTATACCAGCTTGTCAATCTGGTCTCTAGGGGTGATATTGGCGATTCTTTCCGGCAACCAACTTGTAAAAATTTCAGGTAGCTGACAACATTCTATGGGACTGTTCGAAAACAGGAATATACATCAAAAAATGGTTGCAATCATCTTACAGGCTATTGTCTTCCGCTCATGATAGTACCGATTTTGTTCTAAAAGCATTATCCTTCATAGAGTACACTTGTGAAAAAGAGCGAAACATTTTCTAAGATTTCTAAGCAATTAGAGGAAATAAAGCAAAATCCTAGCAAACATTTTGTAGCATCTTCAAGAAGTTACGGCCTGATATTGAAAAAGGTATCTTTCCACTAATGAATACTTGAATACTTTTTAAATATAAATTTTCGATTTTAACATGGGATTTTTGAGTTCCATCAGTTCACTTAATCACGGCCTTAAGAGATGGAGCTGGGTATCTGGGCTCCTTTAGGCTATGTATGATGACGTTCATGTATACTGGAAGTTTGAAAAAACTGTGGATAGGTGAGCACAAGCACCTAATTGGTTGGTATCAGAATATGTTTAAGTTGGACGTCTGTATTACATACATTTTGTCGGTGGTAAGAACCATTCTTAAATTTAAAATTAAAATAGCGAAGCTACTTTCAATAACTACTCAGTCCAGTCCCAATGTGGAGCAGTAAGAAAGTGGAGCAGGAAAGCAGCTTTCTTTTTCTCTACTGATTGATAGTAAGCTGCCGTCGTTGTTTTATGATGATGTAGCCCATCTCGAAGTAAAACACTACCAAATATTGTGGCTGAAAAGAGAAAGATAATTGGAGTGAAATAAGTGTGTTTAGTTAATTAAAAATATTAGTAGATGGATATGTGGAAGGTTAAACAATCACTTTCCGAACAAGACTACATTGGATACGCAAACCTATTCCTAAAAGATTTTCTTTAATATTTAAAAAACAGCACTTGACCTAGGCGAATATAACTTTTAGAGAATTCGGTGTATTTGAATTGATTCTTAAAAGTTTCTCTTACATGGCTCACCTTCTTTCCTTGAGAATACAATAAGTTGTTTCAAAAAGAATTTTTTTTGATTATTATTTTTTGTATACAGTGAGTCTTTGGATGAAGTAATTAACTAGATATAGTGAGGTATTCAAAAAATATTAATAAGTGCTCACTATTTTTTTCATTTTTTTTATGAAGATACAAAAAGATAATTGTCATAACCAAAAATATCAAGAAAGGTCTCAAAATCTAGGGAGGGAGAAGAATTGCCTCCCTGGTCCTACTTCCAAGTTGTTGCCTTACTTCAAATGATAAAGTACTTTCTTCTTGAAAACTAACAAAAATTTGTCCGGAGAGTAGTTGCCTACCCTATGCAGATTTCTCCAAAAAGTGATCAGTCACTCTACTGTACAAATCGTCGAATAAATTTCGAATTAACTAACCAAAATTGACATAAATAGCACCTTTGGCGCAATTCCACTCGTCAAATCAAACATTTCCTTCTAAACATTCCATCATCTCTTACATACATATTCAAATGCCTGCATATTCAAATGCCATCCAAAACTAGCATATTTATAAGAAGCCACAATTTAATTCTATCTGAAAAAAGAAATCCTTTAAAAAATAAAAAGAATTGGCAGAAAAAAATAAGAAAATTATGTTTATTTAGCCCCCCTTCCTAAAAAATTAGTTTTTGTGAAACTTGCGGTTCAAATTTGAGACTTGCTAGTCAAGGTTTGTGAAACTAGTGGTTCTGATTCCATTTTCCCTTTTAGACTCCAGGTGCAAGACAGTGAGATTCCTTCATTACGCGAACGAGACTAGCAGGCAACATTCATGATCCCTAGAACTGTCGCTTTGAATGCATATTTCACTCGTATTTTTTAAAATTTCCAGTCGGAAAGAGGGAAGGAGGAGAAGGGGAGGGAAAAGATTCAGACCCGTCTCAGGGAAGGAAAAAATACTTGATCATGAAAATCTGTGGAATCGAAGCTTCAAGGTAAAACTAAGCTATGTCTTCAAGCGACAGTCTTTTGGAAAGCTTCATTTTTAGCCCTAGATACTTCATTCTTTAATTGGTAGATTTCAATATTATTTAGAAAAAAATTCCCTAAGGATACTGAAACAAATTTTCCTGCAATAAAACACAAATTAGTGAATACAAATAAACCTGGCAAGCTGATAAACTTAACATCCGCTCTGCCTAAAACTGTCAGAGCGACACAAATTCTGAAAGTTTTCTATTATGTAATGTTATGGTACTTAAGATATACACCTTTCCTCTCTAGCTTTTGGTTCATTGATGCATCACAGAGCCAGTTTATTTTCGTTGGCTTCTTTCAGCTTAGCGTAAAACAAGAAAAAGAGAAGTGACAGAATAGATGGAAAATACGTAATTTAGGCTATATATTTTCACATTAGGGATGGCGGTAAAGACCCGAACAAGCACATGAACAAGGTCTTGACCTTACTCATCCATCCAACCACCTTGGACAAAACAGCATAACCAATTCATTAGCCAATTAATCATGTCTAAAATCGAGCAAAGTTAACATCAATAAATATAAGCCGGTGTACAACTATAAGCAAAAGTACCTCAAATCTAGCAAAACATTCCCCGGGTGATCATTTCGCATCAGGGCTCTTCAGAGGAATATACACTTGCCAACATAGGTTTCGGCGCTTTAACATAGCATCATATAAAGTAATATAACAATACAAGTAAAAAAAAATCAACAAAAATACTCGAATCATTGCCTTTTTGCCGAAACTATGGCGACTCATCTGTTCAGGCGGGCTTGAACTGCGGCTGAAGAGCCCCTGTGATTATTCGAATTGCCTTTTTGCTTCATCAAGAGCCAGTCGTTTTTTAAGACCGCTAGACGGTTTTAGTTTAGGCAAAGACTTACTTCCAAGGTTTTTCATACCATATAGGAAAGGGATTAAAAATAGTACTTCTATTTTATTTAAAAAGCACCTTTTTTTTGCGTTATAAATCTGCTGTGGCATTTCCAAAAGCGTTGTGCAACATTTTCCAAGAAACTGAAGGGCCAGAATGAATTGCCGTGAATGGATCAAAATTCGGTAAAAGAAATTAAAAAATAAAACAAAACAAAAAATGTTTGATACAGAGAGATATGTGGGACCCAGCAAGAACCATGCTCCGATCTCTTAGAATTAATCAAGTAAAATTGTTAATTGATTTGGCATTTTTATGTATTTTTTAAAAATAAAATTGTTTTTACATAGTCAACCACATAAAAAGTTGAATCATAAGTATTTAAAATGGACATTATTTGCATATTTTACTGTAGTTATTGCCTTATCATCTATATATATATAAAAATAAGTTGTTTGTCTGTCTGTCGACTGACGTCACTGTCCGCATGTGACGTCTGAATTATTTCATGATATACCAATTCAAAAACGAATGTATTCAAGCCGATATGTCAGTCACGTATCTTAGACAGGTTTCTATTCTTCCCATCCAGTTTCATCCTGATCTCACCGCTTTAAGTATTTTCTAAGATTTCCGGTCCCCCCAACTGCCCCTCCCCCCAATTACGCTTGATCCGGTTGAGATTTAAAATAAGTGATCTGAGTTACGAGGTCCTTCTAAATATGAAGTTTCATGATGATCCGATCACTCCTTCGTAAGTTAAAAATGCGTCGTTTTTTCTTATTTTTCAGAATTAACCCCCCCCCCCCCAACAGAGCGGATCCGTTCCAATTATGTAAATCACGTATGTAAGATTTTTGCTTATTTTTCCCACCAAGTTTCATCCCGATACCTCCAATCTAAGCGTTTTCCATGATTTTAGGTTCCCCCACCCCAAACTTCCCCTAATGTCACCAGATCCGGTCAGTAATTAAAATGAGAGCTTTGAGACACGATATCCTTCTAAATATCAAATTTTATTGAGATCCGATCACCCGTTCGTAAGTTAAAAATACCTCATTTTTTCTAATTTTTCAGAATTAACCCCTCCCCCAACTACACCAAAGAGAGCGGATCCGTTCCGGTTATGTCAATCATATATCTAGGACTCGTGATTATTTTTCCCGCCAAGTTTCATCCCGATCCCTCCACTCTAAGTGTTTTCCATGTTTTAAGTTTCCCCCTCCCAACTCCCCCCCAATGTCACCAGATCCGGTCGGGCTTAAAATAAGAGCTCTGAGCCACGATATCCTTCTAAATATCAAATTTCACTGAGATCCGATCACCCGTTCGTAAGTTAAAAATACCTCATTTTTTCTAATTTTTCAGAATTACCCCTCCCCCCCCCAACTACCCCAAAGAGAGCGGATCCATTCCGATTATGTCAATCATGTATCTGGGACTTGTGCTTATTTTTTCCATCAAGTTTCATCCCGATCCCTCCACTCTAAGTGTTTTCCAAGATTTTAGGTTTCCCTCCCTCCAACTCCCCCCAATGTCATCAGATCCGGTCGGGATTTAAAATAAGAGCTCTGAGACACAAGATCATTCCAAATATCAAATTTCATTAAGATCCCATCACCCGCTCGTAAGTTAAAAATACTTCATTTTTTCTATTTTTTCCAAATTAACCGGCCAAATTATTCGGAAGTCCTCGGGATCAGATTTGTGGCAAATGGTGTGGTATGCCTGGTCACATAAATTACCAAGTTCATTGAGATCCGATCACCCGTTCGTAAGTTAAAAATATCTCATTTTTTCTAATTTTTCAGAATCAACCCCCCTCCCAACTACCCCAAAGAGAGCGGATCCGTTCTGGTTACGTCAATCATGTATCTAGGACTTGTGCTTATTTTTCCCACAAAGTTTCAGCCCAATCCCTCCACTCTAAGTGTGTTCCAAGATTTTAAGTTTCCTCCTCCAAACTCCCCCAATGTCACCAGATCCAGTCGGGATTTAAAATAACAGCTCTGAGACACGATATCCTTCCAAACATCAAATTTCATTAAGATCTGATCAACCGTTCGTAAGTTAAAAATACTTCTTTTTTCTATTTTTTCTGAATTAACGGGCCCCAAACTCCCCCCCCCCCCAGATGGTCAAATCGGGAAAACGACTATTTCTAATTTAATCTGGTCCAGTTCCTGATACGCCTGCCAAATTTCATCGTCCTAGCTTACCTGGAAGTGCCTTAAGTATCAAAACCAGGACCGACAGACAGACAGGCCGACTGAATCTGCGATTGCTATATGTCACTTGGTTAATACCAAGTGCCATAAAAACACTATGCTACAATGAGATTAACCGAACAGACAGACCAAACGATGATGAGGCGATAAACGATAAAAAGCTGATTCCGACAATCTTCCATAGAGGAGGGCCAACTTTGCACTTATATCAGGGACATCAAACTTACGAATTATCTTACCATTGCTATACCAAGGGGGGAGATAAAGTAAAAATTTACAATATCTGAAATAAAAAGTCCGAATCTGATTAACATCATTTTTCTTTAGAAGGGGATAAAGACCAGATAGATAACGGACAGATTGATCACAGAATGTAGCATATAGCCTACCCAGTGCACGTCTATTATACTTCCCTCGATTAGCAACTATGTTAGAATAGCCCATTTGAATAACTGGGCCGTATTCACATCAGCCAGCCAGCGTTCAGCCAGGAAACACATAAGTCGCAAGAACTGCAGTCTCATTAAGCAGAGACTGCTAGCCTATATACTGATCTTTGCTCATTTCGGACAGGCCCAACATGACAAAAAACAAAACATAGGCTACTCAGTCAACACAACAGCATAGCCCAGGCAGAAGCAGCTTACTAAGCCCAACACAAAGCATTAGTTAAGTTCAAAAAGCTCAACAGTTGTAATTAATTATCAATCTACACCAAAAGACAGAAAATTGCAAATCATGAGCAATGTACTTAGTGCTCTTCAGCCGAAAATATAGGAATAATAGGATTTTAGCCAAAATATAGGAATTTTATAGGAGTGCATTAAAATATAGGAATTTATTGGAATTTATAGGCGAGTCCGAACACTGTAAAGTAGCAAAACCGGATCGACAGACAGACAGACCGACAGAATTTGCGATTGCTATATGTCACTTGGTTAATACCAAGTGCCATAAGAACTAAAAACTGAAAAATAAAAAAAAATAAAAAAAGGAAAAAAAACTGAAAAATAAAGGAGAAAAATAAAACTAAAAAAAAATAAAAATAAAAATAAAAAAAAAATAAAAAAGGTGAATGTATTCAAGCAGAAGTAGCTGAGTTGGTAAAGCGTTATGTTCTAGGTTCTAGGTCCGAGAGGTTCCAGGTTCGAACCTTGGCTTTAGCATTAATACAAAAGAAGAAAAAAAAACTAAAAAAGGTAAAAAAACTAAAAAAACTAAAAACTGAAAAAGAAAAAAAAACTAAAAGAGGAAAAAAACTGAAAAATAAAGGAGAAAAAGAAAACTAAAAATAAAAATAAAAAAAAAACTAAAAAAGGTAAATGTATTCAAGTCAAAGTAGCTGAGTTGGTAAAGCGTTATGTTCCAGGTTCTAGGTCAGAGAGGTTCCAGGTTCGAACCTTGGCTTTAGCCTTAATACAAAAGAAGAAGAAAAACTAGAAAAGATAAAAACTACAAAAAAAGCTACAAACAAAATACTAAAAAAAAATAAAAAAACTAAAATAAGGCAAAAAACTAAAAACTAAAAAAGAAAAAAAAACAAATAAAAACAGCTAAAAAAAAGGTAAAAAGTTCAATAAAACTAAAAAGAAAAAGAAACTAAAAACTAATAAAAAAAACTAAAAACTGAAAAAGAAAAAAAACTAAAAAAAGGAAAAAAACTGAAAATAAAAAAAAAAACTAAAAAAGGTAAAAACTACAAAAAAACTAAAAAGAAAAAAGAAAAAAAAACTAAAAAAGCTAAAAAAAGAGGTTAAAAACCAAAAAAAAACTAAAAAAGCTAAAAAACTAAAAAAAACTAAAAAAAAGGTAAAAAACTATATACTAAAAAAGAAAAAAAACTCAAAAAACTAAAAAAACGTAAAAACTACAAAAAAAAACTAAAAAGAAAAAAAAAACTAAAAACTAATAAAAAACTAAGAAAAACTAAAAACTGAAATAGAAAAAGAAAACTAAAAAAAGTAAAAATAAAAATAAAAAAAAAGTACAAAAGGTAAAAACTACAAAAAAAAAAAATAAAAAGAAAAAAAGGAAAAAAACAAAAAATTATTTCATCATATACCAATTCAAAAACAAATGTATATACAGACCGGGATACAGGGAATATAAATGACGACCGGGATACTCAAAGAGAAATTACAGACTGGGACACCGGGACACAAATGACGACTGGGACGCGTGTGTCGACTGACGTTATGTTTGTGTGTCGACTGACGTCATGTTTGTCGACTATAAATGACGACTGGGACACAGGGACACAACTACAACGGGGACGCCGAGGGGCACAGGGGGGATATATAAATGACGATGGGGACACACGGAATGTTTGATTAGCAATCACCATCAACAAAGCTCAAGGGCAATTATTAGAATAATGAGGTATAGATCTGAATACGGATTGTTTTTCCCATGGACAATTATATGTTGCATGTTCAAGAGTCATATATCTATATTCACAGGTGGGACACAGGGACACAACTACAATGCCGCGTAACTAATATGGCACGTAACGACTTACGCGCGCAGGAGGGGGGGCTTGGGGGGCGCAAAACGCCCCCACCAACTAGGTGTTGGGGTGGCGCGAAGCGCCACCCCAACAGCTAGTTTTGTTATATTAACATGATTATTATATTCATTAAAGTTCAAAATTTACTCACTCAATAATAAATTTAAAACAAAAACAAACAAAAAGGTGAATTGAATATAAACGTTTGAAAAGTATGAAACAATTGTAACAGTTCATTAAGGAAGGAAAAATCTCGAATAAACAAGCTTCCTTGGATTTGAGAGACTTTAAAATGACTCCATCATAATTAAAAAAATAATGGCCAGAAAAAATTAAAAACAGGACCCCTCTGAAAAGAATTAAATCTGCTCCCTAAGTTCAGATTTAACCCCCCCTCCCTCCCCAAATGGGGGGGGGGGTACAAAAAACTTTACATCGTTTAAAAACAATGTTTACATTGTTTTAGACACATTTAAATTATTTTTATATAGTCAACCACATAAAAAGTTGAATCATAAGTATTTAAGACGGACATTATTTGTACATTTTACTGTAATTATTGCCTTATCATTTTGTTATATTAACATGATTATTATATTCATTAAAGTTCAAAATTCATTCACTCAACAATAAATTTAAAACAAAAACAAACAAAACAAACAAAAAGGTGAATTGAATATAAACGTTTGAAAAGTATGAAACAATTGTAACAGTTCATTAAGGAAGGAAAAATCTCGAATAAAAAGCCTCCTTGGATTTGAGAGACTTTAAAATGACTCCATCTTAATAAAAAAAAATGGCCAGAAAAAATTAAAAACAGGACCCCTCTGAAAAGAATTAAATCTGCTCCCTAAGTTCAGATATAACCCCCCCCCCCCCTCCCCAAATGGGGGGGTACAAAAAACTTTACATTGTTTAAACACATTTAAATCGTTTTTATATAGTCAACCACATAAAAAGTTGAATCATAAGCATTTAAAACGGACATTATTTGTACATTTTACTGTAATTATTGCCTCATCATTTTGTTATATTAAAATGATTATTATATTCATTAAAGTTCAAAATCCACTCACTCAACAATAAATTAAAAAAAAACAACAAAAAGGTGAATTGAATATAAACGTTTGAAAAGTATGAAACAATTGTAACAGTTCATTAAGGAAGGAAAAAATCTCGAATACACAAGCCTCCTTGGATTTGAGAGACTTTAAAATGACTCCATCATAATAAAAAAAAAATGGCCAGAAAAAATTAAAAACAAGACCCCTCTGTAAAGAATTAAATCTGTTCCCTAAGTTCAGATTTAACCCCCCCCCCCTTTCCCAAATGGGGGGGGGGGTAAAAAACTTTACATTGTTTAAACACATTTAAATTGTTTTTATATAGTCAACCACATAAAAAGTTGAATCATAAATATTTAAAACGGACAATATTTGTACATTTTACTGTAATTATTGCCTCATCATTTTGTTATATTAACATGATTATTATATTCATTAAAGTTCAAAATTCACTCACTCAACAATAAATTTAAAACAAAAACAAACAAAACAAACAAAAAGGTGAATTGAATATAAACGTTTGAAAAGTATGAAACAACTGTAACAGTTCATTAAGGAAGGAAAAATCTCGAATAAAAAAGCCTCCTTGGATTTGAGAGACTTCGAAATGACTCCATAATAATAAAAAAAAATGGCTAGAAAAAATTAAAAACAGGACCCCTCTGAAAAGAATGTTCCTCACTTTTATCTAAAGAACACAATGTTTCAGGAGAAAAAGTGCCTTGTTCCTCACTTTTATCTAAAGAACACAATAATTCAGGAGAAAAAGTGACTCCAATGCACTTGTCCTCTTAGATGTCAGAGATTTTAAAATAACTTCACCAAAATCAAAAAGAAAAAAAAAATGCCCAGCAGGATTACCAACAGGGCCCCTCTAAAAAATTGAACCACATCCTTTGGTATCTAGAAAAAAAATCTCAGAATTACGGAGTAAGTGATCTTTTCTATTTGGATTTGAGAGATTTTAAAATAGTTTCGACTAGAAAAAAACCCAGCAGGATTAAAATCAGGGAAATTTCAATCTTTCTATCTAAGAAACAAATCATAAGTTATCAGAGGAAAGGTCGCTCAAATGCATCTTTAGATGAGAAGATTTTATAATAGCTCCGATAATAATATAAAGAAAAATTTAAAGTTCAATCTACAAAAACACATAGCAATATGCAAAACATCGGTCGAATAGCTAAAATACATAAAATTGAATTTCCATGCTTGAATCACGTTTCCCTTATATGGCTTGACCGTGTATTTTAAGAATAAGAACCTTAATTTTAATATTTTAAGAAACCGTCCCGATATTTCCTTCCATCTATTTGTCAGTCTGTGGTAATTCAAAAGACAATGTAAGAATTTTTTTTGTCAAACTGATGTTTATAAATTTTCCACATAAACTATAATGTATTGGCTTAATGATCTATCGATTGGTTAAGTCTGTTTTCAAGTATAGTGTATGTTTCAAGATGCTTCAAGGCATTTGTCTTTTCAAAATACATTGTCATCCTTATTCTCACTTGCAGAAATATTTGGAAAAACCGACTTTGCTAATTATCGATTTTGCTTAGTCTTGAAAGCAGAGATAAGTAGAGAAAATAGATAAAAAATTAAAAGACCTGTCAAAACAGCTATTAAGAAAAACCTACTAGAAACTCGAAATCAAACACAAAACATAGGTTGAAAATACGCAACATACAAAATAAATTATATGCTGGTTCCCATGTAATTTATGTTTTCCAATTTAAACAAACACACCTTTTTCAAGTTTCTCAAAGCAGTCAAAGGGACATTTTACATAAATGTAAAAGGAATATAAAAGAAATCATACAAAGGAAATATAAAAGGAATTATAAAAGAAATATTAATGTCATCTGAAAAGCTATTTCATGCTTCATTCAAAAATAATCCCCCAAAAAATAAAACTTCAAACAGTTCCCTTCTAATCCGGCAGCATTAGATTACAATCTAACATAATCAGCAAGTTCTTTCATCCCCTACAAAACTTAGGGTTTCTCACAACCTTTCACTTTCCTTTTTTCCCCTTTCTCCTTTATGTCTATGCAAGTTAAATTCTACCTTTCTCTAAACCCTCCCTTTCAGAAGCTACCATGCCATAAAAGCCGGAAAAAATAGATTTTTACTTTTAATTATTATTTTTCTTTCTTTTTATTTGTTTTCTGCTTTCATTTCTGGCACAGTTCGCTAGGGCCAGTCATATTTTACTTTTCGTTCTATTTCATCTTTCAAATATAAAAAGGGATTTCATTTTTGTATATTTCACTATTTATTCTAATCTATCATAGCCATCTATATGGGGTAAGAAACTCACCAAGAGATCGGGCTTCCAACTTATTCTTCAAGGAATGAACAAGCAACTCCCTTAAAAAGGCTACAAGGTGATGAAACACCCTTCGATGCAAGCCTGGTAGTCTAGCTACAACTTTTTTGACGTCTAGGTATGTAGCACTAGCCTCCATTGCTTCGGCGTACATTCTAACTGGAATGACTGGTTCTGGCAAGGCGTCCAAGAAGACTAATAAGGCTTCACCAACTGAATGAATCGATCCCGCTAAATAATAAATTGGTAAATCAATCTCGGTGCGTATTTGTACTGAAAGGACTGGTTCTGGTAAAAGCCTATTCACAATTGAAATTTTACTGAGATTTTAACCTTTGACTTACTAATAGGCCTACCTGGTGATTTTAACTGTGATCCGTGAATCGAGATTTTGGGTATATTAAGGTTATTAAGTTGAGTATTACATTTTGGTCTTTAACCATGTACTTGTCAGCAAACTAGAGTTACAGATCATCCATCTATGTTACTGTATAACATTTTTTTTCTCTGATTTGTTTGGTGTTGTTAAAACGTCAATAATTTTCGGGTAAGTCAGGTCATTTCCAACGAAGTGTTCTTCTGGATCTTAAAATAGGAATAAACGACATCGAACTTAGAAAATTCCAACAACAAATATTTATTCCGAGTATTATTTTATAACGACATTTATTCCAACAACGAATAAATTAAAAAAGAGCGACATGAACGAACTGACTTAAGTCTCTCGACAGTTAGTTGATTACCACGATTGGAGTTAGGTTTATAGCCCATCGATGACACAAATGATCTGCGGATTTCATTGATAAAATGATTCTACTACGACATCGAACTACGACGATACAAGTCTCACATAAAGATTGCGAAGAAAGTCTGTCCATGAATAAAAGGTATGTAGACAATTATAAAAATAAAAAGTTAAAGAAATATTTAAAACTGCAGATATCTGACTCGTTCAAAAATTTACAGGAATTTACAGGAATAACCTAAATTATAAGATAGGTGACTCAGCGACACAAAAAGGACATAATGATAATTTTTTAGAATACAAATCTGATGTGGTAAAGACATGAGAAATAATAATCATAAAAATACATCCTCATAAGTTACACCAGTACTAACGCAGAAAACCTCAAAATAAATGGGAAATTAATTAAAAAAACTGAAAAATATTTAAATGCTTTTGGCAATTAATTTAGTAATATCGGCTCTAGAGTTCCTTACCATGTTAATACTCAGCAAAAATCTACTTTTATTCGAGCTAAGAGCCACTCGCAGAAAGGTTATTTACTTTTTTTGCGATTGTGCCACAAAAGATTTACAAAAAGAAAAAATGTAAAGCTTAAACAAAGTTTTTCTACGAATGAAATTGAATTTTCAGGTCAAACTGTTCAGCAGATAACGCCAAGTATTCCACCTTTTTTGGAACATATTTTCAACCTACAATGGGGTTTTTGGTGAGCTATTCAAAAGCAAATGTTATCGTATTATACAAAAACCGGTAGTCCAAGTGGTCTCCCAAATTACACAAAAATTACTATACTGGAACCCACAAAACAAAAGTCAGTAATAATGAATGTTATTTAGTGAAAAGCTGAAATTAAAAATGTTATCAATGGCATCTATCCGGAAAACACAATTGTTCAATTTCCTTATTATGAATCAATTTAAAACAGAAGCAGGTACAAACTAGTTTTCCCTTACTAAGCTAAAGTAAAAATCGCCTCTCCCTTCCAAATTTATTTCACATGACAAAATAAGAAAAATTCAGCATCTTGAAAACCAAAGAACGAAGTCAGTAATGACGAAGTTCATTTAATCAACACCAAAAGTGTCATTAATGACATCTATCCGAATAACAAAATTGTTAAATTTGCTTATTATCAAACAGTTCTTGGTAACAAACTGTAAGTAAGAAGCAACCCGGCTCAATAGTAACTGTAACTCTTAAAAAAACTAAATTTTGATACCAATAGTTATACCAAAGGAATTGGCTTATTATGTTCGTTTCAAATATATAATTTTCATTAAGTTTAGTCTTATCCCTTAATGGCTACGAGCCTGATTCAACGCATCCAATTCAAGGTATCTAAAAACCCTACTGTAGAGGTTTCAAGCTCCTATATGCAAAATGTGGAATTTTTTATTTCTGTCAGAAAAAAGATCATGGATGCGAGTTTTTTTTCAGGGCTGATCGTCTCGACCAAGTGGTCGTAGAATATCGTGAGGGCTCATCCGAACTGAAATTAAAAGTGCTAGTAGTGAGGCCTCTTCAGGTTTAAATTGAGCCATAACCACTGTTCTTCTCTTCCTTTGATGACGAATAAGGTTTAACGGTGATTCCTTCAGGGCAAGACGCAGGTGCATGTTACGCCATAGGGAATATTTGCTTTGGTTGTTATGGAAGCGGCTTTGTTTGTTACATAATAGCTTCTTTGATTCTTTAAAAAACCTTTAGGGCCCACAAGTGGGGAGCCTTTACGACGAAGGACCCTAGCGAGCAATACCACCAGGCCCCATAGCAAGATTTCTTTAGTTCTTATGTAATAGGGAATGTTTACTTATGTTAAGGATAAAGCATTCTAATGTGACTTGATTCTTCAGATCCCGAGGAGGATCCCTGCTTATAACTCCGGAGGACACAAACGTGGTGTTACATAATGACGATGTACACGTGAGATTCTATATGAAAATTTAAGAAATTTAATTTTCTTTCAATAGGTTTTTTTTATTTCAGAAATTAAATAGAAGTGAGAGCATCATTATGTGTAGAATATGGTACAGCTTCATACATGACCAAAAGTATTTCTTTTCCTCCTCGTTACACAGCATTTTACGGCTTATGTTAAGGGCATTTTGGAATGAGCATGCCAATGTACATGACCTAAAAGATGATCAAATTACGTAAATGATTACCCATCGAGGTTTTATCCTGGATCAAAAAATTTAAGAGATAAAAACTTTTATTGTATTTGTAAATTTTATAAATAAAAAAAGAGTTACAGGCATTCAAACCCAAAAATAGAAAAGACAAACCGCGAAAAAAGCTTATAAAGGATAAAGTATAAGCAAAAAGAGCCATGAATTAAAGAAAGGAATGAAATTCCTACCGAAAAATTCCAGAGAGGGAAGGTTGTTTTTAGAGACAAGTTTAAACCTTAATAAGAGTTATTTCAGAGGAGTCGTAATGAATATCCCTTATTTCTCTCACTTGGTGATTTCATCCTCCCACCGCCGAAAAATTAATTTAACAACTCCCACCTCAACTTCGACCTGCAGACCTGTTAATACAAGCAATTCACACCACTGTGCCACACTATGACGGGTCCCCGGGAAACCCCACCTTATCATTCCCCAGGCATTTTCTGGATATTTTCCGGTTAAAAATCATGCACTAAATCCATTGGTACACGTTTTTCACAAGCCAATTCTCCGTGATACACTATATCAATTTACACTCCCGTGCCAAACTACCACTGTTCCCTCTATCAGCTCATTCCTAAGATATTTTCCAGATATTTACTAGTTAAAAACCAGGCTTTAAATCCACTGGTTCATAATTTCGCAAGACAAACCTCCGTGATAAACCAGGTCAACTCAAACCACAGTGCCACACTATCAGTGGACCCTTTAACAGCCTCTAGTAACCCCTCATCATTCTAAAACACTTTCCAGGTATTTACCTGTTAGAAATCATTCATTAAATTAAAACAATCCATGTTATCACAACCCATCCCTGGACGGGATACATCCCGCCAATTCATGGCGCGGTGTTACACTGGGACTTCTCTTGTGACATCCTCTAGTCCCCCCATCATTTCTAAAACATTCTCCAGATATTTTCATGATAAAATCATGAATTAAATCCAAAGATTCTTGTTTTCGCAAACCAGCCTCAACGTATTACACTATCTCAACTCACACCACCGTGTCATACTATGACTGACCCTCTGGCATCCTATAGAACCCCCTTATAATTCTTAAGACATTTTCCAGATATTTCCTTATTGGAAATCATGCATTCATGCATTTATTGGAATCCATTAGATTTTGTTTTCGCAAGCTACCCCTCGTGATAAAGCATGTCAATTCACGCCACCTTGGCATCATGTGGCTGGCCCGTGACCTCCCTGTGATGCATATTATCATTCCTAAGACATTTTGAAGCCATTTTCTTGATAAAAACTATGCTTTAAATCAAATGGTTCAAGTTTTTGCAAGCAACCCTCAAATTGATACACCATTTCCATTCCCCCTTCTCCCTTCGACACCCTTAAGTACCTCTCATCATTCCTCAGAATTTTTTTTAACTTTTAATTTAAGTGATATAAAATTCGGCTTCCCCCACTTCTGACCCCCGCTGAATCCCACCCCGGTTCCACCGATTCTAATTCCAGTCCCACCGGCCCCCGATTCCAATTCCATCCGCCCCCGGATACCAGAGTTCCTATTAAAACCATTTTCGGACGTTACTTAAATCTTGCAAGTTATTATTAAGATCTAGATTGGTTGAAGCAAAATCATGTCTCTTGCTATGAAAATATTATCAGGTATTACCAAAATAATGTGTGCTAATATCCAAATCTAGTCTGTCATAGTCAAAATCTAAAATAGTGATACCAGAATCATGTCTACTATTACAAAAATTTAACGTAGTAATATAAAATCATGTCTGCTATAATGAAGATTATCAAAATCTTGTCTGATATTATCAAAGATCTTACACTTCACTATTAAAATCTCGACTGACATAACGAGAATCCTTATTATCCTCAATCCTCCGAAGCGGTACTATCAAAATCATGCAAGTTATTAGCAAAATCTTACATGATATTATCATAATCTTGCTATTTATTGACGAAATATTTTCAGCAACAATCAGAACGTTACTAATATTGCCAAAATCTAATATGATACTATCAAAATTATCTTACCTGTTAACGAAGCATAACATAGTGCTGTCAAAACTGTGTCTGCTGTTATCAAAACCTTACATGATACTATCAAGCACGTACATGATATTACCAAATCATATTAAATATTAAAAAATCTTTTCTTATATTATCAAAGTCTTGTGATATATTATGAAAATCCTTCCGGGCATTACCTAAATCCTATTATCATCTAAATCTTATAAAGTCTTGTGATACATTATGAAAATCCTTCCGGGCATTACCTAAATCTTATTATCATCCAAAATCTTATCAATGGCGCTTTATTATCAAAATCTAGAACGGTTCTAGCAAATTCGTGGCTGCTACTATCAAAATATTATCAGCCATTACCGAAATCCTGTGTGGTATTATCAAAATCTAGTCTTTTGTTGCAAAGATCTAAAATGCTGACATCAAAATGATGTCTGCTATTACCAAAATTTAACGTAGTAATATGAAATCATGTCTCCTATAAACAAGATTATCAAAAGCTTGCCCAAGTATCACAAAACCGTTGTATGATATTATCAAAATATTGACTGATATAATGAGAATTCTTTATGGCAATATCAAATCCACACACGATACTATAAGAATCATGCAAGTAATTGACAAATCTCAAATGGTGTTATCATAATATCATAAGTTATTAGCGAAACATCTTCAGCAACAATCAAAACGTGACTACTATTCCCAAAATCTAATAATGCTTTCAAAATCATCTTTCCAGTTCACAGAAGTCAATATAGCGCTATCAAAATCGTGTGGGCGTTTAATAAGATTATCAACATCTTGTCAAATATTATCAAAACCTTACATGCTATTATCAAAGTCTTGCTTGATATTACAAAGTCTTGTTAAATTTTAAAGAATCTTGTCATATATTATCAAAGTCTTGTGAGATATTATGAGAATCCTTCCGGGCATTACCTAAATGTTGCAAATTATTATCCAAATCTAGAAAGTTTTGAACAAAATGATGTCTGTGACTATCAAACTATTATCAGGTATTACAGATATATTGTGTGGTAATATAAAAATTTTGTCTGATATTATCAAACATGCTGCACTACACTATCAAACTCTCGCCTGATATAACGAGAATCCTCTATTGCATTATCAAAACCTGAAGTGAAATTATCAAAATCATATAAGTTATTAACAAAATCTTGCATGGTATTATAAAAATATTACCTGACATTAGTATAGTATTTTCTAGTGCTATAGAAACGGGTCTAATAATGTTAAAATCTTAAATGGTGTCATCAAAATCATGTCTTCTATTACCAAAATTTAACGTAGTACACTAAGATCGCAACTTCTATTATCAAAATCCCTATGATATTGTCAAAACTTTACATATTATTATCAAACTCCTGCAAACTATTAACAAAATCATGCATGGTATTATGAAAATCTACCTGACTTTAATAAAATATTTTTCTGGTAATATCAAAATGTGTCTGATATCGTCAAAAATGATACGATGTTATCTAAATCGTGTCTGCTATTACCAAATTTAACATAGTCCAATCAAATGTTGTCTGTCATTATCAAGATTATCAAAATCTTGCCAAGTATTATAAACTGTTGTATGATACGATCAAAATTTTGTCTAATATTATTAAACATCTCTTGCTACATTATTGGAATCTCGACTGGTTTATTGCAAATCCTAACTGATTTTGAGTTCGTTTGAGGTTAGTAAGCATGCGGGCGCGCACTTACTAAGCCCAAACGAACCTGAGTCAAAATCGGATATCGAAATGTGACATAAGTAAAAAATCAGTTGTGGTGCCATGTACACCTTAAGCTTTTTTGGGGGGCTTAGAATCTTTACAAGATTTTCTTAATGGTTGTATGATTTTGATAATGCAATGAGGCTCAGTGGGTCAGTCATAGTATAGCACGGTGGCGCGAATTGACATGGTGTATCACATTGAAGGTGGTTTACGAAAACACCAATTTCGACTCAAAGCATAACTTTTATCAAGAAAGCATCTGAAATATATCTTAGGAATGATAACATGTATCACAGAGGTCACAGGCAAGCAACGGTAGCATGAATTGACAAGGTGCATAATGGGGGATGGGCTTGTGAAAACATGATCCAATGGATGTAATGCATGATTATTAATTGTAAAATATTTGGAAAATGGCTTGGGAACTATGAGGGGTTATATATATTATATGGGAACTATGGCTTGGGAACTATAGGGTAATATAGGTTCAGTCATAGTGTGACACGTAGACGTGAATTGATATAGTGTAACACGTAGAGGGTGGTTTGCAAAAACACGAATCGTTGAATTTAATGCAGGATTTATCACGAAAGTCTTAAAAATAATGAGAGGGTGCTAAAGGGTGCCAGAAGGCCAGTCATAGTTTGGCACAGTGACGTGAAAAGACATGGTGTATCATGTCGGGGGCGGGTTGCCATAACATGAACCATTGGATTTAATGTACGATTTTTAATAGGTAAATACCTGGAAAATGTCATAGGAATACTGAGGGGTGCTAATGGATGCCAAAAGGCCAGTAATAGTGCAGCAAGGTGGTGTGAATTGACATGGTGTATCACGGCAGGTGGGCTTGCAAAAAACACGAACCAATACATAAAAAGCATTATTTTATCACGAAAATATTGGGAAAATGTCTTAGGAAGGATGAAATAGTACCAGGGGGCCAGTCATACTGTGAAACGGTGGCGTGAATTGACATGGTGTATTGTGGCGGGTTGGCCTGCAAAAACATGAACCAATGGATTTAATGCGTGATCTTATAATGAGAATATCTGAAAAATACCTTAGAAATGATGAGGCGTTGTCAGAGGGTGCTAGAAGAGGGTAGTCATAGAGTGACACGGTGGCGTGAATTGAGACAGTATATCACGGAAGGTTGGCTTGCGAAAAAAATAAACCAATGGATTTAATGCATAATTTTTAATAGAAAATATATGGAAAATGTCTTATGAATGATAGAAGGTGTCGGGGGCAGTCATAGTGTGGCACAGTGGCGTGAACTATTTGGATTAACATGTTCTACATCTTAAAGTTAGGCAGGAGGTTTTAAATGATTTTTTTGGTGATTGGGGGACTGAAATCAGTCAAAGGAATGAGAAATTTGTATTAAGACCCCTCAGAAATAACTCTTCATAAGGTTACAATTTATATCAATAACAGCCTTCCTCCTCTGGAATCGGTTGGTAGGATCCCCGCCTTTCTTTAATTCATGGTTCTTTTTGCTTAAATTTTATCCTTTGTACGCTTTTTTCACGTTTTGTCTTTTTTTCAATTTTGAGCTTGAATTGCTTTTTTCTGTGTTTCAATAATACTTGTAAATTTTGTTTTCATTAATAAAATTTGTATGTACAATAATAAGTCTGTATCTTTTCGATTTTTTTATCCAGGACAAAATGTCGATAGGTAATCGTTTACGTAATTTAATCATCTAGTAGCCCATATACATTGGTATGCTCGTTCAAGAATGCCCTTAATGTAAGTGTAAAATTATGCGTAGTGAAGAGACAAAGAAAGACTTTTGATCATGTATAAAGTTGTCCCATATTCTACCCATAATGATACTCTCGCTTTTATATCATTTCTGATAGCGAGTTCAAGTTGCAATAGAGTAAAAAACTCTGTTACTAAAAAAACGCTAAGAGCAGCCAGAAATATTATCTAAGAGCAGCCAGAAATATGTTACTAAAAAAATACGCTAAGAGCAGCCAGAAATATTATCTAAGAGTAGCCTAAAAATACGCTAAGAGCAGCCATAAATATGTTACTAAAAAAAATACGCTAAGAGCAGCCAGAAATATTATCCGATAACACTCTCTAAAAGCATTAATTAACATGCAGGTGCATACCAAATTTAAGTAATATCTAGAAATCAATTTTCCCTTTGCGTGTCAATTGTTGCAGCCATATTGGAGCACGAAATTAATTAAATCATACTAGTATGCGCGAAGAAGAGGTTCTCCTAGCGTGCAACATGCTATCATGTAGAATGTATTAGTTCTGTATATAGGGCTCCATGCCATTGAGGGGGAGTCCCTTTCGAGTCCTAATGTGGATATAAATATTTAGTTAATAGTTGTTCCATGAGAAAAAAAAACAGGCATTGAAAGAAAATGAAATCTCTAAAAGTATTATGTAAAATCCCACGTGAACATCGTCATTACACAACACTGTACGTGTGTATCCTCTACACTTATAAGCGAGGATTCCCAGCGTGGCCTGAACGAACAAGTAACGTTATAATAGGTCATCCTTAACGTAAATATACTTTCCCTATTACATGGGAACGAAAGAAATCTTGAAACGTCCTGAAAAACGTCTTATCAGTGAAATTGGATGCTAGGGCCTCCGTTCCAATTGGTTGATAAGGGACCCTCCTGGAATTGATTACTAGGGGTCGGTTGAATAGGATGCTTCGACCCCAGTGGTTAGGTGAGGTCAGGAAGGCCGATGAAATTGGGTGCTAGGGCCCCCGATGGAATTGGATGCTGGAGAACCCCGGTAGTTAGGTTAGAGGACCGGTGACATTGGATGCTAGGGCCCCACGGTGCCTAGGGACCACTGTGGGAATTGGATGCTAGAGGGCCTGGTGAAATTACTAGGTAGGGTCCTGCGTCTTCAAGGTCTCCCCCTAGTGGACCCTGAAGGTTTCATTTAAAGAAACTGTTATGTAACAAGCAAAGTCTATTAAATATTTGAGGGAAACTAGGCCCCCTCCCACCCTTTTTCCAAAATCGTCCGACCAAAATTTTGAGATAGCCGTTTTGTTTATCATAGCCGAAAGAGCCAATAGCTATGCCTTTTAATATAATATGATCCCTACCAGCCCCAGGGGGAAAATCTTCAAGTTAAAAATTTTACCCATTGTTTACGCATAGTATTTGTAATTGGAAAACATGCACACATTTTAGGGTGGGGGACGAATTTTCTGCTGGGGGTTTTTCCGCGGGAAAATTTTCCATTGGGAGGGAAGTTTTCAGGGGGTGAACTTGTCATGGGAAATTATATGCCGGGAGAATTTGCAAGAGTTCCTATACAAAATTATTTTCATATGTCTTCCTTTCTCTTTCTCGTCTCAATTCTACGCCTGGAGATGTTAATGGTAACTGTCCTGGGTAAATTATCACTGGGACTGAATTGTCTAAAGGATATTACCATGGAAGGGTATTTCTCTGCGGAAGTGGGGCCAGATTTCCTGGGTTTGTCTGAAAAAAGGTCAGAAATGAAATAAAGGAACAAGTTTTTTCAACTGAAAGCAAGGAGCAACATGAAAACAAACAGAAATTATCACGTATATGTATATATTAACAAATGTATATTGTAATTAGGCTACGTAGAGTTTGGTTTCTTAAGGCAGCTTATTTGGAGAGCTTGAAGGACGGTAGAAGTGATTCGTGGCAAAATCAGGTCAAGAAAATACTGGAACTTTTTGGCCTTTCAGAGGTGTGAAATGAAGAAAAAGACCCAATGGGCGAAAGTGTGTCAATATGAATGGAAGTCCAGCGAACCCTAAATGACCAAGAAATCCAAGAGTGACAAGCCCATAAGCGCCAACCCATGTCTTTGAGGTTCTACTCCTGAGCTAAAGATTGCTGGGGGGGAAGAGGTCTATTTCAAATTTGGGTTGAATTAAGAGGATTTGAAGAATTTGTTGTGGGTAAGAGGGGATAGCTTGGATTTAGGCGAGAGAAGGACATTTTTGGGAAAATTTAGGCTGGCAGCTGGACCCTGCGTTTGCACTCTGTGTGGAAGTGTGAATGAAAACTAGGCATATGGCTGACCCCTATTTTATGTGTGGGTGTGTGAATGAAAACTTATTTCATTTTGTGTGTGAGTGTGAAGATATGTCTGAATTGCGGAAGAAATGTTTCGGACGAAAGTTTGGGAGTGAATGTTGGCTAACTGAACGGATGGCTGAGAGGAACACGTGTGCTATTAAACAGTTGCGCAAGTTTCTTCGTTTAGGGATTAAACATAGGGAATCGTGTTTGAGTGGATAGCCTTTTAGGTGTAATGTTGCTGTATAGTTGTATTCTGATCTGTTCTTTTGTTGTTCTTTTTTATTTTTTTTTTATTTATATTATCTAAAGTTGTATTTTGCTCCTGAGTTTTATTTGTAGACTGTATTCTGTGTTGCTATGGCCCGCAGGCTTTTTTGCAATAAATCTTAACTTGTCTTATGACGGGAGTTGTCTCCTTTTCAACATTTCGCTCTTTACGCCAAAGTTTGAATTTTGTCCCAATCCTTTAAGTTCGACTCCTAAAACACAAGGGTTGTTTACTTAGAAATATTAAAAACGTTAGCGTAAAGAGTGAGGTGTTGAGGAGGAGAGTGAGGTGTCTTTTCCCTTCGGAACCCCCAATCATGTATATTGAAAAGAGAACATATCAATGTTCTCATTGGAGTAACACTAATAGTTTCTTTTCCCTACGTGGAATAATAGTGACAATTGTATTTATTTTTATTGGTGTTATTATTTATTATTATTATTATTTTAAAAAAGCCATAAATTTTCAGAAAGCCATTTTGTTCAATGTAGTCGAAAGGTCCGGAAATTATGTTTTTGTGAATGAAAACCCCAAAACAGCCATCAGGGCAAGGGTTGTAAGTCATGCCCTCGGGGCATATAAGGTTTTTATGGAAGGAGTAGTCGTATGAACTTTAGAGGCGGCTCATTTGATAGAAAATGAATAATTCTAGTTCCCTTCTAAGAGTCAAACGTGATAAATGGAAACTAGATTCCTCCTTCCTGACATGCTCTTTTCCCCAAACTCATTTCATCGAAACTGTGAGATGGCCATTTTGCTACAAATAGTCCAAGGATCATATAGGATGTCTTAAGGGTGGACAAAATTCCACAGAGCTCAGGGGCAGGGGGTAGGGCCAATCATTCCCCAAACACATCCAATCAAAATTTTAAGAGAACCAGTTTGTTCAGCATTCTTGAAAGGTTCAGTAATTATGTCTTTGAAGATGTCAACCTCCCCACAGTCCACAGGGAAAGGGCTGTAAGTTAGGCAATTTTTTCATTCCTTATATACAGAATATACTATTGAGCAATGCATGTTTCAGCTTTACTTTCCAAGTAGACGAAGGGTGTTCAAGTGAGCCTTTCAGAGAATGTAGAGGGGAGTGTCAAATTAAACAAAAAATGTATATACGGATTTTATAATGGTCGCAACTGAGTATATTAATTTGGAATTTTCAGGAAATGATGAGGGAGATTATCAAAAAGGCAATATTTACATGCTACCAGTACTTCTACAAGTAATACTAGTACTACTACCACACTACTCCGTTTACAATATTGAGGGGAAATTTTGAACTAAATCAAAAGATGCTTTGTGCATGCACATTGCCAAAAGAGCAGCTTTCAAGATTTGATTTGGCTATTACGTTGGAACGCTGCTAAATTTACTGCTACTACTGCTTCTATTGCAACTACTTGTAAGGCTAAGAGCATTGAAATGAAAATTTGGAGAAGTGCATTAACATGAAGGTTATCGAAAGGACATATAAGCAATTTCGTAGTAATAACTAATTTTAATAAGTCAAAACTTCCTAGACTTGATGAGAGGGATGTTCTACTGGCCAGAAGGCAATATATACTATCCAAAAGACAGTAATGCTGCTAATGCTGCTGCTATTACTTGTAATATCAATACTACTGTGGCAACTATTACAACTATGCCTAATGGTATAAGGCAGAAATTTTCAAGGAATTTTGAGGGAGGGAAATTAACTGAATCACAATAAACCGTCTGTATGCAGGTTGTCAAAAGGACGTAACAGCAATATCTTAGGGTTTGGTCCGTGAAGTTGAAACTAACAGGGCTTGTTGTGGGGGATGTTGAACTAGCCAAAGAAAATATTTGCATCTTAATGCTAGCGCTTCTACTCATATTATTAATACTGCTATTATTAATACCACTTCTACAACTACTACTGCATTAATTCTACAAGTACTGCAAGTGCTGTTAAAACTGAAGTTATTAAGGCAAAAATTTAGAAACTGAATGGAAGCAAATCGAAACACACTATGCCCATACAGGTTGTCAAGGAGGCGTATCAGAAATGCTTCAAGAACGCTTGATGGTATTAAGTTGAAACTTTTAGCGTGTGTCGAAAAGGATGATTACGAAACCAAAGCTGCTATGCGCATACTGCTACTAATGCTACTACAACTATAGCTAGTGTGCAAGAATATTAAGTCGAAGCTTTTAGGGAATATCTATACAAAAGTTGAACTAAATCAAAACACACAATGAGCATGTGAACTTTCAAAAAGGTGACAAAGCAATATCTCGAAAATCGCTTACATCATTAAGTTAGACCTATTAGGTGTAAGTTGGCACGGATTTTGAACAAGCTAGAAGGCATTATGTTTATACTATTAATACTGATACTACAAATTACTGTAAATAATGACGCTAAGGGTATTAAGGTCGGGAACGTTTGGGGGAGTTCAATAAAACAAATTTTAAAAATGGCATATAAGCAGCATCATGGGCAGTATCACTCTATAATAACGAGAAATAACATTTAAACTTTCAAAGGAGCTAATTCAATTCAAAATTAAAATTTCTAGAGTCTTTTTTAAGAGTATAAAGAGATTAGAGGGCAAGCAGTCCTTCTTCCAAACCAATTCATTTCCCAAACACATCCAGTCAGAAATTTAATACAGCCATTTTGTTTAGCATAGTAGAACGAATCAGCAACTATGTCTCATGTGATATTGGGCATTTCAACCCCCCCCCCCCCCAAATTATGCAATTGATTAATTATGCCTTAAAATTAAATGTTGCTATAAAACTAAATCTAAATATCCAGCTACCAAAAATATTTATAATTTCTGTATCAAAAATAAAGACTTCAAAAAGTTTTGCAATGCTCTTAATACCCATAATATTCACTAAAGGAATCAAAATATGATAAAAAAGATTATTTTTTTATTTACGCAGAAACTCAGACACTGAAATGTTAAGTATAGCTAAAATCGTATCAAATTCTATACTGAGATCGGAATATTTAAAAAAAAACTTTTTTTTGTTAATGGCAAGTAAAATAAAATAAGTCGAACAAAATATGAAAAACATTGAAGCATTTAACTTACGTAAATTGTCAGGCATTGAAGTATCCAGTATATCCCGAATCACACTAATCTCTGCACCAAGGCCAGGAAGTTCAAACAAATTCTCTTTTTCCGTTCCCCTTTTTGAAAGTTCGTCTAAGAGGAACCACATTTCTTTCGGTACGGCCAAAATACTTTTACGGTTGTTTTCGTGCCATTCATCGACTTCACCATGGTAGTGGCGTTTTTCCTACAAATTAAAATAATTTTTTTTAATACAGTCCCATAAATGATACAGTATATATATATATATATATATATATATATATATATATATATATATATATATATATATATATATATATATATATATATATATATATATATATATATATATATATATATTATCTATCTATATATATAAAAATAAGTTGTCTGTGTGTCTGTCGAGTGACGTCATGTTTGTGTGTCGACTGACGTCATGTTTGTCGACTGACGAAATTACAGCCCGGGACATCGGGACACAAATGACGACCGGGACACCGGGACATAGGGAATATAAAGGACGACCAGGACACTCAAAGAGAAAGCGACCGGGACACAAGGAATGTTCGATTAGCAATCACCATAAACAAAGCACCGGGACACAAATGACGACCGAGACACAGGGAATATAAATGACGACCAGGACACTCAAAGAGAAATTACAGACCGGGACACCGGAACACAAATGACGACCGGGACAAAAATGACGACCGGAACACCGGGACACAGGGAATATATATGAAGTCATGTTTGTCGAATGACGTCATTATAAGGATTGAGCAGTATGCCGTCATGAAGTTGTTTGTCGACTGACGTCATGTTTGTCGACTGTATAAAAAAAAAGTTTTTTTTTTTAGATCAGTTTCTGTTCGTTTTATATTCACCTAGTATTTTTCAAGGGAAAAAAAGCTTGGATCTTCCTGGTTTTTCTTTAAGAATTTATAGTTTGGTTTTTTCAGCAAAACTTTTTCAGCAATTTTTAACAAAATAAATCCTTTGGAAAATCATGACACAAACAGTAGTGTTTAATTTATTCATATACATCCTCTAGTTGATCTGATAAATAACATTTCCCAATAAATCATTTCTATGCACTTTCACAGCGTTTAGTAAAATTTTAAGAGCAGAAGTAGTAATAGAAATAGCCCCGAAAGTTTGAGCTTAATGCTCTCTTTCGTTCTTGGTAAATTGTTGAGATGTCTAATTAACAACCAGTATTTTAACACTGCGTTTTGATTTAATTTCAAAGCAGCATTTGGTTTTAAAGCATATTGGGTAAATTAAATAACTATTGGGGTTGAAGTACCCAATAAAGATAAAATTTGTAGACCGTTCAGCTATCATAACCTTCGGCATAGTCGTTTGTGTCTCTCAATATTTCTCCCAAAAGACTCGTTAGATTACGAAAGATCCCTTAATTTAAAGAATATGCGAAGCGTTCCTCACTAGCTTCATTCGGGTCTAAAAAGTATAATTGGCCATATGAAGGTGGCTTAATTTCACCTTCAGTAGCTTGTGACGGATGTGCCACTAAACTAATTTTGTGATAAATTCGTCCAGCTACTTTAAAACTAAACATATAACGACTACTTATGGTTCGATCATCGCTGACGTTGAACGAAGCTAGAGCAAAACAGTTGATAAAGCGAACTGTTTCATAAAAGCTTTCAATGGAGAAGATCGGAAGTCGCATTACTGTATATATTTATGAAGTGGATTAGAGCTAATTGAAGAATTCCTTAGGAGCCCTTTAATCGCAATCGGACCTTTTGCGTCCGACCGGACGGAAAACGGTTACTTCACTTTTAGCAGCATTAAAGACTAACCCGACCTTATCAAATTCATGAAAAAAATACACAAATTATCATCAATCCTTGAAACAAGAATACATTCGTTCAGAATATTAATAGTGTAATTGACGAGCAACGTATCAATATTCCGATATATGCAACACATTGTGGCCCACTCGGTAAAATACAACTTCTATTAAACAGTTCGTGGTAACGAACTGTAGTAAGGAGCGACTCTGCTCAATAGTAACCTAAACTCTAAAAAATGGATTTTCATAACAATAGTTACATTAAAAGAATCGCATTTTGATGCTGATATTAAATATATAAGTTTCATTAAGTTTAGACTTACTCATCAAAAGTTACGAGCCTGAGAAAATTTGCCTTATTTTAGAAAATAGGGGGAAATACCCCTTAAAAGTCAAAGAATCTTAACGAAAATCACACCGTCAGATTTAGCGTATCACAGAACCTTACAGTAAAAGTTTCAAGGTCCTATCTACAAAAATGTGGAACCTTGCATTTTTTGCCACAAGACAGATTACAGGTGCGTGTTATTTCGTTTGTTGTTTTTTTTTCCAGGGGTGATCGTATCGACCTAGTAGTCCTAAAATGTCGTGACAGGGCTCGTTCTAACGGAAATTAAAAGTTCTAGAGCCCTTTTTAAGTGACCCGAAAAATTAGAGGGTACCTAGGCCCCCTATCACGCTCATCTTTTTCCTAAGTCACCGGATCAAAATTCCGGGATAGCCACTTTATTCAATATAGTCGAAAAACCTAATAACTATGTCTTTGGGGACGACTTACTCCCCCACAGTCCCAGTGGGAGGGACTGCAAGTTACAAATTTTGAACAGTGTTTACACATAGTAATGGTTATTGGGAAGTGTACATACGCTTTCAGGGGTATTTTTCTGGTAGGGGTAGGGGTTGAGGGGAGGGGGTTACGCAGAGTGAAATTTCCATGGAGGAATTTGACATGGGGGAAGAAAATTCTCATGAAGGGGGAGCATGATTTTTTAGCACTTTTTTTAAAGAACAATGAAAAAATGAATATGAAACAGTTATTTCAACTGAAAGTAAGGAGCAGCATTAAAAGCTTAAAACAAAAAGAAATTATTACGCATATCTGGGGTTCACGTCCTCCTAATACCTCGCTCTTTGCGCTAAATTAATTTTATTAATTTCTACTATTTATTATACGGCCTTTGTGATTCAGCGGTCATTCTTAAGGAATTGGGACAAAATTTAAGCTTTAGTGTGAAGATCGAGGTATTGACGAGGGGATGAACCCTCTCATATACGTAATAAAATCATACGAATATAGAAGTTCGTTATGTAAGTTAATTCGTAAGTTGCGTATATTTTTATAGATAAAAACGTTCGTAAAAATTAAAAGTTCTAGTTACCGTTTTAAATAACCAAAAAATTGGAGGGTAACTAGGCCTACCCCCGCTCTTTTTTTCTGAAAATCGACCGATCAAAACTATGTGAAAGCCATTTAGACATAAAAATAAATTAATATGCAAATTTCGTTTTAATTATTCATGTGCCGAGAGCCAAAATCCAAACGTGCATTAATTCAAAAACCTTCAGAAATTAAATAAAAACAACAAGTTTTTTTTTAACTGAAAATGATGAGCGATATTAAAACTAAAAACGAAAAGAGATTACTCCTTATATGAAAAGGACTGTTCGCGTCTCAACGCCCCGCTCTTTACGCTAAATTTTTTCACTGTTTTAAAAAGTAGAGTTGAGAGAAAGAGTCAAATTTTAGCGTAAAGACTGGCGTGTTGAGGGAGGAACAGTCCCTTTCATATACGGAGTAATTTCTGTTCGTTTTAAGCTTTAATATTGCTCCTTACTTTCAGTTAAAAAAAAACTTGTTTTTTTGGTTTAATTGTATAAAGGAGGCGAAGCACTGGAGCTTCATAAGAAGGTGTATACCGCCGTACTGAATTAAGTGATGAATTTATCTTTATTCTCAATCCGTTATTCATATCCCTAGTCCAGTATTTTTCAGCCAATTGTTACTGTCAACACTTATGGGACAAATCAAACCACTAAAAGAGGTGACTTTTTATGTAGCGTTATTACAAAAAAAAAGTTACCGATATCTTTTTCCTTTGCAGAGTTTCATAGTTTTCAAACAAACTGAAAACTAACTAACTAGAAAAAAGGTATTGTTTGTCAGTGAAAGGTTTGAAATATTATGGATATTAACCCTGAGGTTTCGTATTCTCCAGTAGGAAATGCTGCTAAGTTTCTACATTGGCGACATAGGAATTATCATTATTATTATTATTATTTTATTTCCCAAAAGACACACATAGTGCTAACATGGAGTAATGACAAAAAAAAGGAAAAAGAAAAGATACATTCACTTAAATCTCACAACAAAAAAGCATTCAGTAAACTATTTTCACGATCTAGCGTATTCATAAAGCGAGACCGGCGTTCTTCAATGACTCCAAATGGTTGCGCTATACCAAAACTAAACACAAGTCGGCGATTGCTCTTCCGTAGAGGGATACCTAAAAGGAACTTCGCATATCGGAAATATAGGCTAATAGCTGTTTTTTCAGTTTGACTAAAAAGTTCCCAAAAGGGTGCTAATGCTAGTAGATGGGGTACAGCAAACACAATGTACATCCTTCCTAGAATTGCCCGCTTATACCTGGATTTACATGAAACAAGTAGTCCATACGTCCTTCGGAGTCTTTCACTTAAAAACTCAAGCAGTAGGGTCCTAGTATGCTCTAAACTGGAGACAATTGGCAAACCAAGGTAAGTAATACTAGAAGAAGGCTTTGAAAGATGCGAACCAAGGCGAATATTTTTAGCAGATAAACAACCAGTCGACTTTCCTTCTATAACAACTTCACTCTTTTCTGGGTTAAATATAAGACCAATCTGTTTATACTCATAACTTAAAATATCAATATTCTCTTCTATACCAGCATACGTCCTACTTAAATTCGACACGTCATCTGCATAGTTAGCAAGCGACAGATCAAGGCCTCTAAAAATGAAACTAGTTACAACCTTTGTTTGGGCCTCCACTACACTATTATTATAAAGAGGAGGGGATGAAACACCACCCTGTCAAATACCTTTCCAAACTCTTCCAAACTCTCCATTAGAAACTGGCAATTTTACAACAAAGTACAGTACTATACATGTCCCTATCTACACGGACTATTGACCGATTCAGACCACAAGCCTCAGCACTCAGCAACAGCTGGGGATGTATTCCTGAATCAAGTGCTCGAGAGACGTCATGCCCAGCCATAATCACCGTTTCACCACATTTTTCTATTTCTACCAGAACATTTGCAATAATTGTATGGACATGTTCTCGGCTATAACACTTTTTGAAACCAAACTAATGGTATGGTCTGGAACAAGTTTGATTAATATTATCAATCACCAACAGTTCAAACAACTTACACAAAATCGGCGAAACAGTAATTGGCCGGTAAGAACTACACCTACTTTTATTTTTCCCCTTCTTAGGAACAGGGGTAATAACACCCGCACAAAATATATCTGGAACTACTCCACAATTAAAAATCTTTTGATACAGCAGCTCCAGATGGCGAACTAAAAATTCAGTACCGTAAAAATAAAGTAAGTACAATCCGCATAGCTCATCAATTCCGCGCGATTGTTTCTTTTTCACTTTCTTTGTACAATCACGGATATTTGAAGCAGTTACAATAAAACCTATGTCACGAGAATTTCCACAAAGAGCTTCATCTAGTTGAGCCGAGAAACTGTCCTCTAGGAGAGGATCGGGTGGTGAAAATTCACTAGTAAAATAATCCGTCCACTGCTTTTCACTTGGGAGTACAGGCAAAGAGGGATCACTAGCTGCTTTCTTTTTATTCAAAAATTTCCAAATTTTATTGGGATTATCTTTTAGTCGCTCAGATAAACTGTCAATTACCGTAGTCTTATGCTTAGTCAAGGCTTTAGAAAACTTACACTTTGCAAACACCAGTTTCATATACAGGTCCGTAGCAGGGGCTCTCACATTCATTCCATATACCGAATCAAAACTTAAGATTTGTGAAACGCAGCCACAAGATCGGGGTTCACTGACCACATGGGCGCTTTTCGACGCAACACGAATCCTCCGACGAGGTACAGCTAAGGCTTCCAGACTACGTAGAGCATGAGTAATAACGTTCACGTAGAAAGTCGCTCAGATAAACTGTCAATAACCGTATTCTTATGCTTAGTCAAGGCTTTAGAAAACTTAAGCTTTGCAAACACCAGTTTCATATACAGGTCCGTAGCATGGTCTCTCACATTCATTCCATATACCGAACCAAAACTTAAGATTTGTGAAACGCAGCCACAAGATCGGGGTTCACTGACCACATGGGCACTTTCGACGCAACACCAATCCTCCGACGAGGTACAGCTAAGGCTTCCGCAATACGTAGAACATGAGTAATCTCTGAGCAGTAAATATTTTTCCTGGGTTAAAACTTCCACTCCGTTACACATTCCTTAAGCCCCTTCACTACAACAGGAATGCAAAGTGAGGGCCATTAATCTCAATTTCTGGGACCCAATGAGGACCCCGACTCCGAGATTTTCACCCCGGAGAAAAACAGTGGAACCATTAGTATTTGATAAAATAAACTTTTTAAGTTTTAAGCCAGGGAGGGGTAAATTAATATTAAATCTCCCATTAGTTCGTAAAAACCTTAATATAGGTCATGCGGGGTGGTAGCTTCCTTCTAACTGCAGGAAAATGTTTTCCTTGAAACATATAAAAATTAAATTCCTTTGCTTACCGAACCAAAAGGTAGAAAGAAAGAGGAGGATCTTGAGCCTAGATGTGTTTGAAGATTACGGCTGCTGGTGGGTAGTGAACCCGCCTCAAAGATTTTCCCCCCCCCGGTCTATATGATATTTACCATATAACAATAGATAAATTGCCTAGAGCCTTTTTAGTTGATGTTTCCCTAAATTTGAGTTTCCAGGGCTTTTACTGGCAATCTAGGGATTTATTTTGGCTAGCGGTGATTATGTTAAACCCTGGCTTATTCTTAGCTTAAGCCATCCTATCAGAGTGGTTAGTGCGCTAGACTTGAAAACCTTTCTCCTTAAAGATGGGCGTTTGTTCTGGTGTCACTGGTCATTTGGTTTGGAACAGGGGTCAGTGGAGTAACTGTTAGCACACACAGAGTCAACCAATCTTTAAATGGGTACTTGGAGAAATCTGCGGAAGGTAATCAGCTGGAATGTGCGAAAGCACAGGATAACTGGCCCTCAGCTACCCATTCACTTCCTGGCTGAAGGGGTATGAAAGGAGATCCGCACCACTGGTAGGAACTGCAAAGTCCAATGCCCAATTCTTTACCTTTTTTACCTTATTAGAATTTGTAAACATCATAAAAATATATTTCGTCACATACTCGCCTCTATTATTTACTTACTTTTTATTTTTCTTATTCTTAGGAAATAGAAATAAATATTACTCCAGCAGATTATTCGTATACGGTCTCCATTTTACAAATAGGCCTAGAGTTTGTATAAAAGCGGTGAAATATTTAAGATATTGTGGATATTTGGAATCCATAACTACAATTATAGTAAACAGTTGAAATTTTGAAAGCAGAATTACTGAGTCCCTCTACCCTCAGGAATTATATCACGCTCTGTCATCTAGTATACCAATGAAAGAAATACTAGTTCCAACCAAAACTATTCACCAACATAAAAGCATTGTAGCTGAATCACCAAAGAAATTGTCAAATTTGTTGTTCACCTTATTACATATCTTAGCGAACACTGCTATGTGCCTTTAAATAACTTTAACCCAAATCAGTACAAGGGTTAATGATAAGGGTAGTGTGTCATAAACTACCTAAATCAAGGTTAATGCCCTAAATACCTCGTGCTGATAATTATTGTGAATAAAAGCAAGGACCGTCAAAAAATTGGAATAGTTTCCATTAAGCATCGGTGGACGTAAGATATCAGCTGGAAGTGTATAAAAATACGGAAAAGGTTAGAATAAAACTTCATTTTGGTTTAGTTTATAGAAGCGACTTTAAAAAAGTATTTCCAATTTTTGACAAAGGAACCATAGGAAAATCTTGTTCACTCAACTACAACTGGAACATTTAATACTTACTAGCTTTCAAGATAATTTTGTCATTTACTAGTTTAGCATTTCTTTTCTATTATTTTAAACAAATACATGCAATTCTGGTGGAAAAATTACATAAATCGGTTCTCATAAACGGCAGATGCAACGTGTCGCTTCTTCTTTTATGGCTGCCTGCTAAACTCAAAGACAGTTTAGACCATTCCATGGAGTAAGCTGGGGTAGTTTTTTGGAAATATTACCCATTCTCCATTTACGCCTTTTCTGAGAAAATTCCCTAGCAAAAGTGAAAATTCCTCCATTTAAATATTTTGAGCAAATTACTCAGAAATTTCGATACAAACATATTGCAGAAGACTCCCAAGCTGAGATCAAAAGAAAAAATATAATTTTTTTAATGTTAACGGTTTTTTGAACAATGCATAGTAAATACTGAAACTGTACCAGTAATTGTGTTTACTGGGATACTTAATATTTCCTTTTATGTTTGCAGCAAATAAACAACGTACCACGCAGGGCCAGATTCAGGAATGAGGGAAGATACTGGGTTTGAACACCTCCTCCCCCCCCCAAAAAAAAGCAACAAATATTTCGCCACCTAATAAACTTGACGTAAAAATGCAAGTAAAAAGAGTATTTAAAAAAAAACTAAATAATATTTTTCTTTACTCGTAAACTGGTCTTGGAAATGTAGTAAAAAAACTTTTATAACCCTCAATTTCCCAACCTTTGCTTAATGAAACAGTTCATAGTGACAAGCTGGAAGAAGCGACCTTGGCTAACAGTAACCGAAACCCTAGACAAGTTTTGATAATACTATATAAAAGTCTACTTTTGATGGTGATACCAAATATATGAAATTCATTAAGTTTAAAGTTACGAGTCAGAAGCTAAAAACCAGATGAAATTTACCTGATTTTTTGGAGAAGAGTAAAAACAACCCCAAGGGGGAAAATTATCTCAATGAAAATTACACCGTCAAATTCATTACACAAGAGAACCCTATTGCGGAGGTTTCAAGTTTCAATTCTCATAAACGTATAATTACCCTTTTTTCAAGAAGGAAGATCACCTCCAAGAAGGAAGATCAACTTTCAAGAAGGGAGATCATCTTTCAAGAAGAAAGAATCCTCCTTATTCCTTTTTATGTTTGTGTTTCATGGGTTATGGTAAACCCATAACCCATAATATTAAAACATATTAAAAGTTCTAGCGTCCTGTTTAATTAAACAAAGAGATTGTGACCTATAGGAATAGTGTTTTATGCCATTTAAGGGCATCAAACTACGATTCAGACCCAAAGAGGGCAGAGATGCAATCGATTAGAAATCCTGAAATAACCTATCGACATTAAATTGTTGAAATACAATATTAAAACAACTGTCAATACTGAAACTTATTTTAAAGTTGTATTTAACCAAGTTGATTCGCTTGATGTTTGATAGAATTATACACAATCTATAATATAAAATCAGTTATTAGGGAGGAGGGCCGGTGGTCATTCCATACGGTGGGAGGGGTTCCTGATACCTCAAAAAATACTTTTTACATAAGAAATTCCAGTTTTCCGTAAGGATTCACGTCATCAATCACTTCACTCACTTGTTACTATAAACGAAATGAAACGTCACAGAAATTATGGCAATCCTCAGGCAATTTTCTTGTGATCAAACAGTTCGTGGTAACGAACTGTACCTAAGGAGCGAATCAGCTCAATATCAACCGAAACTCTATATAATGGAAGTTTGATATAAATAAATATATCAAAAGAATCGGCTTATTATGCTGATTCCAAATACACAAAATTCCTATCAAATTCTATGAACCTGAGAAAATTTGCACGATTTTCGAAAAAGGAGGGAAACATCCATAAAAGTAAAGGAATCTTAACAAAATCATTCCTATGTTTCAAATTCCTATATACAAAAACGTGAAATTTTGTATTTTTTCCAGAAGAAAGATCACTGATGCGTATTTATTTGTTTGCTTGTTGTTGTTTTTTCCAGGAATGATCATACCGAAATAAAAATTCTAGAAGATCGGGAGAGGGTGCATTCGAGTGGATATTAAAAGTTCTAGTATACTATTTAAGTGACCAAAAAGATTTGACTGTCCGACCAGAATTTTGAGATAATAATTCTTTTCAGAATAGTTGGAAAATCCATTAACTATGTCTTTAGGGGTATTATCAACCCCTACAGTCCATGGGGAGAGGCCAGTAAGTTAATTTTTGCTCATTGGTAACGTATAGTATTCGTTATCGAGAAGTATACACATATTTTTAGGGAAAGAGGAGGAATTTTGTGCTTGAGGTGGGTTTAAATTGGAAGGTTTTTGTGTGGGGAGGTAAATTTTTGGAGGGTGAACTTTCAAGGGTAATTTTACATAGGGGGAATTGATATAATTCCTGTCAAATTTTTATTTTTCTTACTTTCTTTTTGCTAACTCAATTTTGCATGCAGAGATGTTCTGAGTTTTTAATGTGCTATGATTTCCGGTGAAAAGTTTCCATGGAAGGAATTGTCGGATTGACTGAAAAAAAACGAAAAACGTCTTTTTAAAACGGAAGTGTGCTAAGGAGAATTGTCAGGACAAATCGTCCGCAAGAAATTTTACGGGGAGGGATTTTCAGCGAGGATGGAACTGTCTGGAGGGAATTTTACGGAAGGAGGGTGTATTTTACGTGGGAGAAAATTTCCACAAAGGAGTTTCTCACGATGAGCGGGGTGTTTCATGGAAAGTGAGCCAGATTTATCAGAATTTCCTAAAAAACGATCAGAAATTAAATAATTTTTATTTGTCTTGGGTAACTAATTATAATTCATAAATATAATTATAAATGAGCTAAATATTAATTAATGACCCAATGAATTAATTATCAAAGCGGTGTAATCAATGATGATTTGGGGGAGTGGGAAGGGGCTAACTGAAATTGTTATGCGTGACGGCGCTGAATTGAATACCTACCCTTAAATCCGTATCAATTTACTTTAGTGCGAACTATTTGCATAGTAAGCCATCAAGCCATCTAAGCCATCTAAGTCATCTAAGGCAAATCTAGCAAAATCATGTAGCCCAATTCATAGGCAGTTTTAGAGGGAGAGGGCGTTTGTCCCGTCGGCAGAGACTTTAGGGAAAGGAAAGATAGATTTTACTAGATGTTTACTAGACATTTACTAGATTTTCTCATCTTAGAGATGTCATCTTAGAGGATGTCATAAATAAGGATTTAAAGGAAATGGGAACTTCCTGGGAGGGTGTAAAGAGGGAGGTTTTAAATAGATTAGGTTGGAGGAGGAGCGTGCGTAGCTGTGTTGGCCTCAGGCGGCTTGGTGCTGCAGTGAGTTAGTAAATGTCTAGATTTTACTAGACATTTACTAGATGTTTTCCAGAGAAATTGCCTACGGATTGTTCTGGGTACCCGGCTGACTGACCGTATTTCAAACAGTAGGTTGTACGAAAAGTGTGGTTCAATCCCGCTTTCTGGGGCTATAATGAAAGAAAGGTTGAGATGGCTAGGCCACGTTCTACGGATGAAGGATGACAGATTACCGAAGATTGTCCTTTTTGGCCAACCGTCTGGGGCTACACGGAAAGCAGGTCGTCCTTGTCTGGGTTGGGAGGATGTCATAAATAAGGATTTAAAGGAAATGGGAACTTCCTGGGAGGGTGTAAAGAGGGAGGTTTTAAATAGATTAGGTTGGAGGAGGAGCGTGCGTAGCTGTGTTGGCCTCAGGCGGCTTGGTGCTGCAGTGAGTTATTAGTAGTAGTAGTAGTAAAGATAGATTTAAATAAATGGAAAATTCTGATAATAAATGAAATTTTATTTCTGATATATGATAATTTTGTTAAGATTTGGCTTGAAAAATTTTTGAAATGGGGGCTGGTTGCCGGAGCCGATACTGACCCAATTAGAGTTTGACAAACTATAACTGTGGAAATCAATAAGATGAGAAATAACTCCAAGAACCATATCAGATTTATTTTTATGTAAAGATAAGTTTGTTTTATTTTTAGCTAGATATCGAGATAGCAAGAATTTGAGAATTTGATTGCCTTGCAATCTGACTGTGTGATCAATAGATGTCTATTGCATGGGTAAAGAAACAAATTCCGCCTTTTGAACTATCCCCTTGGTATTGTGCTTACTAAAGCAAAACAAAAAGAACGGATGGTATATATATCTCAAATATGAAATTGTAAATGTAAAAGTATATCTTGGCAAAATCTATTTAACATAGAATATTAACGTATACTCCGCTCTGGAAAAAAACCTGCCTCTTTCCGCAAAATTCTCAGTCACCTCCCCTCCCACACCCTAAAAGAAAGGAAAATTTCCTGGAAGTTCCAACGCGATTCCCAAGTCGTGAAACAAAGCACGGTATACTTTTCAAATTACAAAGAAAATTGTCAAATTTTAATGACCCCCCCCTAAACACAAGAAGCAAAGTTGTCTTGTCCCCAACCTCCAAAAACTGATGATATTCTCCTCTATCTAGCTAAAGAACTTGTCAAACATCAGGCATAACAAAAAAACATAGCACATACTATTCTAAAGACAAGAAAAAATGATTTGTCCCATTCACCCAAAATTCACTGCCTCTTTTCACCCCCCCCCCCCTTCTAAAAAAGAATAAACTTCAGAAAGACAAACCTGGTAATTCCAACTCAATTCCTGAGCCATAAGATAAAACTGGGTGTAATTACCAAAAACCATTAATAAATCAGTAACAGAGGCACATATGGCCTTTTCAACTATCCCAGTATACCTTTTATAGTAAAAAAAAAAAAATAAATAAAATTAAATAAAAAATAACGAACGGTGTTTATAACTCAAACACAAGATTTTAAATTAACGGAACCATTTGCTATCGTGTGAAAATAAATTTAACAGAACATTAACGTATTCTGTGTTGTAAGCACCGGAAGAAGAAAAGAGTGATCCTTTCCCCCCAAACTCTAAGTCACCTCCCCCCAATCCTCAAAGAAAGAGAAAATGCTTCTGGAAAGTTCCAATTAAATACCAAACCATGAATTACAGTAGGGTATACTTCCCAAATTACACATAAAATTCGTCATTTTTAATACGAAATCCACCCGCCCCCCAACGCACGATTCGAAGTTGTCTTGTCCCTAACCCCACCTCCAAAAAAACTAATAATAATCCCCTCTATCTAACTACAGATTGGTTAGAAAATACAAAAAAATAAAAATAGCTGGTCATTATCCATTCACCCAAGATTCAAAGTCCTTTTGCTCCAACCGTATAAATAGGAAAAGACTAAGAAAAGAAAGCCTGGAACTTCCAACTCAATCCCTGAGATCCTCCTGGGTGTAATTATCAATCTACATGTTAAAATATTCACCTTTTAATGAAATGTATTGACTGCATACAATCTCTGTAATGAAATATAGTGGCTTGCCTAGGAAGAAAGGCAAAAACTCTGCGAACTTGCAAAAACCAACTAACTGATCTAATCTCAGCTAAACGAGGCTGTTTTGTGACCTGCTCGATAGCATTACATCATAGCCTTCAGATTAGCTATTGACAAGCTGTATCTCACGAATACTAAATCACATATAGCACGATATACCATAATGCTTGATTTTTTTTTTCCTAGATGCTTAAGCTACTTTGCCTGACAATATCCGTTGCAGTCGCCTACGCAAAGGAAGCCCGTTTCGTTTTTCTTCCAGTAGTGAACAGACCCACCATCACCGGTGTATCAATTGTCTCAACAACTACAACTGTAACCTCAACACCGTTCTGCTTCACCGTCCAGCCATTGATTTCTCTTACTACTGGTACCTTACTAACTGTAACTACTGATGTTGCTGCACCTGGAAACTGCAGAAGAAGACGCTGGGCCTTTGAAGATCCAGTTGACGAACAACTAAGAACTTTGCTTGAAGAAACCCCCCTTGCTGCAACTGCAATTGAGACATCAAAACTGCCAGAAATGAACAGCTCTGAAGAAGCTGACGGGTTAGTCATTTTTACTGTTTAAATAATAGGCAGTGTTTCTACTCTTCCCCAATTTTTCGGCTTTTCAGTGAAAGAAAAACATCTTCCCGAAAATTAAATTCGTAGATACATGAACGTTAAGGGGAACTATAAATGATTAATTTTCGTTAACGTTAGTTTTCAAGGAAATTTTGGAGAACCTGATTTTTTTTCTAGAAAATCTGGGGAAGACAAAGAACGTTCAGGGATGGTGGAAGAATTGATGATAGGTTATCAAACATCTGGGATGGAGGGGGGGTAGACTCAACCTAACGTCCCGGTTATCATTAGCAATTAAGATGTATAATTAAGAAAACTAGCAATTATTAGAAATTCATTGAGTATGTGTTTATGCACATTAAGGACTTGAAGATCCTAAAATCCATGAGGAGTCTCAAACGCCTCATGTAAAAAAAATACCACGCCCAGTGTTCCGCAGACACATACACATTAAGGAGTTGAACAACCTAAAATCCATGAGGAGTCTCAAACGCCTCTTGTAAAAAAATGCCACGCCCAGTGTTCCGCAGACTTATACACTAGTTTGACATGGAGGACACAAAAGAAACAAAAACTGATATGAAGAAATTTACACGAAACAAGTAAAGTTTTCTTCAAATTTGCTATTTTACAAATTTATGCTATATATTAGTTTAATTTTGTCGTACAATGCTAAAAGGATTCCAGACAACCCAGCTGTTCTTTTTCTGGGGATTGGCTCATCGTTACAAAGTTGACAACCAACCAGTAAAGGTGTGAGATTTTGGAAGAGGAATTTAATTGGTAATTGCCAGGGAAAAAGTCAAACCAATGACAATAATCAGTTTTGTTGGTTTTATTCTTTTACTGAGAGGCCACTAATTTTTGTTGCTGTTGATATACTAAGAAAATACTTATTCAAAGTAGCCCATTATTTGAAATGGGCTACTAATTTTTGTTGCTGTTGATATACTAAGAAAATACTTATTCAAAGTAGCCCATTATTTGAAATGGGCTACTAATTTTTGTTGCTGTTGATATACTAAGAAAATGCTTATTCAAATTAGCCCATTATTATCAATGTTGAACGTCGACAGTACAATTTTTAACAATAAGAAGGCATAGTCTGACAGATTATCAACAAATGTATATCAATTGTTAATGGAACACATTTTAAATCGTGTAAAAATTTATAATGTAGGACATTTTTAGATAAAATTCACCAAAATTAAAAAGTAATCAACTCACAGAATCTGCTATATATGACTGACAGTGTCAGTACAACTAGACAAAATTCTTTTATTTATGTATATTGGTGCAAATAAAAAAAAAGGAAAAAATTATCATGCGCGGCTGCCTAAGATGATAGAGCAATAGACTCCCGAAAGGTCATGGAAGCGAACCAGTTATCGGGCATTTATATTTTGTAGAATATATTTATTCTTGGGTAAAAGTTGCATTTCCGCAGAAGAAATAGGTATCAGACTATTCTAAACGTACAGACAAATAATGATACTGATTAAGAAAGGGAGGGAGGTTCTCTTTGTGAATGAGCAACAAAATTTTTAGCTTTTGAAAGTTAACTCTTTTTTGTTTTACATCTTGGAGATCCATTCAGAACTTTCAGGGACAATTTGCCCTGGGGAAGGGGGCGTGGTGACTTATAAATTTCTATGAAGGGAGGGGGAGAATTTTCCAAGTTTCTTTTTCATGCCTGTTTTCTAATAGGCATCGCCAGTAGTCACTTTATGAAGGATTTGAAGTCAAAAACGATGTAAGTTTTATTTCAAGTCACCCCAGAATTCAATTCAACCCTTCAGATACAACAATAGGTGTCAGTACCCAACATTAGGGCAGTGGTTTTCTAAAGATTGGAGGTTGATTTCCAGCTTACAAATGCTTTTCCGTATTGTAAATGATAGACAATAAATTACTAACAATAACTTTTAAAAACAGGTCTGGAGACGAAATAGTTTCATCAATGGAAAATGATCAAGTCAGCCACGAGACAGAGATGGATGGGCGATTCATCAACTTCTTTGACTCCACTGTGAAAATAATCACTGCCATTTCAACACTAACTGCAAATGCCCCCACAAAATCGCTGACAGTCAACTGTACTCCAATCAATGCAAATGCCATTAATGCCTGTTGATTTAATTAAGTTTTGTTTATTTATTCTATTTATTAAAAATCCCTTAGAATCATATCATTCCGTCAATTACTACCAATACTAACGTGGTAGTCCGATTTAGCTTAGCGGCAGGGCATTTATACTTAAAAAACATCAATGTTTGCTTTCATGTACAAAAAAAAATTGTTTTTATCTTCATTTAATTTATTTTTAGAAAGTGCAGTATACTATAAACAGCACAGTAATAGGCTTAAGAATGTGGCCTAACACAACCTTGGGAATCTGTAGATTTTTAGAAGGCTTAACCGTTTTGGGCTAAACGGAAATCAGGTTGTCCTCATCTGGGGTTGGAGGATGTCATAAAGAAAGGTTTAAAGGAAATGGAAACTTTCTGGGAGGGTATAAAGAGGGAGGCTTTGAAGATATTGGATGGGGGAGGAGTGTGCGTAGCTGTGTTGGCCTAAGGCGGCTTTGTGCTGTGGTGAGTTGTTAGTAGAAGTAGTAATATTTTGTATCTTTAGCCAAAAATATCTCAGACTTTGTTGTTTATGCCATAAAACGATCCTTTTTACTTACTAAAGTTAAAACCTCTTCGGTGGAGTAGTACTGAGTTAGTTGCAACCAATCAAAGGTCACTTGTTTTCAAAATCTGGTTGCTAATAGCTCCAGCCACTCATTGTTTCTGATACGCTTTTAAAATAAAATGAAAAATCTGTAGCAAGGTTTTCCGAAATAAGTAATTCTATGGTGTAATTTTTATCAAGAAAACTACTTCTTTGGCATATTTTGTCTTTTTGGAAAATTGTCTGAATTAGTTTAGACACGTAGCTTTTGATAGGCGACTTAAATGTTCATGAGCCTCACATATCTGAAAGCATCGTAAAAGCCACCTCTTTGAGTTTTTTTTTTAGTGTTTTAGTTATTATTAGTACGGGTTGCTCTACTTTCAGGTTGTTGTCACAATCGTATGGTATAGAAGGGTCAATTTTGTTCTTAACCATAAAACACTTTAAATTCATTAATTCAGAACTTGTTGGAAATTTCAACTCGTTAAAAAATTCAACAATTTTTATATACAGACGGGAAAAAGTAGTAAAAAAAAGTGTGAGCCTAACATGTGAGCCGTACATGAAGCAAGGAAAAGACATTAAACAGATATTTCTCATTTAAACATGATAAAATATCTCAGCGATTCTATTAGACTTTCAATTATTATTAGTACGGATCGCTCTACTTTCAAGTTGTTGCCACAAGCTGTATGGTACAGAATGGTCAATTTCGTTCTTAACCATAAAACACTTTAAGTTCATTAATTCAGAACTTGCTGAAAATTTCAACTCGTAGAAAAATTCCACAATCTTTATATACTAACGGAAAAAAAGTAGTAAAAAATGTGAAGCTAATATTCGAATCTGATATGAAGCAAGGAAAAGACATTAAACAGACATTTCTCCTTTAAACATAATATAATATCTCAGCGATTCTATCAGAATTACAATTATTATTAGCATGGATCGCTCTACTTTCAGGTCATTGCCACGAACCTTACGGTACGTTTGAAAACATTTTACAAAATCTGAAACGCCCTGCTACTACTAATAACTCGATGCCATATTAAGCCACCAGGGGTCAATACCGCTGCAAATGCTCCTCCTCCACTCCAATCTATTCACAGATTTACATTTTACCCCTTCAAGAAACTCCCATTCGCTCTAAATCCTTTCTAACGATGGCCAATAAGGAAAATCATTGGTAGTCTATCATCCTTCTTCAATAAAACCTGGTCTAAACCTGGTAGATTTTCTTTAGTTACAGCCCTAAAAGTGCGTTCGAACCAATTTTCGATACAGCTTATTGTTCGATGTACGGTCAGTAAAACGATCCCCAAATTTACCATTAGAATATTTCTTCGAAAAACTATGAACAAATCTTCAAAGCGCCTTTCAAACCCTAATACCCAGTTTCCGAGCCATACTTGAAAACTATAATTATCATAGGTTCAAATCAGGGTCGTATCCAGGATCTTTTTCGGGGGAGGGGGGATTAAATTTTTTTTCAACGGATCAGAAATTAGTTTATATTCATTTTTGTTACATTTTTACAAGTCGGAAGAATATTTCGGCGGGGGGGGGGTCAAACACCCCACCTCCCCTGGATACAGCCTTAGTGCAAACATCTACCCGGTACTGAAATCAATACATACCAGAATTAGAACCTCTTCAGCGGAGTAATCCCGAATTGGTTGAGGAAGTCGAACTAGGGCACCAATGGAGGAGCCAAAACAACTAGGCTCGTAAGATCCGACTACACTGATGAATAAATCTTTGCCACCTTCAAGATGTAAAACCAAGATATCCTGGAGTGTATCTTGGCCTGTTGATAATTTACCAGCCGTCCTTTTATCCACATAAATCTCAAGTTGAATTTCTGCTTTATCTCCTGAAATAGACATACTTTAAGGAAATTTACACTTAAAATGCAAGGAGGAGGGAACACATTCCCGAGTAAAAGAAAAAGAAGAAAATAACGGTTTTTTTTATCACTACTGAAAAACTTTGAGCTATAATTCTCCAAAATAAGTTTTTGATCTTCTAGAACAGTGATTCCCAAAGTGGGCACTACCGCCCCTGGGGGGCGCTGCAGGAAACAAAAGGGGCGGCGATGGGCACATTTGCATTAGGGGGGCGATGACTAGCTGTAGTGGGCAGTGAAAGCAAAAAAAGAAAATAATCAGAAAATGGAGAAACTTTTAACACATTTATAAATAAGATAATGCAACTTCAGTTAAGATTTATAAATGTGTTCCATGGTTTAGGTGTTATTTTTCCTTCACTTGATTTATTTTAGCTTATTCTAACTTAGTACAATTATGTGCTAAGATTGTGCGAATTGATGGTTTGGAAATTACAGAAAAACATGCAATTGCAGATCAGTTTCGTAAGTATTAAATAAAAACAAGAGTTAAGAGCTCATATGGCACTTGTGACGAGGCCAGAAGAGCCAAGAGCTCATATGGTATGAACTCTAGCAAAATTCTAAGAATAAATAGATTTATTTAAAAGGAAAAACAGAGGCTTAATGCTGGCCGGGATTTAAAATAAGAGCTCTGAGTCACGAGGTCCTTCTAAATATGAAAATTCATTAAGATTTGATCACCCACTCGTAAGTTGAAGGGGGATCATTCTATCAGAAACTGAAACTTTTAGCTCTTTTTTAAGAGTCAAAAGTGATCAATGGCCAACTAGCCCATGTCCTACTTTCCCAAAGGGCATCCGGTAAAAATTTAGAGATCGCCATTTTGTTCAAAATACTTCAAAAACCAAATAACTATGCTTGCAGGGTTGACTCCCTCCCCCCAGCCGCAGGGAAATGACTCTGAGTTCAGGAACTTAATTATTGTTACTTTGATACTTTTTTTTTACTTTGACACTCAGAATTAATGATTTATGTGGTAAGTTCGATTTATGGTGCAAAGACTGTAAGTTGAGCAAGTTCCTCATTGTTACTTTGATACTTTTTTTTTACTTTGATACCTTGTTAATTTTGTTCCTTTCTTTACTTTGGTGCTTTGATACTAGTTTTGCCACTTTGATGGAAGTTTGATGTTGAAATAAAAAAATAAATCTTATTTGCAAATAAGGAGTTTTTAATTTTTTTTCTTAGTACAAAAATGAAAATAGAATGAAAATTGCAGTGAAACCACACCAGGATTTACCATTAGGCCCATTAGGCCCTGCAGCTTTCACTTTTCCCGAAGCTTTGGGGATTTCCTCGAAAATCTTGCAAAAACGGAACGGCGAAAACGCATGGGCCTAGAAGCGTCAAAGCTTTAAATCCGGCCCGGGAGAAACAAAATATTGAGCTGGTGTGCTTTCAGCAATTCATGTCATTATATATCCAATATTCAGTTTAATTTATTAATTTTTACCAAAACCGTTAATTTATTTTGGAATAAAAAAATATTTTGAAGTGAGGAGTATCGAAAATCTTGAAACTTGTGATCAAAATGCATAAGTGATCAAAATATTCGAACTTTGTATCTGTATCACTGTCTAATAAATGCGCCCCCATTTGAACGTTTATTTGTTCGTCACAGAAAGGCAGTGTGGCCTTGGGAAAAAAAATACCTGATTTAAAGTATTACACTAAAAATTCGGCTTACACATATTTCTTATTATTTTCGAGCGAATGTTAAAACGAGTGCATCCCCTAAAGAAACACTGGAGTCAGCAGATGCCAAATCAGTCTTAGAATACCTAATATTAAGGTTTTTACTACAAACACACAAAAAAATAATAACAAACTGAATATATAACGTCGTAAGTTTCCAGGATAATCACCTAGATGCAATAATAATTAGTAATTAGAAATAATTACCTGGCATGAGAAATCCCGTATGCGGCTCAACAATTAGCCAAGGCTTGCTATAGCTTTCCTCTCTTAGCTTGTTGATAAATTTGTACTGTACAGGAACCTAGAAACAAAAATTCCAAGATAATTGTGACAAGGTCTCAACAAAAACATTCAAGTTTATGAAAAAATCACAAATAATATCTTTTTTTCTTTCTTTTTTTAATTTGGACAGGGAGAAATAAATATACATAAGAATTTCGTCTATAAAATATCTGAAGTACTTACTGCCTTTTGAAAATACAGAAGTGCTTTTGGGAGCCAACAGATATTAACGTTTGTATTTCTGAGGATGAAAAGAATTTAACTGTAATCAATTTTGCGGCTCAAAGTGGCAACACTGACGAAATATGATACTGCCCATAAAAATCTCTCAATTTTGAAACAAGCAATAGAAAACTTTTAGAAAATCACTTTTCACGTGTTAATAGACCTCGGAGAGGGTGTTTTTTTGTTCCATTAAAATGGAATAGTTGTGGGCATCAAGTCATGGCTAGTTGTAGAAAAAGCCAAGACAAATAGTCCATTGGAGTGAAAGGCAATTCTGGCATTAATCGCCCCTTATTAGGATTTTATAAAAATGAGGTAAGTTCATTTGTTAATAGTTTTGTCTTTCTATTATCCGTCCATGCGTCATTCCTAGGGCAGTAGAACCAAGGTAGATAGTCATAGAGCTAAAAGGGGGATAGAACCTATAGTTTTCAAACTATAAATTCAAACACCAGTTCTAAATAGTTTTTTACTGTATTACTTTTTTTCTTGTGTTTAGGCCAGGAAAATAATAGACCTAGAAAAACGATAAACACAGTTTTCTGTTTCATTGTTAAGGTCAATTTTATTTCCACCAAGAGCTAACTCCCAGTATTATTTACCCTCTTGTCTTTCGAGAAAAGAAATTATGTTATTTGGCAAAAAGAAAAGGGACTTTTTAATGACTTCGTTAGGGCTCGCTCTGTGTTTCCGCTTAACGCTATCATATTTCCATATTATCCAGCAACACGGTGTAAATGAGAGATCTATTTCTTTCCTCTGAACTCCCCAAGGAAAAAATGAAATAAAAGTCAATCTTTTGATGTTTGATTGGAAATTTTTTCCTTACTTTGAATACAAATTATTGCTGAATGGGCAACTTTGAATCGAATTTTATCAGAAAAAAAGTAATTATGCAGATCATGCATTTTCAACATTTCCATTCAAAGCTTAAAGACATTCAAGTGTAGAAAATTCCAAACATGTATCGTTTTTCATAATTTAATTTATTTACGTTTGAAACATGCTTTCAAAAAAGAGAAAGTTTGACTCTTTCTCTTAAGTCTATTTTTAAAACAGTAAGAAACTTTAGCGTAAAGAGCGGGGCGTTGAGGAGGAAAAGCCCCTTTCATATACGAAGTAATTTCTGTTCGTTTTAAGTTTTAATGTTGCTCCTTACTTTTAAAAAAACTTGTTTTTTTTATTTAATTTCTGGACATTTTTGAATTAATGCATGTTTTAATCTTGCCTCTCCGCCCATAAATAATTAAAAAGAAATTTGCATTTTAAATAATTGCAATTAATCGGAAGATTTTGAGAAAAAAGGAGCGAGGGAGGAGGCATAGTTGCCCTCCAATTTTTTGATTACTTAAAAAAGCAACTAGAACTTTTAATTTTTACAAACGTTTTCATTGGTAAAAAATATACATAACTTACGAATTAATTTACGTAATGAACTTCTATATTCGTATGTTTTTATTGCGTGTATGAGGGGGTTCAACCCTCTTCGATACCTCGCTCTTTACGCTAAAGCTTAAATTTTGTCCCAATTCCTTAAGAATGAGCTCTGAATCACAAAGGCCGTAGAATAATAGTTGAAATTACTAAAAATACTTTAGCGCAAAGAGTGAGGTATAACGAGGAGGTAAGACCCTCATATGCGTAATAATTTTTGTTCGTTTAAAGTTTTAATACTGCTCCTTACTTTCAGTAGAAACAAAATTTCATATTTATTTTTTCATTGTTTTTTCAAATAATGCTAGAAAATCCTGCGCCCCCTTTATTAAAATTCTCGTCCCCCATGACAAGTTTCTCCATGGAAACATCCTCCCACGTAACCCTCCCCCCTCAAATCTCCCCTCTAAACAATAAAATAACCCTGAAAACGTATGTACACTTCCCAGTAACCATTACTATATGTAAACACAGGTCAAAGTTTGTAACTTGCAGCCCCTCCCACGGGGACTGCAGGGGGTAAGTCGTCCCTAAAGACATAGATATTAGGTTTTTCGACTATGGTGAATAACACGGGTATCTCAGAATTTTGATCCGTTGACTTTTGGGAAAAATGAGCGTGGGAGGGGGAATAGGTGCCCTCCAATTTTTTGGGTCATTTAAAAAGGGCACTAGAACTTTTAATTTCCGTTGGAATGAGCCCTCTCGCGACATTCTAGGACCACTCAGTCGATACGATCACCCCTGGGAAAAAAAAAACAAACAAAAAAACAAATAAACACGCATCCGTGATCTGTCTTCTGACAAAAAATGCGAAATTCCACATTTTTGTAGTAGGAGCTTGAAACTTCTATAAGAAGGTTCTCTGAGACGTTGAATCTGATGGTTTGATTTTCGTTAAGATTGTATGACTTTTAGGGGGTGTTTCCCCTATTTTCTAAAATGAGGCAAATTTTCTCAGGCTCGTAACTTTTGATGGGTATAACTGATCTTGGTGAAACTTATATATTTAAAATCAGCATTAAAATGCAATTCTTTTGATATAACTATTGGTATCAAATTTCCATTTTTTAGACTTTCGGTTACTATTGAGCCGGGTCGCTCCTTACTACAGTTCTTTACCACGAACTGGACTTTCGGTTACTATTGAGCCGGGTCGCTCCTTACTACAGTTCTTTACCACGAACTGTTTGATATATATATATATATATATATATATATATATATATATATATATATATATATATATATATATATATATATATATGTATTGACATGTATATCAATATCTAAAAACCTCAGGAAGTTTCATCCTCCCAGCTTAACTACTTTCTTTAAAATATCAAAGAAAATTTGCCCTGAAAAAGATCATCAGCCCTATTTAAAAATGAGGAAAATACGAAACAATATGTAAAATATTTTATATCAAGAAAGAAAAACATCATTCTCTCTTTTTTAAACAATCGTTTCCGGTAACTTTTTAAAATGCTACTTATGAATTTGATTATTTTTCATATTTAATTTTATCGTTCGTCATGACGATTACAATATATTGCTTTTTATTTCTTTTTTACTGTTAATATATTTAATGCTTTTTTTGAACATCTCTTCATAATTTATCCTTTTAAATATAACTTGATAGCTCTTAGAATTGACAAGGTTGGAAGCATGGAGACGTCTTTTTATTCATTTTCCATTCGAGTGAACAGTTTTAAGATAATTACTTAGATCAAATTACATTTCCATTTAAACTCAAATGAAAAAAAAATCTTTTAATATAAAAATATTATATTCAGATGCCTACTGGTAAAGGTAAAGGATACGGCATTAGACTTTACAGTCCGTACCGGCGGTGCTGATCTCCGTTTTTTGGCCCTTCAGCCAGGAAGTGCAATGGGGGTTGGGGGGCAGCCATCCTGTGCTTTCGCACACCCTTCTTGTTTACCTTCCCCAGATTTCTCCAGGTACCCATTTAGAGCTGGTTCGACTCTGGCTAAGCTTACAGAGTCACGCCACTGACCCCCATCCCAAACTAAAGAACTGGGTACACCGGGATTCGAACCTGCGTCCTCTCAGACAAGGGATCCCGAATCCAGCGCACCGCTTATGTAATATATAAGCCGTCCTGGTTCAGAAATTTATGCCACCTGGTACAGAAATTTAAGCCCACTACGCCACAGCGCGGTGGATGGTTCTAGCAGACAAAAACTGAACCTAATCGATGAAATCAGGGTTTTTGGCCTGTTAATAAAAATATTCTGAATATAACTGGTTTTATGTTATAGCTGGCATTAAGTTTTGTATATGAGGCCCCATGGTCATACGACTGTAAGTTTTAAACTAATCAGGAACAAAGTGTTTTTTCCTGCCATGAACGGTTTTAAGATAATTACTTAGATCATTACATTTCCATTTAAACCCAAATGAAAAGGAAAAACGAGTAAAGCTTTTTATAGTGAAACAAATAAACACTATACATAAGACAATTCATTTTCACATCAACAAGTCTTTTTCAAATAGAAAGAAAAGAATGAAAGTAAAAAAGAAATGAAAAGCATATTTGATAATGAACAAAAATAAAGAAAATGATTATAAATAAAAGAAAAAATTCGTATCTAAACCACAGTTCTACGGAAAATAGACTCAAAATTACTATGGGAGATTAAAGAATGTCACATAAAGTAGTTTATTCAATTTGCCCTATAGGTTTGATTATGACTCAATTAGCATATTTGTTTCATTTTCTTTACTAAACGCTTTACTTGTTGTGAAAAGTTTTTTTTTCAGTTTTATTTTAATATTATATTTTCATAACCAATTTTGAAGTCTACTTCAGTTCCTACGAAATTATTCCCATTGGACTGTCAACAATTTACAAATTGGTTTAATCTACTTTACTTGAAAGTCACAGAGAAACTTTTTTAGGAAAGAAGGGAGCCTTCTTTTTCTGACGCTGTTAACATATTTAATGAATTAAATAAACAGGACTATTTATTTAGTTTATTTTGCATATATTGTAGGTTTACCAAAATATTTTCGATTAATTTTGCTCAGAAGGTTCAAGGCAGCGAGGGATGAGCGGTCACATGGAAACCTGGGTGAACTTCCAAAAAAGAAAGGGTACAATGACAAGGTCTTCCTCTTATTCTCCAATAGTGTGAACACTATCGCATCTCTTAAATTAACCGTTTTTTGGGATTGTGCTCCTACTGACCCAGGAAGACCCCTGGAAAATCACGGTAAGAGATAGTATGCTGGTTGAATTCTTAGAACTTCAAAAGCCATACTATAAGCATTGTAAATCGACTTTTATTAGTACTGGATGACGAAACTGAACCCTTCAATGTGGAAATCGGTGTAAAACAAGGAGGCATGTTACCCAATGTTTTGCTTAATTATTATATAGACAACATTCTAGAAATAGCTCTAGTTTGAAGGTATAGTTACTGGACTGTGCAGCAATGTGTCGAACCTTAATTACGCGGACAACATTGTCACTCTTCCTGCTGATCCCGCAACTGCCCCCCCGAAATGCTGAATATAATAACACAAACCCTTCAGCTGCTGCGTATGAAGATCAAAACTTCTAAAACTATATTCATGAACCTAAACATGCAGCGCGTATACCAGATTGTACTTTACAAAAAAAAATAGAAGAAGTTGATAGCTTCATGTACTTTGGCTCATTGAACGACTCTCATGGGGGGCTGTGACCTTGACACTCAAACCATAACCAACAAATTCCAAAGCATAATCTCAGATCTCCACCACCATTTCTGGAACTAGCTAAATGCAAGCAAAAATAGAAAATTTTGTCCACAAAACGGTTGTTAGGTCTATTTTCGTCTATACAGTCAAAGTCTTGACTATTTAAGGCGTCGAATCTCTATGATATGAAGACTTTAATCGGCACTGTTTACGAAAAATCCTGAAGATACTATGCTCCGACCAATTCTCTAATGTTGATGTACACCACCACTGTAGTGGCCCAACACCAGGATTGTCGGACAGAGGAAACTTCGTCCTGAAAAGATCCAACGACCGCATCATCCGGCAAGTGCTTCTAGCTGGTGCTTTGCCAGACTAGCCTAGGCGATCAAGGAGTTAACTGAAGAATAGGGGAGCGATCGCCAAAAAAACCTCGAGCCCGTTGGTAGCTTTCTTAAGCTTGGTAGAAGATGGGATACCTCCAGGATCCATGTTCTTTAGAAGCTGGCAGACGATTGCGAAATGTGGAGATTAATCACACGGAGTCTTCTGGATCACTGGATGAAGTCTCCGCATTTGGTCCCATAACAAGCACAAGTACGAACAGGTATATTATGTGTTTATTTTAATTTTTCTCCATATCACTAAAAACTCTCGTCCATTCAATTTGTTTTGATTCACTATTGCGAATCACAAGGTTAAGCAAAACATAAGATTACAAGGAAGAATCTGTTGAGGGGCCATCATTGCTCGCTCAGTGGTAAAGAGATCACTGCAGAGATTGTAGAAGAATATGAATTCAACCCCACAGATGACAAATTTTTTATACCGACATTACCATAGTTTTGCACCTAGCTTGTATAGAAATTAAATAAAAAAACAAGTTTTATTAGCTGAAAGTAAGGAGCGACATAAAAGAACAGAAATTACTTCGTATATGAAAGGGGCTGCTTCCTCATCAACGCCCCGCTCTTTACGCTAAAGTTTGACTCTTTCTCTCAACTCTGCTTTTTAAAACATTCAAAAAACTTTAAAATTAAACTTTTAAATTATTACACTTTTGCGTAATAATTTCTGTTCGTTTTAAGATTTAATGCTGCTCCTTACTTCCTGTTGAAAAAACTTTTTCATATTTATTTTTTCATTGTTTTTTTCATAAATAATGCTAGTAAATCCTGCGCTCCCTTCATGGAAATTTTCTTCCCCCTTGACAAATTCCTAGATGGAAAGTTCCCCCAGCATATCCCCCTCTTGTCAACCCCTCCCCCAACCAAAAAATCCCCCTGAAAACGTCTGTACATTTCCCAATAACCATTACTATATGTAAGCACTGGTGAAAGTTTGAAACTTGTAGCCCCTTCCACGGGGACTGTGGGGGAGTATGTCGTCCCCAAAGACAGAGTTACAAGGTTTTTCGACTACGCTGAATAAAATGGCTATCTCAGAATTTTGATCCGTTGACTTTGGGAAAATAAATAGCGTGGGAGGGGACCTAGGTGCCCTTAAATTTTTTTGGTCACTTAAAAAGGGCACTAGAACTTTTCGTTTCCGTTAGAATGAGCCCTCTCTCAAGATTCTAGGACCACTGAGTCAAATACGATCACCCCTGGAAAAAAAAACAAACAAACAAACAAACAAATAAACACGCATCGTTGATCTGCCTTCTGGCAAAAAATACAAAATTCCACATTTTTGTAGATAGGAGCTTGAAACTTCTAAAATAGGGTCCCCTGATACGCTGAATCTGATGGTGTGACTTTCGTTAAGATTCTATGACTGTTAGGGGGCGTTTCCCCCTATTTTCTAAAATAAGACTAATTTTCTCTGGCTCGTAACTTTTGATGGGTAAGACTAAACTTGATGAAACTTATATATTTAAAATCAGCATTAAAATGCGATTCTTTTGATGTAGCTATTGGTATCAAAATTCCATATTTTAGAGTTTAGGTAACTATTGAGCCGGGTTGCTCCTTACTACAGTTCGTTACCACGAACTGTTTGATTATAATATCCAAGCTATGTGCAAACATATCACTAAGCCGACGTTATGCTAAGTAGGAAAGTTACTTTACATGAAGTGTAATCCTACACACATATACAAGTCTTTTCACATTAAATTAGCGTAAAAATGTATAAAATCATTAAAATTATCTTTTAAAATCATCACAATCATCATAAGCAAACTATTCAAAAATAAAAATGTGGAGTGGAAATAGGGATTCAAACCTCTGACCAGGCGTTAAAGGCTTTCTAGGAAAATTTTATGAATTTATTTCAAAAATTGATTTATTATTCTTCCGGAAATATGGTTTTGTGGCTGCTACACTGACATTTCGATAGCACCAAGTTTGCTTGTCACTACCTACGGTACGAACAAAATTTGCTCCGTAAGATTACTAAACCCAACGTAAAGCCTTAATTTATTCTAGTGTGGAAGGTTCTGCGCAACCAATAGCCCTTGTATATAATTTCAGAGCTGGGATAATATATACTCAAATAATATTAACTGAAGACGCCAACATTTTGATGAAATCACAAGAACAACAAGAACAAATACTAACCTGTCCGGTGTTTGAGATCGTTAAAAAGTTCGATTTATTTTCGAGGAAACGCACTGTTCCAAAATCGATATCTGTTCGAGAAACTGCTATCTGAGGCAAATAATCATTTTCAAGTCGGTCCAAATGTTTCATAACTTCCTCATAAATTTTCTTATATTTTACAATGTCTATAACTGCAATCTAAAAGTAGAAATTTAAAAGGGCTAAGAATAAAAAATGGGCTAAAATAAAAAAGGGCACCTAATTTGCAGTGTACTCTAGTCTGTATTTTTAGTTTTAGTCTATATTTATAGATATTTATATTTATAGACCCACTATGGAAAGAACTACCCATCCTGTAAACTTAAAAATCTGTTTCGCAATTAATAATCCAGAATAAAGTTACGCAAAAATAATAAACTTATCAAATTTGGTGTAAAATCTCATCACATGTCTAATGGAGCCCGTCAAAAAAAAAAAACATGTAAGAAAATTAACAGAGTTCACTAAAAAAAACTAAGAAGATTTAGTTTGTAGAGTTACTAAATAAAAGTACCATGAAAAAGGGGCTGCTTCACAGAGTGTGACCCATTATCTCTTTTATTTTCTTTCTTACAATACAGCATAAAAGAGCCCATGGAGATTGGTTAACTTCAGAGGAATTTAAGGCACGGCCTTTTCTTTTCTTATATATAGAATTCTTGCTGTATAACTACATACTTTTTTATATTTATAACTATACAATATTCCCTTCTTCATATACTGACAAAACCTTGACGCTTATTTTAAAACGTTGAACACGTTATTGTGATATAGTGAACACGTTATTGTGTTATATTGTGATTTCTCAGTAAGGTAAATTATTCAGGTTGCCTTGTTTTGCAAAACAGTCGTAATTTTACCATTTCACATTTATCATGTCTAAAATTTAAGTCTGACACAAAAGATAAAATGATAAAAACAAAAAAAAAACAACCCGTACATAGACACGTCTATAACGGAATTTATTAAAGATTCTTGCCGGGGAAAAACAAAAAAAAAGCTTTATCCAAATTCTTGTCAAAATTGAATAATTTAAGTCTATTTTTCAGTCTCCCAGAAAAGAAAAATACAAAATCAATTTACCTTTATTTTATTTATCAACCAGAAGATATATCTAAAGGGGGGGGGGGTAAGAAAAAAAAAATACATCTGTTTTTCAAAGTTACCGAGGTCTTTGGAGTCAGTCTCGGGAAAAAGGCCGTATTACTCATCCCTCACTCCATGCATCGGTTAAGACCATCAATAACTTTATAATGTCATTTTCTTACCGACAAAGTTTACATTGACTCTTATCTTGATATCTTGATGGGGAAATTACTAATAAGAAGCAACACAAATTGATTGTCACAAAGATTAATACAGAGTGAAAAACAATGTGACTGACAACAGAAAATAGCTGAAAAGTAAAGAAAGTTCAATAATTCTTCTAGTAAACATAAAAGGAAAATCAACTTTCTCAAAAAATATTTTCCATATTGATGATACAGAATTTTTATTGAGAATATGAAAAATAATCTGTTATTTTTATGGCGTTTTGTTCTTTTTGATTTTCCTCTTTCTTCTTCTATTCATTATGTAATTATTCTGTCTTTTTCTCCTTTAATCTTCCAACTTCACCTTTCTTTTCTTAGTCTTTTTGCTCTATTCTTCTCTGTATAAATTAAAAAGATGTCCTAGCCAAGCGGTTAGTATGCTAGACTTAAAATCTTTTGTCCATTAGGAAAGGGGTTCGACTCCTGGGGTGACTGGTTATTTGGTTTGGAACGAGGGTCAGTGGCTTGACTGTAATCTCATCCAGATTCAACGCAGCAATAAAGTGCCCGAAGAAATCTAAAGAAGGTAAACAGGAAGGATGTGCGAAAAAAGGATGGCTTGCCAACACCCCCCCCCCCCATTGCAGTTCCTGGGTGAAAGGTCATGAAAAGGAAATGAGCACCACCGGTAGGACCTGTGAAGTCCAAAGCGGTATTATTAACCTTATGTATCACATTTGCAAATTTTCTCTGTGGTCCGGTTAATACTAATACCACGACTGCTACTATTACTACTATCAACTCATGATAGCACCACGCTGCCAAAGGCTAAAAGAGTTCCTCATCCATCCCAATCTATTCAGAGCCTCCCTATCTACACCCTCCCAAGAAGTTTAAATTCCCCTTAAATCCTTCCTTACGACCTCCTTCCACCCCATTCGGGAACGACAACTGCTTTTTGTTTGGCCCTAGGTGGCTCGCTGACAAGAACGATCTTTGGCAATCTGCCATACTTCATCCGCAGAACGTGTTGTAATCAATTTTGAAACTGAAACAATCAAGTTCTGATATGGTTCCAATCGATTTCTATAAATGTGTCAAAAGAAGTTCTTACCGGGATTTCAAAGAGGCTGCTAACTGGCTTATGATCACTTATTCTGAGGGAAGGATGACTCCTGTAAACTATTTGGTCAACATCATCTGCTTTCCACAGAATTCGGTCGGTCCAGGCAGGTGCTCGGTTTTTCTCACTGATATAAAGTATGGGGTCATTATGGGATCATAATATGGGAACGTGGGAACATAAATATGATCAAAATGATTAAATATGGTCAAAAATGATAAAAATAGATGAACATAAGTAAATAGGATAGAAAAACATTCGTAAGAGATTTTTTTTTACCAAACCATTATTTGTCTTGATAAGTTCAAAACTTTTTTTTCGTTTTGCCCTAAGCGAGTTGTTCGCGCGAACGATTCGCTCTGAGTTATTTGATAAATTATTTGTGATTTGCAATCACTGAAATGGAGTGTCGTGTTGAAAGTGTTTCAAATATAGAAAAAAAACGACTCACCGAAAAATATTTTATTATAATTGCGAACAAAGTTAAAAAATCTAATATAATTAAAAAACATAATTGCGAACAAAATAAAACATCTAAAACTAGCTAGCTAAAGAAATTAAAACCAGCTTTAAAAATTGTTAAGGTAAAAATCGATTATTATTTTCGTCTTTCTTTGCTAGGTACGTGTTTCCTTTGTTTTTCGTTTTGCACTTTTTTATACTCTTTTTTATGTTGCTATAGTCGAAAACCTTTTTTATTGCTCTCTTTCCAGAGTCTGTTTCATTAATATAAAGGTGCATTGCCTGTGGTTTCTTTATTAATCAGGGGCACCGACCTAGGTAATTTAGGGGGAGGGGAAGGATTTGTCTGATTATTTTCAATGAAGATACAAAAAAGGTATTTTCCAAATATGGAGCAGGGAACCTTTATATTTTGTAGATTGCTCAATAAAAATCACCCCCAATCTATGGAAAGGTAATTAATGCTCCTTGCCGTCCCTATTTAGCACTCCGGTCATCATGTCTACTCGCTCCTCTATCGTTATCAAGATAAACAGAACATCAGGACAAAATTAATGCTACTTATATTACCCCAGGCGCATGGTTTTGTTTGTATATGAGTCATTTTCCTGAGCAGGATCGTATCCTTGATTTTGTTCGGGTGGAGGGGTTTAAAAAAAACATAAACACAACAAAATTTGATTCTATGTTTTACTGTTACTTTTGTACGAGTCGGACAAAAATATCAAGCGAGGGGGTGTTCAAACCAGATGCCCTCCCCTGGATACTGCCCTGGTCCTGACTCATAAGTCACGTGCCAAATGGGTCTAAAGAGTCACGAGTCATCCTCTTGGCGTATGTAACAGAAGTATTTCCTATTGTGAATAGAAAACGAGCAAAGAACCTATTCTCTTTAGTTAGGAAATTATTCTTATAATGCAAATATTCTTCCTTTTTCTAAAAGTGAATGGGAATTCCAACATAGGGAATCAATGATAACCTTATTTTATTTTTTTTTATTTTTTCTTCTTCTAGATTTCTTGGAAATAATTATGAAAAATTTGATTTCAAATATCAAATTCCGTTTCTTGGGGTTGTTTTCTGAAATTTTTGATTTGATATAAATTGTATTTTAATGCAAAATAGTATTAAAAGTAAGCAAGAGGACATGAACTATATCGCTCCACTCACTTAAAAATAATTTCCAAAAGTTGTCACAATGCATCACATTTTTTATATTCTAAACGAAACTTTTTTTTCTAGAAAAGGCAAACTTGTTCCATTGCAGATACAAGTGTCTTGATTTTCTAAACAATGAAGCCTACATTAATTTTGCAGAGATAAGATTCCTTCTGTGACTTTCTCTATTTTAACATTTCGATTCTGCGAATTTCCTACATTTTATCTAAGCAAAATGCCCTAGCTTCGAAGCTTAACTTTTTAGAAATCAAATAACTTCGAATACTGACAGAACCTTATTTTACCTGTTCGACATCCAAATTTTGGGAGGTGATGCCGACATTCCTGACCTCAAAAAAGAAGTTCCATTTTTTTCCCTCTAAAATTTACAATTTTGATTTTAGTTATATTTTATACTTTAATGCCATGAAAAGTAAGCCATACAAAATGCATCTTCTTTATCCGAAAATGAACCGTACACCAGGAAATAGTTGCTAAAGTTGTTATTGCGCAGCAATTTCCTTAACACCCTAGAGTTATTTTTTTTCTAAACTAGGCTGATCTGATTTTCCAACATGGGTAAATAGGTCTTAACCTTCCCAGGACTAGAGGTAACACTAGTTTTTCAGATTAAAATTCGTCTTGAGACATTTTCAATTTCTGAGTTTTGATTTTGCGAATTTGTTACAGTCTACCACATATGAAACACCCTAGCTTCAAAGGTATAAATTCTGATTTTTGGAGGGATGTTTTCAGAAATTTTAGTTTGGTGCCACTTATATTTTAATCAATTAATATTATATATGTGACAATTTGTGACTTGAATATGTCGAATTGCCATACGAAAAACACCCTAGCTTCGAGGTGAAAAATCCCTTTTTTTTCTGTGATTTGGTTTGATACCTCTTATATTTGAATCCTATAATATTATGGAAAGTATGCAGGATGAGATGATTCCACTTATATATCAACTTGCTTACTGTATTTAGAAAAAAATTCAGAAAAAAAATTTTCCACGGCGTGTCAAATTTCCTCCTAGAGGTTGCGTTTTTTCTAGATATGGCAAGATTTTCTTTGTTTCAAAGCTGATAGAAAGATTCTTCTTCTTCAAAAAATGGAGCTTACAAAAGTTTTGCGAGTATCTTTCTGTTTTGAAATTTTGATTTTGCGAATTCCCTAAACTTTTGTAAGAAAAATGACCTACATTCGAGGGCAAACTTTTTAGAAACAAAATAACTTGAAATACTCATAGGACTTCATATGATATCTTCGACAACCTAAGCATAATTTCCGTATGTTTGAAACTTACTTTATTTTAGATAAATTACTTCTTGCACTTACGAAAAATTTCGAAAGTTGTATCATATTAAGAAAATTTCGAAAATTACGAAATTACGAAAATTTCGATGCATCAAATTTCATTGATGTTCATCAACCGCAGTAAGTACACAGTCTTAACAGCTTTAAAAACAAAAATAATGCCGATGGAGAGTTTGACGATTACTTCGTACAGAACGAACTTATTCCAAAAGTTCTATAATTACACGTTGACCTAGCAAATAATAACCTAAAATAACTAGAACGCATCTTCAAACGTAAAACGAGATCGTTACTCGAGAGAGGTCTATATTTATTTAGTGTTTTGCATGACAAGCAATGGGAAAACAACTGGCTTCCGCACTTATTTTACTTAATTAGAGTTACCATAATAAGCAAAATTTCATAATAATACCGTATATAATTTATTAATACTATTTATTATGTTAATACTCACAATTATACCAATTATCAATTCAAATTAACACCAATAAATAACATTGCTACCATTTAATTTATCATCATGCCCAGCAAGAACGTATCCAGAATTTTTTTTGAGGGGGGGGGAGATTTTACAAAAAAAAACTTTAAAAACGCAACAAAATTTGTTTACATTGATTTTTGTTATGTTTTTACAAGTCGTACAAACATTTCAGGGGGGTTCATATTCCCTACCCCCCTGGATACGGCCTTGATGCCCAGAGTGCAAAATGAGGTTCTAATGGGGGCTACTTACAGAAGGTCTCTATTTCAAATTCTATGTGGAAAGCGAAGAAGAAATATAATTAAAAAAAGTAAAAAACGACAAAGTATCGCGGGAAACCACGAAAAACGACAACGAGCAAAACAGAAAAGGATAAGTCTAAGACAATGGGTATAAATACAAAACAAAGCAATATTTCAAAAAGGACTTTCACAAAGCCTATCATTACCGCTAAAGAAGACTTCAGAAACACACTCACCTGACCTAGAATATGAAAATATCGCTGGAGACCTACAAGCAGAGGATGAAAAAGATTAAATTAATTCTGCTTCACGTGTCCGAAATGAAGCTGAGGCTACACATACCAGTTTTAATTGAATACTATATACGTTAATATTTGACTTATTAGCTTATGAGAGAAGCGAAACGCTCATTATAATTTTTAAAATATTGAAGAGACGTAAAAAAAGAAAAAGTTTTAAACTATTACGTTAATTTAGATTTTAACGATTAAAATTTTGCAAGTTTTAATAACTTTAAATAGTTATTCAGATACTGAAGATATTTAAGATTACATTAAACTGTATGCAAAATGAAAAATTGTTTAATGGAATAATTAAAAATAATTCGAATAATTATAAATCAAAATGATTTTAAATTTCATTTTAAATAACTAGATAAACTGAATAAAACTGATTCAAAGAGTAAAAATATAATTACCTTGAATCCCAGTTATCGGTTCCGGTATCATACTTGTAGGTTGGCCGGAAATTGGGAATGCCCTCCTGATAACCATAGAACGCTCGTTTTATTCGTTGTTGCTCCCGCAGCTGGTCAAACATGATCAGGTCTTTATAGTTGGCAATGTCTAGTAAATTCTTTGCTGCCAGCCCTTCGATGCCCGTTAGCCGGTAGTTTAAGTCTCCAAACCAAAAAACTAGACTGCAAAATTGATCCATGAGGCATGGAAATAAAAGTATAAATAATAACAATACTAAAATGAAACAAAATATTAAGGACCATTTTCCTAAACCTGATTTGCACAACCCTCGACTGTCTAGAAAGTGACTTTATTGTTGTTCCATAAACTATATCGCAATGGCAGGAAGAAGCAAAACATTCTAAGTTGATGTAATCTGATTGCAGAGCTATAAACCTTGGCAATCCTTACTAAATTCCAAAAAAAAAAAAAAAATACAAAGCAGTTATAGAATTGTCAGTATCTGGAAAATCTCTTGCTACCGGTTCTTTCATCCTATAAGATTGGTTATCCAAGCCAAAAGACATACAGATTCACCAATACGTCATTTATAATTTGCCAGGTACCTTTTGTATCACCAGCATTTTCACTAAATTTATCAGAATAACAATTCCTGACAGCGGATATATGACAGAGGATTCACCAAGTTCCGTGCTCGCTTGAATTTTCAAGCCTTCATGTGTATTAGATTCCAGATACAACAGTAAAGCTTGTTTCCATCATCTTTCCTCCAAACTATCATCCTTCCTCCAAAAGAACAGGACCCAGCCATTTTATCCCTTGTTACACTATAGCCCTAGATAAAGAGATCGAATCGCATTTTCTTTGAACTTACTATTTTATGCATGGCTATTCATTCAAAAACCTAAAATTATCCCTTAAATCTTATTCTGGTAACTATCTAGCATATTTTCTTGAAAATTTCAAAGCACTGACGTTTCGAATTCTATTAAATATTCCTTAGAACTTACTCGTGATCCTTGATGGTCTTAGCTGGTGGAAACGACATTCTCGTACAAATATCATGATAATCTTGATTTCTACGTTCACATTCTTCAATGTGGGCAGCTAAATGGCAGTTGACTATGCACACTGATGTGCTATGTAGCTCAAAACGCACACCGACACCACCTTTGTTACCCTAAAACAGGAAACCTTTGTTACCCTAAAACAGTTTGCTAACCTTTGTTACCCTAAAACAGGAAAATAAAAGCGAATTTAAAACTACTCTATTGCCATACTAAGCTTTATCGATATTGTGCTTTGTTTTGAAATTTACGTACTATTAAGCAAAGACGAAGATTTTAATAACGGTAAATAGCTAGACTTTCAGGAAGCGTCAATTGGGATGTTCAACTAAATCAGAAGACAACCTATGCATCCAGGATAATAAAATGGCATGTCTGCAATATACCAGGAACACTTAAGGGTATTGAGTTGAAACTTACAGAGAATATAGAGGGAATATTGAATTTAAGAAAAAGACACAAGAAGAATCCCGGTGGTTAAAACGGTACATCTACAACATCTAAGGAAGGGCTAACAGCATTTAGTTAAAACTTCAGGATATGTTGAAAGGGATGCTAAAGAAAATCGAATGATACTATGTACATTTAGGTTGTTACTATGACTGTAATAAAAATACGTAAGCAATATCTCAGGAACAGTTAAGAGCACTAAGTTGAAACTTTCGGACAATATTGAGTAGGGTGTTAAACTTAATCAAAAGACAATCTGTGCATCACGGTTGACAATATGGCGTATCAGCAATATCTCGGGAGCGAATAATGGTATTTAGTTGAAACTTTGTGGAATATGAAGGGGGGTGCTGAAATAAATCAAGACACTATTTGCATCCTGGTTACCAAGCGGGCGTATGTGAAATATCTAAAAAAACGATTATAATATTATCTTTGAATTTCCAAGGACTGTTGAGAAATGCTGCACTATTTGCATCGCGATTGCGAAAGGGCATATGTGAAGTATCTAAAAAACGGACAGGATATAAACTTTGAATTTCCAGGGTAATTTCAGAGCGATGTTGACCTCAACAAACAGACACTATACACTATATGCATCCAGGTTGTCAGAATGATATATTTTCCACACCAAACCTAGCCAAAACTAACGTAGAAGTTACAAATAAACAAGTTTAAAGAGTCAGAAATAAAGAGCACTGAGTGATGTCTCTGATTGATACATATATATATATATATATATATATATATATATATATATATATATATATATATATATATATATATATATATATATATATATATATATAATATAATATAATATAATATAATATATGCATTCTCTTATTCCGTTTTCATCCATATGTAATATTTTGAACACCCTCCTCACAGAATTGAAACGTCAATGCTCAGACTACAATATCTAACCTAAGAATTTAGATTGGAATAAGATTTGTAACTCTTAAACCGGAAACCTGAAAAGCAGGTGTAATATTCATTAAATTAACTAATAATAATATTTTGGTAATAAAAACAAACAGAAACGATTTTTCTTTAAGTCATTGTGAAATAGAAGTTTTCAGGGAAAAGTAAAGATGTTATTACAATCTCTGACCGTCTTCTGACAAACCTCTTCTGACCGTCAAAGAGACAGGTAGCAATAAAGTACTACAATAGTTCCAACTTAAAACGAGCAGAAATCGCTTTTAAAGAATAAGTGAAACCCAAAAAAAAAGAAATTTAAATAGAAAATTATTTCAAACATAAAAAATAATACATACTGCTACAGGTGAGTAAATAAACCTGGAAAAAGTAAAAGTTAATTGAATACTCAAATTAAATTTAAAAAGATGCAAAAATTACTACAAAGAGGAATGTGGCTACGGCCTCCTCCTCCTAACAATTAGAAACAAAAATCTTTTATTGCTGAGATTTCCCTTTTTCGTTTAAGAATAAATTTTTTTTTTAATATTTTTAAATATTTTATATTTTAATTTTAAAATAATTTAAAAAATAATTAAAAATATAATAAAAACAAATAATAAAAAAATATAAAAAATAAAAAATAAATAAATAAATAAATAAAATATAATAAAAATAAAAAATAAAAATAATGATAAAAAAAAATAAAAAATAATAAAAAAAAATAAAAAAAAATAATTAAAAATAATTTAAAGAATAATTTTAAAATAATTTAATTTTAAAATATTTTAATTTTATAATATTTTTAAATATTTTTTAGATTAAAGCACACTGTTAAAAATAAATATAGTTTGTAATAAAAAGGTTTCTGTAAATTTAGCTACATTTCTAATTATATACATTAAATCAGCTATATAAAATTAGTTACATTAGATGGAAGCATTAATTAGCAACATCAATAAGTTACATTAGATTAGTAAAAATAACATTAGTTACATTAAATTAGTGAGTTACATTAAAGATTTGTCTACAGCGTTTGTTGTTTTTAAAAGAGCTATAAAAAAAACACGAAGAAAAAAGGGTCAATTTCACGTCTGATTAACTAAAAATGTAGTTTTTAAACGAATACGATATGGGGACGACTTTAGTTTATTAGATAATCTCATTTGAAGCCGTCACTAGAAGTACTAGTTAAAGTTATTATAGTTAACATGAAACCAACATAGTGCTATGAAACTAACTTATATTTCTTTTACCAAGCGCTTCACAATAAATCGTGAATACATGAAATTAAATTAAATTTAATAAAGGCGTGAAATCTTTAATTAATAGTAAAAAACGAGAAATAGACGAAAAAAACTAAATTAAGCAATTAACATATGTTAGGAATCGTAAATAGACGAATTTAAATGAAATTTAGCAAAGGTATAAAATCTTTAATTAACAGTAAAAAAAATGAGAAATAGAAAAATACTAGATTAAACAGCATACACAAACTAGGAAATAACATAAAAAGAAGAAACAGCGAAAGAAATTCTCTCCTGACTAACTACAGGGGTAGTTTTTGAACAAGATTTGACATGGTGGCAGCTTTAGTTTGTCAGATAATCTCATATAGGTTTGAGCTGTGTTTACATCAGCACTCTTTGGATTTTGTTTGAAAACAACAATTCAAAACAACAATTTTGTTTCAAAACAACATTTTCAGGCAAGAATTTTCATAATTTTTTGTTTCTTCCCAACAAACGCTGAAAACATCTTACAGCGTTTGTTATAGGTAATGCCGAAGACTACACTGCCTTTCCATGAGATAAATTAAAGTTCGAGTAAGGATAAATCCTTTGATTAGAAACTGATAATAACAATCACAAGAAATACTGGATATTTCGATATGTACAGTTTACCGTCATCACAAGAAATACACCAGAGTATTTCTACTGATGACGGTTACTTTTATTTATCGTTGTAGCGTTCACTATTTTTTTTATTTTGTTTTATGTTATTTCGTAGCATCTGAAAATGTGATGATAAGTATGTGTTTATATCATCAAGTTTGATTTTGTTTAAAACAACTACTTAAATTTATCAGACGCAAATTTCTTGGGTTTTCTTCTTTTTTGTTTAACCTTTAATTTTTTTTTTCATTAGTCTTCCTTTCTTCTGTATTTTACTTTCTAGCATGTGCGAACTGTTTATAAACTCCCAGATGAAAAACCAAAACACTCGGGCTTCTATTAGCATTATACAAAAATAAAGTAATAAAGTAAAATAAAAGAAAGCGAAATAGAGTAAATAAGCAAGTAATAAAGAAAATTTGCCTACCGATATTCCCTATCTGATTAAAAGTTTTATCTGTTATCATATTTTCGTCTCGTTTTAATAATAAATATAACAGAAGTGTCGTATAAGAAGTTATGCATCAAAAATGTTATAAGCTCCCAAAACGAAAGCTCCCTAATAACGAAAAATTGGCATAAGCTCCCAGATGAAAAACCGAAACAGTCGGGCTTCTATTAGCATACAAGAATAAAGTAATAAAGTAAAATAAATGAGAGCAAAATAGAGTAAAATAGAGCAAATAAAACCGAAGTGTCGTATAAGAAGTTATGCATCAAAAATGTTATAAGCTCCCAAAATGAAAGCTCCCTAATAACGAAAAATTGGCATAAGCTCCCAGATGAAAAACCTAAACATTCGGGCTTCTATTAGCATTAAACAAAAATAAAGTAAAATAAATGAGAGCAAAATAGAGTAAAATAGAGTAAATAAAACCGAAGTGTCGTATAAGAAGTTATGCATCAAGAATGCTAAAGCCTTCTAAACATCAACAGGTGTTGAACTGTAAGGCGGCACTATTTTGGTCAGAAAAGTACCGTGAACAGCCCCTAGAGTAAGGACAAAATACCAGAAAGTATTTATTTCCCATTTTCAGAATTTGAAACAATTCCTTAATATTTTAGGTAGGAAGAAGACAAATGGTAGCAATACATTTTCAGAATCTGGATCACGGCTGCAGTGTCACCTTAAACAATAGGTCACAAATTTGCCCACCCCCCACCCTTGTTCAGAGAAGAAAATGTTTTTAAAAGCTCATAGAAATTCAAGATCTTCGGTTTATTATAGAATAAAAGTATTTGTCATTGATAGCACTCCTACCTTAACCTTTAATCCCCCCTAAAAAAGAAGAGTATGTTCGTTCCGTTACTCGCTACATTATTAATACATCGTCTGTTGACCTTGTGAAGTCTACATGGTATGTACCCCACTTTGTTATGGTTTTTACGAAAAAAAAACCATGATTGTCTTAGCCACCGACATTTTAATTGCGCTAATTAAATGCCCCTCTGTGCCAGTTAAATTAAATGTTCCTACTAAATTGTTCTTTCGTTTTAATCCATACTGTGGTAGAACTTTTTGTCAATAGAAAAGGGAACCATAACAACAACAAAAAACAGACAGAGTACCTACAGCATTACATATTATATATAATATATTTAAATATATGTACAGCCATATATATATATATATATATATATATATATATATATATATATATATATATATATATATATATATATATATATATATATATATATATATATATATATATATATATATATATATATATATATATATATATATATATATATATATATATATATATATAAAATAACAAAATAGCCAAAAAAATTCCACTCGTAATAGCATTAACCTTACCATTTTCCCCAGAAAACCTGTTCCAACTGTCTCTGCTGAAACTCCTCGAATGTAAGCAGCAAACCGTTCTTGGACTAGAACTATAAGCATGATCCCAACGAGACGAATTAATTTAACTTTCCTATATTTGGCCTTGGGATGAATTCCTCTTAAGACTGCCCTCCTGGAGAATAAAAAAGCTTCAAAAACAGAAAGAGCGAGAAAGAGTGGGAGAGAGAAAGAAACACAAAGAGAGAAGGAGAGAGAGGGGGTAAGGAGATATAGAGAACGGAGAATAAGACTGAGAAACAGAGATAGAGATTGCCAAAACTCATAATGATATTTCTGCGCATACAGAAAAAAGGAAGCAAAACCTAAATTCTGTTTCCAACCGACTACGAGTCTAGCGTTTAATTAGAAGTATGTTCTAGAAACTTGTTTTAATTAGTAGACCTCTCAGCTGGCTTACAAATATTAATAGCAGGTTCCAAAAGGGATAAAAAAAAACATATTTTTAACTAATTAATTAACTAATTAGAGGTGATCAGAGGAAATAGTCTACAAATATTGTCGGAACAAGTTTAAAGACAGATTCAGTCTAGTATTTACTTCTTATTATGAATACAAGCTTTATTCCATTTAATATTGTATGGCTCGGTAGCGTTAGCGGATCCCACTAATGAAATCATATAAGAATATTGGAACACCGTTTTGTTCTTGGTTTAATACTGTTTGTTTTATAGACGAATTTTTCTTGTTTTTCCGAAAATCATTTTCTGGAATCTGAGTCATACTTCTTTTGATATTAAAAGAGTTTTGCTAAGTATTCTACGCTCCTCCCTCCTTTCTTGGCAGGCACAATCAAAGAAGCTCAGGCAGGTCTTAGAATCATGGGTGACAATGCTAAATCAACCTATTACACCTCAATAAGTGGATAATCTCAAGCAACAGATTTCTGTGTTCCTTTAATGGGAGTATGGTGTTCAGTATATCCCTCATGTCTGGTTAACTTACAGGGCCATTTCTCGGGGGAGGAGGATATAAAAAAATAAAGATACCAAAATTTGTTTATATGTATTATCGTTATTTTTTTACGATTTAGACAAAAGATATCAGGGTGAGGAGGGAGTCAAACTCCGTAGCCCCCCCCCCCCTAGATACGGCCATAGCCATTTCTATTTTTCTAAAGCTCGAACTCTGGAAATTCTTAAGAAAAACAAAAACTGAGCTATTTTTTGCGACAATATAGCTACAACTCTTTCGCAAAATGCGTCAGTAGCATCATCTATGCGTCATCCATCGATGGTAGGTGTCAAATATAGCCACCCCTACATTCGTCTGTGTCCTTTGTATATTAGCAAAAAACTAGAGGATTTGTGTCGCTTGTGAAAAAATCAGTGGTGTAGTTGCATTCTAGATTCCCTACTTAAACACAGAAATCCATTTTCCTTTATCAAAATACTTGCTAAGCACGGGGTAGTGTCTTCATTGCTTAAGAGACAGGCTCAGGTTTTATGGAATACAAGGAAAGCGTTTGCTGCAATTTTACGAGTTCTTCAAGAGAGATATCTTCTTCCTCCCCGTGAGCAATATGTCCGTAGCAGGATTTTACGATTATGTCAAATTTTGAAAATCTTGTAAGAAACCACGCAAAATGTAAAATCTATGTTGTAACCTTTTTTAAAGGTACCTTTGACACCTAACTTGAAACAAATTTATTTTTCATCCCCGATTTTTCTACCAAAATTTTATCTTTTCTTATCAAAATTCGGAGCTCTTTCTCCCAAATTTTTTTAAATTGGAAGTGGAAGCAATTAGTCATGGGAAAGCATCTCGGGGCTTTCCCTGCAGCTACTCCATTATCGTCCTAGATTCGACTACAAAACTTCATTTTAAATTTAGGTTTGGTAACTATTGACATATATAAGGGTTGAAAACCACAACTTTCGAGTGAAAATCGAAAAGAGGATCCAGTTGCAGTCACAGTCACTATGTCAAGTATTCACAGTCACAGTCACTATATCAAGTATTTGCAGTACAGTCCACGGTAAAATTCTAGTTAATTGACTTCTTGCTATCTCAGAAAGGGTTTAGGTTAGGAAAATGAAACTTTCAGTGATGGGTCTACAGGCTAAAGTATGTCCCGGAAAGGTATTTTGAAGTATTTACCTCCACTCCTTCTCCCTCTAGAGGACCCTGACCTTTGATGACCTTTAAAAATATGTGTGCTATAAAAGTGAACCCTTGCAAAATATATCTTCTGCTTAATTGAAGTACGACAAAATTGTTTTCAGCTTCATAACTTTGCTCAATCCCATATTATAAAGTTTTGAAGATATGCAAATACATTTCCCAAATTTTGAAAAAAATACATTGATATGGCTCAAAATTCTACTCAAATAACAGGAATTGCATTTTCAAAACTAAAAGCAGAGAAAAAGCAACTAGTAACTGAAAATTAAGGTAAAATTTTGTTTTGTCAAAATTTCAATAGGTATAGACCTGTCATGTAGGCAAATTTCAGGGCCCTCTGGAGGGAGAAGGAGTGGAGGTGGATACTTTAAAACACCTTCCCGGGACATGCTTTAGCCTGTAGACCCATCTCTGAAAGTTTCATTTTCCTAACCTAAACCCTTTCCGAGATTGCAAGAAGTCAATTAACTAGAATTTTACCCAGTCCACTATGTCCAAGTATTTACAGTCACAGTCAAAAGTAGCTGCAGAGGCAACTTGATGTTTTAGTCGCAGTCGCATGTAGTTGCAATGACACTTCCAAGCAGTTAAAATCGCAGTAAAAAGTAGTTAGATTCACAGCCACAAGCAATCAGGATCACAGTTGGTTTCAGTTGCAAGCAGTTACAAACGGAAGCGGTCAAAGTCGTAAATAGTCACAGTTACTCATCGAGTTTAGTTACAAAGGGTTAAGCGATGCAAGTTTTGCGGCCTCTGAGTCTGGTCGGGGTTGAGTTGCAGGGTCACTCAAAATTATCAAAAATCGTAGTTGATCTAAAAATATGGTTTCAATATATAATAAAACGGTGTTCGTTTAAAAAATATTTGCTTGGAGATAAGAAAAATTATTTTCTAACATTATCTCTATCTCACAAGAAAGTTTTAGGACGAAAAAAGGTAAAAGATAACTTCAATGATACATCGTACAGAATCATTAGTGTCAAAATACATAGAAAATGAATAAATGGAAGGTCATATTTTTTTATTTTTTTTTTAGTTTCCCTCCTCTTTACCTTGGTTCTAAATAATAAAGAAACCGTACATTCTGGAGTTAACTGTCAAATAAAGAACACAACAGCTTAGATACTAATCCCAGGAGCAAAGACACCAAAATTAAATTTATTTTCCTAGTTTGCAACAACGAATGGGCAATTACGTAGAAATTTAAGAAGAGTCGCGATCTTTCCTCGAGAGACCTAATATTCTATATCTACTACTATTCTATTAGATTTCTATATCTATTTTAAAGAAGAAGGTATTACAAGAGATTAAGCTAAACAAGGTAATACCAAGAGAAAATAAATACTACTGAGGTGTAACTTAGAAATGCGACATCAAAGAAGTGTCTTAAAAGGGCGTAAGTTAATTCTGAAAGATCGTAGGCAATGGGCTTAAAGCTAGGCCTGAAACATTAATTCCAGAGAATAATCCTTTTTAAGGTGAAAGCAATGCTTTCTTAGGTATTTTGCCAATTCTTACTTATAAAGCTATAATAATATTCTTGAAACCTGTATTAACTTAAAAAAAGATCCCCTTTAAAATTCAAAGGTCCTTTTAAGACTTACGTTAATTTTCAAAAAAAAAAAAAAAAAAAAAAAATTAAAAGGTAGCAGTTGGTTTCACATTATAAACAGTATAAAATAACAAATTAAATATCTGGTTTTTGAAAAACTGAATTTCCATTTGTATTATTGTTTTTAACAGTTTTTCTTCATAGGGAGTCTAGGTGATATCCCTTCAGACTAGTTTGGGGTGACTCTAGCATGTTATAGCATGTTATATGCATGTTATATCTGTTCAATCAAATATTTTCTGCTAGTTAATACCGGTAAGATTCGGCAATTTAGCCAATTTTTACCATCTATTACCATCTTTATTAGATAATTAATTAGTCATTAATATAAGTATTCTAACAATATTATTATTAATTTAAAAAAATTGCTATAATAATGCAACAAAATGTATAATCATAATAGTAAAAAATGACGACAATATAATATAATAATATATGCTATTAATAAAACAATATTTATTAGTAACAATACTCATTAAGTATTAATTACCATCTTTAGTAAAATACTTCAAATTTCAAATTTCAAAGTGACTGTGGATTAGCCACTAACTTGCCATATTCTTTGCCTACATTCCCTAATATATACCTAGCATCTTAAGTCAGAAGCTGGCAACCTTGATTAATAATACTTACAACCACTCTTCCTCTTTGGGAGTATCCATGAATACATAGGCCTCTTTGCTCAAATCCAGCTCCTGAAAGCCAATGGCATACATATCTGGAGGCTCATCGTCGCAAGAAAGCCAATCAGATAGTGAGGTTGTGGGTGATTTCCCGTTAACATTATAAGTTCCAACAAATAGTCTGAAAAAAAACACAAACAAATGAGCTAACATCGAAAGCACATATACCAGTCAAGCGCGAGTATCAATCAAATTGTTATGAGGGGGAGGGGGTAGGTAAGAAAAAACTGTAATTATATGAAAATGTAGTAAATTACAGTAAAATAATAAAGCTATCCCGAGGAGGAAGAGTAAAAAATCTGTTAGGAAAAACGTCTAAGGGCAAAAGTGCTAATTACAAGTTCGTTTTTATTAGTTAAAATAAATTAAGAAATATTATAATGATAATGTTAAGAGGGTTAAGATAATTTTAAAATCTGGTAGACTTGGATCAAGTTTTAATGTTATAGGCTAAGATCAGGCCATATCCAACTCTATATTTATTTACGCCTATATCTTTAGCAAGAACATAAAAAAAGAGCAATTCGTATCTTAAAAACAGGTCACTCATGATTCAAAAAAAAAAATCTTGCTACTGATTCAGATACAAGTCACTACTAAGGTTTTATTTGACACAATAAACACTAACATTTTAAATCCTAGGTAGAGCAGAATTAGATAAATGAAGTGCAAATTTGTCCTACAGTAATAATAACAATTAATTGTACCCTCTTTACACATATACATGCAATACATGCTAGAGGAGTAAATAAAAGAAGAAACGCGACTAAAGTCACAAACTACTGAAGGGCAATAACAAGACTCACGCTCAGTAGAACACAGAAAAAAAAGAAAAAGAATATAACTCGTAATACAAAACGTAGAAAATAATTTAACTTAACCTATACAACCTAAAAACACAAAAAAAAACGAAGAATAATCTAAATCATTACTTTAACTTTAACTTTTATTATAAGACCATTTACGGAATCGAATCTAACCTCATCCATTTTACCACAATTTTTGAAAATTCCGTACCACCTAGAAATACAACTATTTATAGTCCAAATAGGAAACTGAAGGAAATATTTACAAAATCGAAAAGACAGAACGCCTTTTATTGCGTTCGGCCGCAGGAAAAAAAATCATCAAATTGGTACAAGGAAAAATACATGGGGCGCAAAAAAAAAAATAATTAAAAATCCTACTTAATGTTCTTTTATCGAGTTACCCCTTAACTCTGGCAAGTATACCGTAAGATTTTCCTAGCTTATGTTTCAGAGTATTCATGACAAGTATATTTTTTTGTTTCAATAGATCCTCCAAACGGAAGACCGTTTAGGGTTAGGGTAGCGGAGGCAGAGATTTTGTTAGGGCAGAGATTACATTTGGAAGTTGTTGGGAGCCAAAAACAAGGAATTCAGCATTGAAGGGACAACTGACAGTCTGATCTCCTGTAATCTTACATAAATAGTTTTCACAGCAGTCTTTAGTGCCTCAATAGATATAAGGAGAATGTCATTGGCGTAGGAGAGGTGACTCGATCTATGCAGAGCCCAATAAGGTAAGGCGGAATCTGAGGTGAAGCAACTTGAATAGCGCTGTTAAAATTGGCAGGACCCAAACCAGAACCCTGTTTTACTCCATGACAAACACAAACGAGATTACTGATGTGGCCTCCAAGCTTTGCACGACTGATGCGCCCTAATACATTTCCCAAAGGGCAAGCACATATGAAAGGGCTTCCTCCACTCATTAGAAGAGACAAGATGACATGAGGATGCGGAGCAGAATCAAAAGCTTTCAATATGTCAATAGCGAAAATATAAATTTTCTTTGATACTTTGTGTTCTTCAAGGAAAACCTAAAAAAGTTGCGTTTGCAGATTGGCCACTGAACCTTTCTCGAAACCCGAACTGATTATCTCCATAATTGCACTTTAGACTAATTTCATGTTGAAGGATCCTTTCCAACAGTTTACCTAAAGCAGAATATATGGCTATCGGGCAACCTGAATCGCAGAATTTGGGATCTTTATTCTTTTTTGGAAAAAAGGGTACTAAACCATCACATAACGCTTTGGGTTCGCATTAAAGTCTGGAATAAAAGTGCAAAAAAAAAATCAAATAATTTGGGAGTCCGATGAAGCAATGCTCAGTTAAGACCATTAGATCCCAGCGCTGTATCACTCATTAGTAAACAAATTTGAGACGCAATGGCTGACGGTATGAAAAACAACAAAATTACGTGTGACCGAGTGTATAAAAATACCCAATGAAGATTTCGCGAAATGTTATTTTCAACCGGGGAGGATCATCAGAAAAAGTAGAAGAGAAATGTCACCCCCAAAAAATATGTCAATACGGTTAGACTGAGATGACAAGTGTGAAGTAAATTTTGAAATTAGTTTAAGTAATCTATATATATAAAAATAAGTTGTCTGTGTGTGTGTCGAGTGACGTCATGTTTGTGTGTCAACTGACGTCATGTTTGTCGACTGACGTCATTTTAAGGATTGAGCTGTATGCGTCATGAAGTTGTTTGTCGACTGACGTCATGTTTTTCAACTGATGAAATTACATACCGGGACACCGGGACACAAATGACGACCGGGACACAGGGAATATAAATGACGACCGGGACACAGGGACACAACTACAACGGGGACGCCGGGGGCACAGGCGGGATATATAAATGACGACTGAGACACAGGGATTGTTCGAATAGAAATTACAGACCGGGACACCGGGACACAAATGACGACCGGGACACCGGGACACAGGGAATATAAATGACGACCGGGACACTCAAAGAGAAATTACAAACTGGGACACCGGGACACAAATGACGACCGGGACACAGGGAATATAAATGACGACCGGGACACAGGGACACATCATTAGAATAATGAGGTATAGATCTGAATACGGATTGTTTTTCCCATGGACAATTTATATGTTGCATGTTCAAGAGTCAGTAAACCTGACAATCTATTTATATGCATAGACAATGGGACAGCGAAGAATGTTGTATATTCGCATGTTTTACGTAGTTAAAAACATATGGCGCGTAACGACTTACGCGCGCGGGGGGGCTTGTGGGGCGCGAAGCGCCCCACCAACTAGGTGTTGGGGTGGCGCGAAGCGTCACCCCAACAGCTAGTCTTTATTAAGATTACATAGGAATATAATCGTTTTCTAAGAGGGAGGCACACACAAGCCCTAGAATCCCAAAAACAAACAAGATTGTCATGATTTTCCCCAGATTCTCTTTTCTGTATATAGTTTTTTTCCAGGTCTTATTCCTCCCCCCCCCCCCACAATTTCTTCGGCAAAGAGTTAATGTGTATGTGTATGGGGGAGGGGGGCAGGCTAATACAAAAATCACGACTAAACGAAAAATATGGCCTCACTCTATCCATTCATGAAGCTTCAAGCCGTGTTATACGTAGTCTTTTGTAATATGACTAAACGAAAAATATGGCCTCAGTCTATCCATTCATGAAGCTTCAAGCCGTGTTATACGTAGTCTCTTGTAATTACCTATCACTAAATTCTCAACCTCAAACAAATGTAACCTTGTAACCTCAAATAAATTCTTACAACAAATACTACAATATATTCTCAAATTTGGTATCTAAATTTTTTTTTCTAAGAAAAATTTGATTATTTTATTAAGGATACAATTACAAATAAAATAAAGAGATCACAAATAATGTGACTAATTTAATCCCAAAACCAATAATTCTCAAAAAAAATACTACAATATATTCCCAAATTTGGTATCTAATTTTTTTTCTAAGAAAAATTTTATTATTTTATTAAGGATACAATTACAAACAAAACAAAGAGGACACAAATAATGTGACTAATTTAATCCCAAAACCAATGCTATAGGACAAAAAATGCATAGAGTAATTCGGGAAGTCCATAAAAGAGAAAGAAACAAATAGAAATACTGCGCCGTACTTTATGACATTTGACGGCCTGAATACCCAAAATTAGGAATAGGTTGGACTTCTCACTCAAGGATATAATATAAGGGTGCTGTCTTTTAATATTACAAACACGTCATTAGGGTGGCCTACTAAATGTCCTGGGAGTACACTCTGTACTTATCAATGGGTTTACTTCCAGCGAGTCCAAAGTGAAGGCTAGAGTTCCTCAGGGGAGTGTCCTTTGACCCACACTTTTCCTTGCGTACATGAACGACAAAATGGACAATATCATTGGCCCCCAACAAACATACTACGATAATACCACTGGCCAAGCAGACGTCATTACGTACTTCCCTATGGGTTTAGTTCCAGTTAGTATTGAGTAAAGGCTATGGTTCCTGATGGTAGAATCCTTTGACTTTTCCTTGTCAAAGGAAAAGTCAATGACATCAGAAATAATTCCATTAACCCTAGGAGCTAACAATCATTCAATCGAAGATCTCGTGTCGTCATCCCAACTTTATTAAGCGAGTTGTCAAACTGGGTCTTTTGTGAATCGATCTCTGCTCAGGTCTCTCTCGGGACGCACATCTCGACGGTATCCGACTTTCCTGCACGAGGAAGCGGGGTGTGATCTTACCTTCTAAGAGCCAGCTACCCTCTTACTCGATTATCCCTCAATATAGGTCATGAATTAGGTCTATTGCATTATGTGATGCCCGCTTTTTTGCAAGGGCTCCTAAAACCCTGCTGGTACCATTCCAGAAGATCTAAAATAGGATCTCTAGAAAAATTTCTTGCACCAATTAGGTAATTTTAAAACCTTTCAGAGAGAGATTTGGGTTGCGCCAATGGCGGTTTTTGTGGTAAGGCCCATGGCGGTTTTCCACAGCTACATCTATCAAGCTCGTTCCGACGAGCTATTCCTACTTGTATCGCTGTTCGCAAAGCCAATACGGCAAACAGGCAGAAACAGAGCGCAGTCGGATTACCTATAAGCTGAAGAAGGGAATGTAAAACACTGCAGCTCCATCTGGAATGGTTTTCTAAAGGAGGTTGTTTCTGAAAACCTATCCGTTGACTCGTTTAAAAGGAACTCAAACAAACAAGTCTAAGGGAAGAAAACCTATACAAATGGTTGGCATTAATTTCATAATAAAAAAAAACACTGTTCAGCGAGAAATCAAGTTTTGGCAAGTTATGGTAGTACGGCTGTTCCTTTTGCTTTTTTCCTAGGGGTGATCGTATCGAATCAGAGGTCGTAGATTATCACGATACGACTCATTTGAACAGAAATTAAAAGTCCTCAAGCTATTTTTAAACAACAAAAGAGATCGTACGGCGGCGAAGTACCATTTCTACCACAAAACAATGATTTTGGTCAAATAGGTTCAAAATGCATGTCAGTGAAAATTCTGAAGTAGCCAATCAATCAAAAACTATTAAGAATCTACAAATAAAATCCATCCCTCCCAAAAACCTCGCAAAGAAACCCGTAGAACACTGTTATGTACAAAAGTTGTCACAGCACGGGTAGTGCATCTGTTCCGAACGCCCTTTTTTTCTTCTGGTTTCTACAGCGGTAATTGTATCGACCCAAAGTTTTCTCGGAGAAGTTTTTATCGATCCAAAGATCATTTAGATAGAGCAATGTGATTTTACACAGGAATAAAAAATAAGATAAATAGAATAAAAAATAAACAAAAAAAAACATTCTTTCAACATTAAAACACTGCGTTCGCTACGTTTTACAACGCAAAGTCACATTAAATGGTCTTTAATATTATAGTAAAATACACATACAAAATTCAAATTGTAGTTCACATAAAGATTGAAAAAAACCCCAAAACACAAAAAAAAAAAAAAAAACTTGGAAGCTCAACAAAAACATCTTCCAAACTTCCGTTGTACTCTTTAATAAAATTAGAAAGGGATTTAGAAGGCTGACAGCTTTCTAATGCCTCCCAGCATGGCTTCAGAATGTCGTCGGCAATCACAGTTCCCAAGCTAGTACAAAAAATTCTGACACAAAATTTAGTAAGCAATCTAATTCCAAGTTCATGTCTTTGAATTTTGAACAGTGGAGCGTCTCTGGTATTATTTTAGTAACAGGGAAAATTACAAATTTCTTTAAGGAGCCTTTTTCAGGAAAAATAGTGGAATTAAATGCTGATTTACTCGAGAAAGAGATTCAGCTTTATTCAGAAATGGTATAAAATAACACAATAATGAAAAAATTAGATAAAAAAAATATTGAATAATTAAAATATAATGTGACTATAAATTTAGGTAAAGACGTTATTAACTTCCTGAAAATTTACATTATTCCCATACGAGCAGCTAATTCTAGAATAAAATGTTTTCAGAAATCCTTATTTTTACATGACAAAAAAAAACAATGAAGACAATTTAAATAAAAAAAAATAGAAACAAATTCAATAAAAATATCAATAAAAATAAATTCAATAAGTGGAATTTTCATGGTCAAAACTTGAGGCATTTACCCCCCCCCCACTCCCCATCCTGAAAATTGAGGATTTTTTTCATGAATAACAGTGACACGTCTCAGCAGCGAAGGTTCTAGAGAGATGGTTAATGGCTCATTTAAAATACTCCTCATATACCTGTACTTCTTACAAATTCATCTCGACAGCATAGAAATGAAACGCAACTTTTGACAAAATAAAACAACAAGATAGACAAGAATCAAACAACAAAAGATAAGAAATATTGTACTTGAGCCGTATTGTGTTTGTAAAATCTTTCTTTCTCAGAGACATTTGTTGAGTGACTAATGTCTCTCTCGGCTCAGCAGCTACCGTGGGATAAGAAGTGGTTTCCATCACATCTCCTTGGATTGATAGCGCGTCAACTGCCTCTTCGAGTGCGTCAATAGCTTCCTCAACGCATCCATTTTTCAATGTCGTAGAAGTAACAAAAACTGATAGGTCCATCGCTATTTTAGGTTTAAGAGTGACTGCCCAATTGAAGTCATCAGCAGTCAGAGATAAGCTGGCGCTTTCTAGAAAGAAAAATTTTTTCACGTTCATCAAAGCTCAAGGCGAAAAAAATGTTGGCTAGGACAAAAATGAAAATGAATTTATTCCCATATAGAAAATTGAGATTCAATAAATATGATAAAAAATTTGTTTCAAATAGCAATCACGAGCCAGAATTTGTCGAACTGGCGTGTCAAGTTGAGATAGTAGCTGGAGTTTAATAAAAGTGAAATTATGAAAAAGAAATTAATGCTGAATAAAGATGCAAAAAATTCCCCTTGTACTTTTAAAACAGTTACAATCGTTACTTCAGACAGAAACATTGGTCTTTTAAGAAATTTGTAATATATACGATCAATGAAAGAAAAAACGGAGAGCGAGGGTTCCGTTTGGCAGGACCAAACCGCCGAAATCCGTCAGAATGAAGTGAGGACTATTCGAGACGCATTTCGCTTGGCCTCCCAAAATTGGCTGTTCATTACACAAGAGCTGGCGAAGGCAATACAAATTAAAACGCTCTGCATAAATAAAGAGAGACTAAAACTTCACATGACCAAAAACTACGATATACTGGATGGGGTTACCAGCTCCCCCCTCTCCAGCTTTCTCAAGAAGCGTATGAGGATATAAATTGCCGTTTAACTAAAAAAAAAAAAAGCGTATGATAAAAAAAACAGTAGGTTTAGGCGCTAAAAATATAGAAGCCTGAATATCACGTTTTGATTTTAGATCAATAATAAATAAGCAGTAAATGAATGATAACATCCAAATGAAGCTTTGAATCATCGCCTTCGAATAGCTTGATGTTATATGAGAAACACGATGGGGAGGGGGGGCAAATAAGATTTTTTCATACTTGAAATAGATTGGCTATCTGGAATTTTATGCTCTAATGTTTTGAAACCTACTTGAGATAAAACAGTCGTTTTATGGTACAAGATGGCCAAAAACAGCAAAAACAGGCCAAAAATTTGCGTATTCTAAAAATTCTTTTTTAATATAGAGAGGGGGGCAAACTTGTTTTAATTTTTAATGAAAGTACCAAAAAAGCTGTTTTTCAAAATCTAGGGGAAGGAAAAAAAAATACAGGAGTGAGGCCATAGGCTCAGCCCTTTGCATTCGTTATAGTTACTTTAAGAGGACACTTGAAGTCAAAACTTCAGTACAAATGAACACTCTTGAGATTGTCTGCAACATTGGTTCAATGCAATCGCCACAAAGAATAAAGCGATCGAATTTTTTTTTTTTTTTTTTTTTTTTTTTTAGCTTTTTTTTTTAGCTTTAAATTTATCAAATGACAAAGGATCAATGAAAACTTATTGTGAACGAATCTCATCTCTTAACATTTACATTCTAAGACCACACTGGCTATACATGACGTAAAGACTATTCTCTATTCCCTTCTTGTAGAGTTCACTTCAAAAGATTTTTTTCCGAGCCCTGAAGACGGCTTGGTGGAGGTCCTTGACGAAATATTGACTTATTTTCATATTTTGCTACTGGCAGACAAATCCTTGTTTTTTCTAACCTATTTAATTTTTTCATTCATTACATCTTTTCTCTTCTTTGTTTCATACGTCTCTTAACATTCATCACCGTGAAATAAAAAGCTGAATGTGGAAATATACAAAGCAAGGAGGTCCTCACAAAAATCTTCTTTTTTAATGTGATTAATTTCTATGAATAATTCATAGCAGCCTAATTAGCTACATTAGCCACATGAAGGATAAAATCTGAAGTACAGCCGTTTTGATATAGATGTTGACGGCAGTTGAGTATTGAAAGATGCAAGCATTTGAATAATCTGAATTAAAGCATCTGAATTAAATGCAATTAGATTTCGTCTAGAACATGTACATTTGTCGAACAGTTTTTTACCGTTTAAATAAAAGTAAGATGAGCTAGGTGAATAAAACCTCCAGGAATGGGCCACGAACTAAATTATGGCCCAATAAGGTCTTTTGAAGTATCTACCCCTACCACCTATTTCTTCAAAGGGAAATGATCTTCGCTGAGACAGGAAAATCTTTATGATATAAAAGCAAAGTTTTCAGAAGAAGATCTACAACACAAATAAAGCCGTTAAAAAAAAATAAGTTTTAAGAAAATTAGAAAATGAGTCTCAAATTTAGAAAAAGAAAATCTTGATAAGGCTTCAAATTTTATTTCAATCACTGGATTGTACTTTAAAATATACAGCCAAAGAAAAGTAGATTTAAACGAAAAATAAGGAAAAACTATAGTTCTTAAATTTAGGACGATTTTAGGAGTTTACCTCCATCTCCATTTCCACATTTCCAAGCTCTGAGGCCCACCTTTTTGCTGTCTTAGTAAATATTATACTTTACAACAAGCTGAGCCTACCAACTTGCAAGACCTATCTCAACTGCTTGTTTTTGTGCATTATACATGGCAGAGTGGCGTGCCTGAAGATATCTTGTTCTGCAAGCCATTAAGTCGTGGATCTGCTGAAGTAATTTTCTATACTATAGATTCCCATATAAAAGAAAAAGCTTTACAGTAGAAAAACTGCTTCGATATATGCACTGCCGGTGTGTGTGCGATGTGCGTGAGAAATAGCAGTGTGGTTACGACAGTTACAGTGTGATAACCGTTTCTTTCGACTTCTGTTTAGATTCACCCATCCTTGAATAAAGAAAGTAAAACAGTTCAAAATAGGGATGATACCTTTTTATTGACAGTGAAATATAAAATTATTTAACTGGATATTTCGAACACATATACGTTAATATACGTTGTTATTTAACAACGAAGTTATCTACGTTGAATAAAGAACTACTTCGGTATATGCACTGACGGTGTGCAGGCGATTTGCAGGAGAAATAGCAGTGTGGTTACGAGAGCTACAGTGTGGTTACAACATGATTACACTGTAGTTACAGCATGGTTATACTGTTGTAACTGTTTTTTTTTTTCGACTTCTGTTTAGATTCACCCATCCTTGAATAAAGAACTGCTTCGATATATGCACTGGCGGTGTGCGGGCGATGTGCGGGAGAAATAGCCGTGTGGTTACGAAAGTTTTTGAACGACGTCTGTGTGCTTTGTGAACACATTGTAGCCTTCATAGAGAAGCACTGGTTTCCAAAGGATCACCCAATTATTCCAAAACGGTACTTGACGTAGTTGTGAAAATTATAAATTATATTAAAAAAAACCTTACAGGCCCGCCTTTTTCAGAAACTATGTGGAGAAATGTGTAGCCACGATAAAGCTCTTCTTCTTCATACAGAAGCTCACTGGTTATCCAGAGGAAAAGTACTGATATACTCAATTGTATTTACAAGGTTCAAACGGATCAGACATTTCTGAAGTTCACGCTAAAATTCGAGTGTTCATGAAAAAGCTTATGCTGTGGAAAAGGAGCATCGAATGGTAACTATGATTGTTTGGAAATACTTGAAACTGATTTTGACGAGTATTTTGGGGGCGACATGAAAAAACTTGATTCGTTGAGTTGGGTTTGCATCCCAAATAAAGACGAATTACCAACTAGTGCGTCAACAGAAGCAAGTGAAGAACTCATTGATTTTTCATAAGTAACGTCACTGAAAGACAGCTTTAAGCGTAAACAACTAAGGAAATTCTTGCTCTCAGTTTCTGATAATTACCTTGCCTGTTTGATGAAGCTATGGAATTCCTCCTCCTCTTGAATAGTGTGAGGCCACATTTATCTCCTCACTACCTCACTACCTCCTCTTAACTACCTCATATATATATGAGGCCGCATTTTCAGCAGTGGTTTACATTAAAATTAAGTACATAGATAAATTGGATATATCAAACTCACTGCGATTAAAAGTAAGTTGAAGCTGATGCTGAAATTATATATGAAGAAAAATCGGAAACAAATACATCCTTCCCATTGAAACAACTTTGAAAAAAAATCGAAGGTGTAATTATGCAAGTTATTTTTTATCGTTTTCATTGTGTAGTTATTTTTTAACGTTTTTAAAAGTTAAGAATTATCATGTAGTGTCTAGCTTCAGAAAAGAATTTGAAAAAGATTCTAAACAAACCTTCAATTGCTTGAAATAATTTTCCAGCAAATTGGTTTGTTCCATCACCAGACTGCAGCGCATATACAAACTGAAAATCATTTTGCACAACAGCTAATTCAAGTTTATCTTCTTCGTTTGCTCCTAAAAATAAATTTAAATTAAGGCTAAAATCACAGATAAACTAGAAAAAATTAAGCATAGCTAATTAAAAATATCCTAAAGGCAGGGCCACAAAAAGGGTGATTGAACCAAATCGGGCCCTGCACTTGAAAGGTCCCCGCGTTACAATCAAAATGGACAAAAAAAAACAGATTTCCTAAATCTAAAGCAATTTTTTACGATAAGGGATAGATTATGAATTATTCAAACAATAAAAATACATCTATTTTATGTTTGTATGGCTGAATAAGATTTTTTTAATATGTTTATTATTGTATAATATATACTTGTATAATATATATTGTATAATAATATCGAAAACTGATACCCGTACAAATTCATCTTAAATTTATTGATTTTAATCAGGATAGTCCAATTTTAGATAGATTTTTCTGCAAACGTGAACTACTTTACGTAAGTAAGCTCCTATGCAGGTCTATTTTATTTGAATATCTAATATATAGAGAGGGCCTTGCGAAAAAATTCAATCAGGCCAAGCACATATCCGATCCGGGCCTGCCCAGAGGAGGTAAAGCTTATTTGCAGGTAGGAAGTAGTTTGCTGCAATAGAATAAAAAAGAAACAATATAAAAAGAAAAAACGATATAAAAACATAAAAAGAAAAGTTGAATAAAAAAACTGATATTGACGTTTATTTATTGTTTATCAAATTAACCTTTAATATGTATTAACGGTTTGATTAACGTTTATCTTGCTAGTTTCGGCCATCTTGCCCTGTGCTAGTTTCGGTTGTTATTCTTCCGCTCTCCTAATTTTAATAGATCAACAAAAGAATTACTCCTTAGGTGGGATGTAGTTGTGTCCATCTAACGAATTTATTTAAATTCTGTATACAAGATTTTTTGGATAAAGTACGCTGAAAATTGGGTGAAATTTGTTGGAAAAGGACAGTTTTCCTATAATTTAAACAGGTTTAGATACTTCTCTAACAAAAAAGTCAAAATAATATAATAATCCTAGCTCGGTGAATGGACAGATTTGAGACTAATAAATGCAATGAAACGAGTATCTTGTCCTTTCGGTGCACATTACAGCTCCAGAATTATCCCAAAATTAATTGTTTCAGAGAGAGCATTAATTACTTTAAATTAATTGCTTTAACAAAAGTAATGAGCGATCTTGAAACTTAAATGAACTGATTGTTTATATTAGGAAGATGCCAGGTCAGACCTTTTGAGATTCCTTTATATATATATATATACTAAAGCTAGATCCTTTTATCTAAAGCTTTAAAAATGAATTCTCGACAAGACAATATTACAAAAGTTTTTTTTATAATAATGCTTCAGGAATGAAGAGCTTATTGTCAAGGACTCTCTATACACTTTGGCCTATTGATTTCCCTTACTTCGAATGGTTTAGAACCAGCAAAAATGAATAGAAAAGCTGTAGAGAATGTTTTTCTATATATAAAATATAAATATATAAAGGATACGGCATTAGACTTTACAGTCCCTACCGGCGGTACTGATCTCCGTTTCATGGCCCTTCAGCCAGGAAGTGCAATGGGGGGTTGGGGGCCAGCCATCCTGTGCTTTCGCACACCCTTCCTGTTTACCTTCCCCAGATTTCTCCAGGTACCCATTTAGAGATGGGTCGACTCTGGCTAAGCTTACAGAGTCACGCCACTGACCCCCGTTCCAACTGAAGAATTGGGTACACTGGGATTCGAACCCTCGTCCTCTCAGACAAAGGATCCCGAGTTCAGCGCACCAACCAACTCGGCCAGGACGGCCGACATTTCTATACATTTATAAAAGCATTATAATAAATGCATAATGCTTTTATACATTATAAAAGCATCATAAATTTATGCTCTTGTATAATGCTGTTATAAACCCATAGAAAAGTGGAAATCAATTGATACTAGTAAACTCAGTGATGCCAGGTTGGGCCAGTTTCTAGTTTTTAAATTATGTGAGTTAAATTCTTCTGACGAAATTTAAGAAAAATTATCCAAGAATTAATATCATACCGAATTAACATCCAATATACAGAATTAAATATTATCCAATATAAGTAAAAAAAAAGTAGAACTGAACTAAATAAAACTAATATTAAAATTATAACGATAAATAATATAAAAATGAAATATATAATAATAAAATAATATTATAATATATAATAATGAATATACAATAATATAAATAATAAATATGTAATAATAAATATATAATAAATAAAATAAAAAATATATATAATAATAAATATATAATAATAAAATAATATTAAATAATAAAATTAATATTTTACCAAAATAAGTAAACAATACGTTTAAGTAGTCAAAATTAGTCGATGTCATTAGGGTTAGTGTCATCCACTATTACCTGGTAACCGTGACTACGCTGGGGGAGCAATAGAACAAAAGTAAGAAATAGACAAGGTACAAATGAGGCTTTAAAAGATGCTTAAAACAACGCTGTTTGGTAGCCTAACATTAGTTAGGCTACCTATTTAAGATTTTAAAAGCCTAAACAAAGATCTGACAAGGCTTTTCTAGCAACATGACCAAAGATGGATCAGACTTCTAGCAACATGACTAAAATGTATAAAAACGCACTCCAAAGGCAAATGATTGGGATAGAAAAAATTGAGGGTAGAGTTTAAAAAAAAATAACTGCTCAACGATCAATTTTACTCTTACGGGTTGCTCAGCTATTTATTCCCTATAAATTAATTTACAATCAAGAGGTACCAGTGCTAAAATCGTACTTCTTTTAGCTCAGATTATCATATTTTGTATTTTTGCTTCATCAAAGTACAAATAATTTACAACTCACTGATATTAGCAAACAATCAAATATTTCTGCCAAACAGAACATTGAGGAGAGAGCCCTGATGGTGATTCCATCAAAGTCTTTACACCATTGATCAGAGTAGAGTGAAGGCAGATGTTTCCAAAAAAAATGGCCTAAGAAGCAAGATCAGAGTCCTCGGATTTTCGTTAAAATCGTTGAAAGATACAAGGTATTAGCACACTGATTTACCAGAAAAGGGGGGCTAATATACACAGTAGGAAAGAACAATAGCCAAAGAACACTGCCGTGTAGTCATCATTTAATCTTTGACATCATTTAAAAGGATATAGGGCTTTGGGCACTGGTAATATGTTAATTGAGTTTTTTGGAATACAATTGTTGATTTTTACGGAATTTTATGGAAAATTTATTTAAATCATTTAGTATATAAGAAACATGGTAAGGGTTAATGTTGAAATAATTAAGGCATTACATTGAATTCAGTAGTTCAGACACTTCTCATTTATAAACATCAAAAACAAGAAGAGAAATAGGGAATTCTTTTCGCAAGACAGTAGAATTCTAATGTGAATGAATATATAGGCCCTGTGTCAAAAGGCCGTCCTCAACAAAGCATAAATATATAAAAGAAAAGAGAATCACAATGAGATACGACCATTAAAATTAAAATGAAAATTTAAAAACAGTCCTAGCATCCTTACTTGAACCAGGACTGATAAATAAAGTGAGATGAAACAAAAAGGTAAAACTAGCAATGAAACCGTGTTTTTAATTATTTTTCTTTCATTTTAATGAATACACATACCACAGTTTGAGAACCACCGCCCTAGACCATTTCTGAGTTACTGCTGATATGACCTTTTGACAACCTCCCTGTACAGCGTTTTATTTAGTTACACATCCCCCTAAACATTCCCTGAAAGTTTCAACCTCCAACCCTTAGCCTTAGTAGCAGGAATCAGTAGTAGGAGTATGAACAGTGCCTTTTGGGTGGTTTAACGTCCCTCTCATACACCATAAAGTTTCGACTTTGTACTCTAAGCTATTCCTGAGAAATTGTTTAAACATTGTTTTGGCAACCTGAATGCACACAGTGTGTTTTGATTTACTTCAACATCTCCTTAAACATCCCATGAAAGTTTCACCTTAATGCCCTCAACTTTAGAAAAAGCAGTAGTCATAGCAGTCGTGACTCTTAGCAATAGTGGTAACGTGCATAAGGTACCTTCCGGTAAGTTCATCATCACCCTCAACATCCCCTTGGTCAATTGGTCATTTCCTCTTACCATTCCTATAAAGTTCCCACTATACCCTTAACCATTCCCGAGTTTTCCCCCTTTCGACAATTTGTATGCATATAACATGCTTTGATTTAGTTCAACAAGACTTTCAACATTCTCTGAAAGCTTACTTGAATGCAACGGTTTTTTCGAATACTGAAGGTCAAACATGCCCTCTTTTCCAATAACAAATACTACAAATAAACAATGGGCAAATTGCATAACTGTGAGGGGTTTACATTGCCAACCTCCGAATAGAAAATCTGTATGCATACAACATGGATCTTTCAAATATGTTGAAAAAAGTGACTATCTCAAAATTTTGACTGGACGCGTTTGGAGAGTTGATAGGATTGGGAAGGTGCTCCTTTCCCTCCAATCATTTTTGACTCTTAATGAAGGCAGTAAAACCTAAAATCCAGTCGAAGGAGCTCATTTAAAAGTTTCTATGATATTGCTATTTATGATAGCACTGCGCTGCCATGATATTGCTTATATGCCCTTTTGAAAACCTGCATGCATATTGTTTTCTCGTTTAATTGAAACGCCCCCAAAACGCTCCCTAAAATGTTCACCTTAATGTCCTTAACCTCATTAGTTACAGCAATCGTAGCAGTAGTAATGCACATGGTACCTTTTGGTTAGTTCAAAATCCACCACAAAATATCCTGAAAGTTCAAACTTAATAATGCAAGCCGTCTTCGAGATATTGCTGTTTCATGCTTTTCATAATCTACATGCTCTTAGTTCATTTTGATTTATTTCGACATCTTCCAAAACACTCCTTGAAAGTTTCACCTTAATATATTTAGCTTGTGTCGTAGGAATAGTTGCAGAAGTACTATTAGCATCAGTATGGTCATAGTACTTTTGGTTTTAATCAACATGCCTCTCAACACACCGTTCTTCAAGCATTGCTGATGCTTTTTGTATCCTGTACGCACATAATGTGTTTTGATTTAGTTGAGCCCTGTTACAATATTCCCCAAAATTTTCACCTTAATACCCTTAGCATTAGTAGCAGTAGTAATAGTACCAGTAGCAAAAGCAGTAGTTGTATTACCAGTAGAATTAGTAGTAGTAGCCTAGGCTTTAGCAGCGTCGGTAGTAGTAACAGTACAGTTCAAACTTTTCTTTGATATTTTCTCATAATTTTCACCTTCGTACCCTTAGCCTTAATAATACCAGCATCGTAGCAGTAATAGCAATAGTTGGAGCAGTAGTAGCGGGAGTAGTGTTGTATTAGTTGTAGTAGTAATAGAAATAGCAGCAGTATTAGTATCAATAGTAGTTTTTAGTAGCAGTAGCAATAGAGGTAGTAGTAGTAGTAGTAGGATGCCAATATTCCTTTTGGTTCGTTCGATATCCACTACAACAATCCCTGCAAGTTTCAACTTCTCACACCAAGTCGTTCCTAATATATTGCTTATACACCCTATTGACAACCTGCAAGCAGACAGTGTATTGGGATTAAGTCCAAATCTCACCTTAATAATCCCTGAAACTTTCGCCTCCATACCCTTAGGCACAGTTGTAATAATACTCACAATAGCAGTAACAGTAGTAGAAGTACTAGCTCTAAGACCAGCAGTATTAGAAGTAATAGCACTAGTATTTAAATATTACCTTTTGGTCAGTTAAACATCCCCTCATCAAGCCCTGGAAGTGTTCACTTAACACAGTTAACTGTTACTATGACATTTCCGACATGTCCTTTTAATAACCTGCATTAATAGATTTAATACCTGTATTATATATTCATAGCTTTAATTTATCAATTTTCCCCTCAACCCTTCCTGAAATCTTAGCAGTAGTAGCAGTGGTGGTAGAAGTAGCGTGCACATATTACCGTTTGGTCAATTAATCTTTCCTTTAAGCATTCCTTGAAATTCCCAACTTATTACCCTAATTCCTTCTTAGATACACGTTCTTCACAATCTGCATGCGCACAGTGTATCTTGGTTCAGTTCAAATTTTTCCTTGATATTCTCTCATAATTTTCACTTTCGTACCCTTAGCCTTAACAATACTAGTATCGTAGCAGTAATAGTAATAGTTGGAGCAGTAGTAGCAGGAGTAGTATTGTATTAGTTGTAGTAGTAATAGAAATAGCAGCAGTATTAGTATCACTAGTAGTTTGCACATGTTGCCTTTTTGTCAGTTGAACACCCCCCTCATAATGCCTCCGAAGTTTCAGCTTGATAAGGTAAGCCGTTCTAACGATATTGCTGATTCACGCTTTTGACAACCTGTATGGAAATAGTTTATTTTTATTTAATTAAACTTTTCCAAAAACATTTCCTCACATTTTTAATTCAATATCCTCAGCCTAGAACTTGTAGTAATGGTGGCGTGCAAATATTGCCATTTTGGTCAGCAGACCAGCCCTCTCCAAATTTCCTGAAAGTTCCAAATTATTACACTCAGTCACTCGTGGGGCACGCCCTTTTGACAAACCGTATGCTCATAACTTGATTTGATTTAGTTCAAAACTTGCCTCAACATTCTCTGAAAAGTTCACCTGTATGTCTTTTTCGGCACTAAAGGTTAAACATACCCACCCTACTCAATAACAAATACAATAAGTAAATAATGGAAGAACTTCTCGAGGGCTGTGAGTGGGTTGACATTCCCAAAGACATAGCTATGAAGTTCAACAAATGCAATGGGAAAACATACAATTGTAATAAGAATATATGAAAAGGGATAAAATCTGTTAATAAGGCAGTGAATTTTCACCGTCTCATAAAAGATTCTATCTATTTTTAATGTATTCATTATAATTGTAAGGAAAGGCATTGTAGCTAAAGAAATCATTTGTGAGAGAACATAGTATTAAATGGGAAAGGAGAACTCGTCTAGAGTCGAATTACACGGACGATAATTTATATTTTCCCTGACCAATACTTCACCATCATCACTAATAAGTGTTACCTAGGTAGGTGAAGCTATCAACCTGGTAAAAATTTACCAAGTGAATAGCTTTACTTACCTAGGTAGTCATTGCAAATATAAACAATAGTAGCACAGTGTTATTTGCAGCTCGAAATAGTTTGAAAGAACAGGAAGTCTTAGAACCAAGATTAGAACACTGGAAGCCAAAGTAATGACTGTGAGAATCTATGGCTCTACGATGCGGGTTCTTCAAAGGTTAAGGATAATGCTAAGGATAGCTAGGTTAAGGATAGCTAGCAAAGGTTAAGAATGGCTAGATATTTTCCAGAGGAATTGACTGAGGATAGGGTTAGGTAATTATTGACCATATACAGTAAGCTGTGCAAAATATGTTCAGATCCAGCTTTTCCGGACCACAGTGAAAAGAAGGTTTTGATTGTAAGGTTTTATTTCATGGATGAAGCATGGTAGGCTACCAAACAAATAGCAGGAAGTCCGTAACAAGGGTTGTAAGAGACCATGAAAATAATTTTAAGAAACTCAAAAACCATCAGAGTCTGTGAAACACTTCAAAGAGTGAAGCACTGAACAGAGTCGATGGAGGAGGACCAGGAGGAGTGCAGTTAGCCTCAGGTGGCTTGGTGGTGCTAACTTATCATCTAGGTATTAAGCCGTCTAGAAAACAAACATACATAACAATCTGTGCGGAAAGTTTTCTTGTTATGTTCTATATTTCTGTTTTGTAGAATATTTACTTTTTTTAATTCTTTTTTTTTTCAACAAAATCCCTCGAAGATATATTAAATTAGGATGATGAATGCGCAGTCTTAGATTAAGGAAATTTAAATTTGAAAGCTGTTTACAGGGGTATTCCCTCAGAGCAATGGCATCAATTGGGGAGGGGGGGGAGAGGGTTTTGTCCTCCTAGATGTTGAAAAATACCCATTTGATCGGTATTTTTATTTAAAAATGCCCGCCTAAATATTAATGAATTGACACCACTGCATCCAACACACAGAGAAATGGGGGATCTTGATAATCCCAATTTTTCTGTCTTTCTTGGGGGACAAAGAGGCCTCTGGGCCAAACTTTCGAAATAGCCTTCTCTCTCAGCATACAGGTATGGCTATAACCAATTAAACATCTTAGATTTTAATACCTTCTGGGCATTCAGGAAAGCTTAACGAGAGCAAAGGGCTCATATGGCACTTGTGACGAGGTCGGAAGAGCCAAGAGCCAAGAGGATATGGCATGAGCAAAATTATAAGAATCAACAGATTAATTTATAAGGAAAATTAGAGGCTTAAAGCCGGTCGAGATTTAAAATAAGAGCTCTGAGACACGAGGTCCTTCTAAATATCTAAAGATCCAATCACCCACTCGTAAGTTAGAAGTAGGCCTACTTCATTTTTTCTAATTTCTCCTCTCCCTTCAGCCCCCCCCCCCCAGATAGTCAAATCGGGAAAAACAACTTTATCAAGTCAATTTGTGCAATTCCCTGACACGCCTACCAATTGACGTCGTCCTAGCACGTCCAGAAGCACCGAACACACCAAAGCACTGGACCCCCCCCCCCCTAACCCCCCCAAAGAGAGCGGATCCAGACCGGTTACGTCAATCACGTATCTACAACATTTGCTTATTCTACTCACCAAGTTTCATCCCGACTTCTCCACTCTAAGCACTTTCCAAAGACTTCCGGTTTCTCCCTCCGACTCCCCCCAATGTCACCAGATCTGGTAGAGATTTAAAATAAGACCTCTGAGACATGAGTTCCTTCTAATATCAAATTTCCTTAAGATCCGGTCATCCGTTCTTAAGTTAAAAATACCTCAATTTTTCTCATTTATCCGAATTAATACCCCCTCTCCCCAACTCCCCCAAAGAGAGTGGATTCAGTCCGTTTATGTCAATCACATATTTGAGACTTGAGCTTATTCTTCCCACCAAGTTTCATCCCGATCCCTCCAAAGCGTTTTCCAAGATTTCTCGTTTAACTCTCCAACTCCCCCAATATCACTAGATACGGTCGGATTCAAAATAAGAGCTCTGAGACACGAGGTCCTTCTAAATATCAAATTTCATTAAGATCCAATCACCCATTCGCAAGTTAAAAATACCTCTATTTTTTTAATTTTTCCTCTCCCTCCAGCCCCCAGATGGTCAAATCGGGGAAACGACTGTTATCGAGTCAATTTGTGAAGGTACCTGACAGACCTACTAATTTTCATCGTCCTAGGACGCCCAGAAGTACCAAAATCGCCAAAGAACTGGATATCCCCCCAACTCCCCCAAAGAGAGTGGATCCGTTCCAATAATGTTCTATATATCAAGTTTCATTAAGATCCGATCACGCAATCGTAAGATAAAGATACCTCAATTTTGACATTTTCCAAGATTTCCGGTTTCCCCTTTTAACTCCCACCAATGTCACTGGATCTGGTTTGGATTTAAAATGAAAGCTGAAAAGCACAAGATCCTTCTAAACATCAAATTTCATTAAGATCTGATCACCCGTTCGTAAGTTGAAAATACCTCATTTTTTTCTAGTTTTTCTGAATTATTCCTCCCCCCTAACTCCCTCAAAGAGAGTGGATCTGCTCCGGTTATGTCAGTCACGTATCTTGAACTTGTGCTTTTTCTTCCCACCAAGTTTCATCCTGATCATTCCGCTTTAAGCGTTTTCGAAGATTTCCGCCCCCCCCCCAACTCCCCCAATGACACTGGATTCGGTCGGGATTTAAAATAAGAGATTTGAGTTACGATGTCCTTCTAAATATGAAATTTCATTAAGATCCGATCACTCCTTCGTAAGTTAAAAATACCTCATTTTTTCTAATATTTCCGAATTACCCCCCCCCCCCCCAACTTCCCCTAAGACTGCGGATCTGTTTCGGTTATGTCAATCACGTATCTAGGACTTGTGCTTATTTTTCCCACCAAGTTCCATCCTGGTCTCGCCAATCTAAGCGCTATCCAAGATTTCCCTTCCATCTCCCCCCCCCCAATGTCACCAGATCCGGTCGGGATTTAATATAAGAGCCCTGAGATACTGTATCTCATAAATATCAAATTCCATTAAGATCCAATAATCCGTCAGTAAGTTAAAAATACCTCATTTTTTCTAATTTTTCCAAATTAACCGTCTCCCCACTCCCCTCCAGATGGTCATGTCAGGGAAACAACTATATCTAATTTAATCTGGTCCGGCCCTGATACGCCTGCCAAATTTTATCGTCCTAGCTTATCTGGAAGTGCCTAAACTAGCAAAACCGGGACAGATAGACGGACAGACAGACCGACCGACAGAATTTGTGATCGCTACATGTCACTTGGTTAATACCAAGTGCCATAAAAACTAAAATCAAAACAGCAATTCTTTAGGCTAATCTAATTAAGAGTGGTTAATCATCATTAACTTACTAATTTCACAAACTAGGCTTGTAGCAACAGGAAAGACTCGTTCTAAAAAGGGAACTGGATCAAGAAGTGTATCATCATATGCAACGATGGCTAGAGAATATGTTTTTCCGTTCTTCAGAAGCACTAAACTCCTCTGGGATCCATGAAATTGACTACCAACAAGAGATGTACCTAACCTAGAAAATCAATACAGGACATTAAAATTTGTTTGCTTAAGAGGATCAGTTTAACTAGAATCAAGTTGGCAAAACCAAGCATTCAACTTAAATGGCAAGGCAGCTAAGACCTAATAACTGGCACAAGCAAAAAATTTCTTTGTAGAACCAACCCCAGCCCCCCCCCCCGTTTTTTATATACAGCAATAGGGTTTAGGACAAATAAATTTGGACATCAGCTTCAAGCAGCTGGAGGCAACAACTGCTAGTTTCAGTAACCTCATCAATGTCTTTACTCCACAGTAGGTTAAGCAAAAGAGAAATACCAAAGATTTGAACACCAGCCAAAAGTGAAATAGAACAACAACAAGTGGTTACTATCTAGACAGCTGATTATTGACTAGAAGATCGTTGTTCAAAACTGTCCTTCAGGTAGGCTAACACAGCATCATTGGATTTTTTTTATTTATCAATAGCAGTGAACCTAATATGTTTTATGAGAACCTACTATTGGTCAAATCCTCAATATATTCCCATCCCAATCAAATTATACAAGCCAAATGGTTAACCATGACAAGTAAAAGGAGGAGGCAACAAGAGTACCTGAAGAATCCATTAAAAAAAAAAAAAATCTGACAGACTGGATCTTAAAGGAGTGTTTTAAACTATTATATCACTATTACTAGAAATTAAAGCATTCCCCCACATGAAGGGTCTTTTTACAAAAAAAAAAATCAAGAAATGATCAGTGGATACTGTAGGCCTACCCAGTTGGATACAATCATCATCAATTCAAATAATTTTTGGTTGAAATGGAGAGTAAATACACTGATATTTGGCTTTATTAGATTATTAAATAAAAAAAGAAGGTTTTTTAGTAAGGAGCAAAATTAAAACTTAAAACGAGCATAAATTATTCCGTATATAAAAAGGGGCTGTCCCCTCCTCAACGCCCCGCTCTTTACGCTAGATTTTGACTCTTTCTCACATCTTAACTTTCCAAAACAATAAAAAACTTTAGCGTAAAGAGCGGGGCGTTGACGAGGGAACAGCCCCTTTCATATACGGAATAATTTCTGTTCGTTTTATGTTTTAATGTCGCTTCTTCTCTTTAATTAAAAAAAAAATAGTTTTTTTTTAATTTTTAAACATTTTTGAATTAATGAACGGTTTGAATTTGGCTCACCGAACATGAATAATTAAAAAGAAAATTTGCACATTAATTTGACCTTTTTTAATTAATAATAACTTTGTAATAACCTAAGTTTGATTTTGTTCCAATTGTTCAAGAATGATTCCTGAATCACAAAAGCTGTTTAATTACAATAATAACCTCTTTTAAAAGTTAAAAAAGAAACTTAAGCGTAAGAGCGAGCTATTGAGGAGAGAAAACTTATCTCATATACGTAATATTTTCTGTTCGTTTCAAGTTTTAATGTTGCTTCTTACTTTCAGTTGAAAAAAACTTGTTTTTTATTTAATTGGGGATCGTTTTTTAATAATGCCGGGAAATCCTGCCCCTCCCCTCAATGGAAAATTCCCTTCCCCCACGAGAAATTTCTCCATGGAAAGAATCTCCCACGTAACTTAAATTAAGGATATTTGCGGAACTAATTTTGTAAGGTATAGTAACAAAACGGCCAAAGAGGTCGAAACTATTTTTATGAAAATGAATGTTGCAAGTTAAGCAATTCTCAAATGACTGAAACGAATGATAGAAAGATCTTTAAAAGATATATGTAATAATTTATGTTCGTTTTAAGTTTTAATGTTATTCCTTACTTTTAGTTGGAAAAACCTGTGTTCTTTATTTAATAACAATCAAAGGCTGAAGACATACAATACCTTTGATTTATTATCAAACAAAAATCATAGTTATAAAGCTGCGTAAGGTAAAATTAAATGCTAAGATCGACTGGAAAAATACCAAAAACAAATTATTGCTTATATCGACCATTATTTAATAAAATTCGAACTTTAGCGCAAAGAGCAAGGTATTAAGGGGGAGGCGAACTTCCTCATATATGTAATATGAGGGGTCCTCCCCCACGTCAATACCTCACTTTTTACGCTAAAGTTCATATTTTTTCCAATTCTTTAAGAATGACCCCTGAATCCCAAAGGCGGTTTAATTAGAATAAGTAGCTCTTTTGAAATTACCAAAAATATTTTAGCATCAAGAGCGAGGCATTGAAGAGGGGACGAACCCCCTCATATACGTAATATTTTCTGTTCGTTTTAAGTTTAAATGTTACTCCTTACTTTTTGAAAAAACTTTTTTTTATTTAATTTATGATTGTTTTTTAAATAACGCTGGGAAATCCAGCGCCCCCTTCTTGGAAATTCTCTTCTCCCATGAAAAATCTGTCCATGCAAAGATCCTCCCATGTACCTCTCTCCCACGACCCCCCACCAGAAAAAATCATCCCCTGAAAACGTCAGTATGCGCTACTTCCCAATAGCCAATACTAGGCTATATGTAAACAACGATCGAAGTTCATGCAACCCTTCCCCCGGGGACTGTGGGGGATTAATTCGTCCTCAAAGACATAGTTATTAGATATTTCGACTATGTAGAACAAAATGTCTATCTCAAAATTTTGATCCGGTGACTTTGGGAAAAAACATTCCGCATTTGTGCAGATAGAAGCTTGAAACCCATGCAGTAGGGTTCCATGATACGCTGAATCTGATGGTGTGATTTTCATGGAGATTCTATGCCTTTTAGGGGATGTTTTCCCCTTTTTTAACAAGGCAAATTTTCTAAGGCTCGTAAATTTTGAAAGAAAATGATAGAATTTTAGAAGATCGATATAATAGAATCTATATAGCATAGATTCTATGCATTTTAGGGGGTGTTTCCCCCTTTTTTTAACAAGGCAAATTTTCTCAGGCTCGTAAATTTTGATAGAAAATGATAGAATTTTAGAAGAAGATTCATTTTTATTCAGTCATATATATTATATATATATATATATATATATATATATATATATATATATATATATATATTATATATATATATATATATATATATATATATATATATATATATATATATATATATATATATATATATATATATATATATATATATATATATATATATATATATATATATATATATATATAATATATATATATATATATATATATATATATATATATATATATATATATATATATATATATATAAATATATATATATATATATATATATATATATATATATATATATATATATATATATATATATATATATATATATATATATACATATATATATATATATATATATATATATATATATATATATACATATATATATACATATATATATACATATACATATATATATATATATATATATATATATATATATATATATATATATATATATATATATATATATATATATATATATATATATATATATATATATATATATATATATATATAGAGAGAGAGAGAGAGAGAGAGAGAGAGAGAGAGAGAGAAGAGAGAGAGAGAGAGAGAGAGAGAGAGAGAGAGAGAGAGAGAGAGAGAGAGAGAGAGAGAGAGAGAGAGAGAGAGAGAGAGACTTTTATTTTAAAAACAACTTCCACAGCGCGTGGCACCGAATTAGCGCTTTACGTCAGGTATTACAGACAAATAAAACTTGTCAAATAAAAAAAAAAGAGAAAACACAAACACAGACATACAGTGTCATACAGACTCATTTCAGATTAAAAAAAAACCAATCAGATTGGTGCTGCCTATGATATTGCTTATATGCCCTTTTGAAAACCTGCATGCATGCAGTTTTTCGTTTAATTGAAAGTCCTAAATGTTCCCTGAAAGTTTCATCTTAATACCCTTAGCGTTATTAGTTACAGTAACTGTAGTGGTAGCATTAAAAGTATACATATAATGCCTTCTGGCTAGTTCAAAATCTCCCACAACCTAATCTTAAAAATTTAAATTGATAATATAAGTAATTCTTTGGATATTGCTTTGTCATTTTTTTGAAAGTCCGCATGCTCATAGTATGTTTTGATTTAGTTCAACATCCACCTAAATATTCCTTAAAAGCTTCAATTTAATACCCTTCGCTTGCGCAGTAACAATAGTTGTTGCAGCATTAGTAGTAGTATGCACATAGCACCTTTGGTTTCTTCAACATCCCCTTCAACGCAAGCTGAAAGTTTCAGCTTAATAAATACCACCAACTGTTTCTGAAGTATTTCTGATGCATCCCTTGACAACCTGTGTGAGCATAGTGTGTTTAGAATTAGTTCCATACAATTTCTATATATCCCAAATTTTTCGCCTTGATATCCTTAGTTTTAATAGCAGTAGTAGTAGTAGCAGCAGTAGAATAAATTATAGTGGTCATTAGTGGCGATAGGTGTAACAAAAGTAATAATAATAGTAACAGTAGCAGCAGTATGAGTAGAAGCAGTAGCATTAAGATGCAAATATTTTTATTAGGTTAGTTCTACATCCCTTACAACAAGCCCTATTAGTTTCAACTTCACACACTGAACTGTTCCTAAGATATTGCTGTTACACCCTTTAGACAACCTGCATACAAAGACTGTGTTCTGATTCAGTTCATCATCTCCCTTCGAAATTTCTTGAAAATTTATATTAAAAATTTATATTATATATTCAAGAAAATTTCTTGAAAATTTCTTGAATATTTATATTATTTACATTATATGTACCTAAATTTAAATTTAGGTACAATTGTAGTAGTAGTCACAGTAGTATTATTGATATAACTGGTAATAATATTGAATAGTGATAGTACTAGTAGCAGCAATAGTATTAACTTATTGCCTTTTGGTCTGTAGAACATCCTTCTTATTAAGTCTTGGAAGCTGCATAATTAGCCATTGCTTTGACATTGCTGATATGTCATTTTGATAACCTGTTAAAATTTTCATCTCAATGCTATTAACCCTACAAGTAGTTGCAATAGAAATCATAGTACTAGTAAATGTAGCAGTAACAGTAGTATTACCAGTAGTGTACACGTATTGCTTTTTGGTGAGATGATCTTCCCCTATAAGTATTCTTTGCAAGTTTCAACTTAATTCCCATATCTATTTTTGAAATACGCTATTTTGACAATGTACATGCACATAGCGTCTTCTGATTTAGTTCAAATTTCTCCTTAATACTGTAAATGCAATAGTGTGGTAGCAGTAGTGGTGTTTGTTGTACTAATATTGGTAGCATGCAAATATTGCTATTTTGATCATCTCTCTCATAATTTCCTGGATTTTCCAAATTAATATACTCAGTTATTATTGTGTTGTACCCTTTTGACAATCCGTACACACATAACGTGTTTCGATTCACTTCAACGCTCCCCTCAATATTCTCTGATAGGCTCACCTGAATACCCTTCGTCTTCTTGGGAAGTAAAGTTCAAACATGCATATCTTTCTCAATGACATATATTACGTGTAAACAATGAACAAATTGCCTAACTTACAGCCCTGTCCTAGGGACTGTGGGAAGGTTGACATCCTCAAAGACATAATTACTGGACCTTTCAACAATGCTGAACAAAACAGCTCTCTTAAAATTTCGATTGGATTTGTTTTGGGGAATGGTAAGCTTGGGGGACTGATTACGCCTTACATGCCCCAGGCATAGCTTACAACCCTTACCCATGGGCTCTGGGCAATTGTGTCCACCCTAAAGCCCTCATTATATGATTTTTGGACTATTGATAACAAAATGGCTACTTCATAATTTCAATTGAATGCATGGGAAAGAGGATGTCAGGGAGTGGGCTAGTTGCTCTCTGTCATGTTTGACTCCTAAAGGGGAACTAGAACTACACACTTAAAATCAAATAAGCGTCTTCTAAAGTTCACATGACTACCCCTTCCATAAAAACCTTAGATGCCCCTGGGGCGTAACTTACAACCCTTACCCCCAGACTCTGGGGGATTCTGTTCACCCAAAAGGCTTTATTATATGATCTATAGACTATTTTTGAACAAATGGCTATCTCAAAATTTGTATTGGATACATTTGTGGAAAATATTATGTATGGGTGGGGTGGCTGCCCCAACTGCTTTGACTCTTAAAAAGGGAACTAGAACATCTGATTTCCAATCCAATGAGGCCTCTCAGGAGTTTATACAACCACCCTTTCGATAAAAACTTATATGTCCTCAGGACATAGCTTACAACCCTTGCACTGAGGGTTGTAAGGGGGGGGGGTTGTTATCCTCAAAGACGTAATTTCAAGACTTTTCAACTACACTGAACAAAATGACCTCAAAATTTCCATTAGATTTTTTGGTGGAATTGATAGGCATGGGGGGGGGGCTTGTTTCTCTTCAATCATTATTGACTACTAGAATAGATCCTTTCAATTTTCAACTGAATGAGCCTTTTTCGAAACTTTCTACGACAACAAATGGTCATCTAAAATTTCTATCAGATACATTTCCAGAAAATACAAGGTGTGTGTGGGGGGTATCTGCCCTCTAACCACTTTGAATCTTAAAAAGGGTACTAGAACTTCTGATTACCTATCGACTGAGCTCCCTCCAAAGTTCATACAACCATCCTTTCTATGGAAACCTTAAATACCCTCGGGGCATAACTCAAGGACAACTCTTGCCTTGAGGGCTTGAGGGGGGTTATTTGTCCTCCAATTACTTTTGACTATTGAAAAGGGCACTAGTCCTTTTAATTTCCAATTGAATGAGCCCTTTTCGAAGTTTCTACAACAATTTCTTCAATATGAACTGCCCTGGTCTAAAACAAACCAAAAAGAAAAAAACTAAATAAATAAGACATTGGTCCCATATTGGTCTTTATTTAGGCAGTGCTATTACGCTCCCTATGATATATGTATCCTTAGTCTTGAAAGCATAACCCTAATGATTTAAGTACATTCTAGGCCATAACAGGATTTTACTTCAAATTTACAACACATTCTTACAAATCCTTTGAAACCCTGCAAAGCAAGATTTAGTAAAGTTCTGAGGCTTAAAATCCATTCAAAAGGGCCTTATTTTGTATTATAATTTTCACTTTTATACAACAAATTTACCTCTGATCACCAAGTATAAGCACTCTTTGCAGATGGACTGGGCAGAGGCAGATGCTTTAAAAGACTTTCCATGGGCATAATTTAACCTCTGGATCTATTCTTGAAAATTTCATTGACCCAACTCAACTACCATACTTTCCAAGATAGCAAAACAGCCCCTGATTTCAAGTTTACTGTTTCCTTCATAAATGGGACCTTCATATAATATTATCATGGAATCTGCTATATACTTTCCATATTATCATGAAACCTTATCATCTTATGGTTTATATGGAATCCATATTATCTTATGGTATTCATGGTATCATGGATTCCATATTATCATGGCATCTGCATGGTTATAGACTGATAGACCAGGATGTCACATAATGTCTAGCCTATCCCTAACCAGCTTAAAAAGTTTAAAATTTGTAGACATTGGCACCATCCCAGCACACGAATTAAACACCGCCGACAAGACGCCCAGTTGACCACCACCAAAGTGTCGTAATGCTGCCGGCTCTCTTAAGCATTAATGACTGCATTTACTCAATTATACTCTACCCTTATTCTTGAAGTTGTTTATTGGTTAGAAAGAAACCAGGGATGGACCAAGTAAATCCATCCTTGGTTTAGTTATAACATCTAATGCTATAGTATTATTAGAGACGTTTCTGTGCATTTTTTTTATGTAATCAAGTTCTTATCCGCCTGAAGAGGTGGCAGCGTTCTGCTGACTTTAAATTAATTTGTGCCAATTCTTTATTGCGTCAACTGCAATGTTGGAGGATTTGAATTTTCCTGCTTAGAAATGGACAGTGCATAAAACCACTGGAGGCGTAACAACTAGGAGCAGACTAGATGGTTTCTAATTACAGGAGGGGGACCTATTTTGGACATTGACACAAATGAATAGGAAGGAAGCTACAAATGCAGGTGCCCCTAATCACCATTTCATTAATTATATTTATTCTAGTACTATTACTAATAACAATTTACCTGCAGCACCAAGATTCCTGAGGACAACATAGCTATGCATACTCTTCTTCCATTCCAATCAATTTAAAGCAACTCCTTTAAGGCCCTCCCAGGAAGTTCCCCTTTCCCTTGAATCTTTCTCTATGACATTTCCCACCCCAACCAGGGATGCCCTGCTTTCCATTTGGCCCTAGTTGGCAGAAAAGCACAATTTTTGGCAATCTGTCATCCTTCATCTGCTGAACATGCCCTATCCATCTCAACCTTTCTTTCAGCATAGCCCAAGAAAGCAGGATTGGCCCACACTTTTCATACGGCCTACAATTTGAAATACAGTCAGTCAACCAGATACCCAGTACAGTCCATATATAATTTCTCTGACAAACATATAGCAAATCTTCATCCACTTTTTGAAGAACCTATGCTTCAGAACCATATTTGACCACTGTCATCACTGAAGCTTCAATTATTCTAATCTTGGTTTGCAACCTTATCTTCCTATTCTTCCAAACTTTTTTTTTTTAATTGTGAACAACCTGAGCCTCAGCTATTCTACATGGGACATCTTCACTGCTCCCATAATCTTTACTAATAATACACCAAGGTAAGTGAAAACATCCACCTGAGCAATCTTTTTGTTACCCAACGTCACCTTTTCATCATCACTTATTCCTAGCCTTAGTGACTTAGCCTCCTTAACATTAACTTTCAAACCTATTATATTACACTGAAATCACAAAACCATCAGAAGTTCATTTATTTTGCTCGCATTTTCATATAGGATGCTTAAATCATCAGCATAATCTTAGTCCAGGAGAATTTTTCCTCCCCATTTGATTCTGCATTGCCTTTTTCTATGCTCCTTAAGACAGAGTCCATCAAAACACCTTTGCTAAAGCTCTTCTATCAACAGAATCAAAGGCTTTAAATCAAAGAGTGAAAATTTGATCAACACATCATCTACCCTTTCTAAAACTGCCCTGTTCTTCCTTTAAAACTTTGTCTAGAGCATCTCTCAGTCTAAAAAGTATCATATTACTAAGTAGTTTGCTACCTACAGAGACCAGGCTAATGTATCAACAATTGCAACACTCACTCCTATCACCTTTCTTATACAACAATTGAAGTAGGGTTTTCCAAAAAATCGCTAGGTACTTCCCTTTTTTCAAAATAATATTTATAATCATCCATGACTTATATCTAACCTCAGAGCCACCATATTTAAGCAACCCATTTATCCCAGTATCAGCACCTGGTGCCTTATTATTTTTTAATCCTTTTAGTACTGTTGCTAATTCTTTTTCACAAAACAAATCTTCCTTCCCATCCAAGGTATCAGATATTTTTCATTTTCCTCTGTATCATTTCATGCAACTCTATCTTGGTTTAGAACATTCTCAAAATGTTCTGCCCATCTCTCTTAGCTTTTTCATTATCATTAATTGTGGCCCCATTCCTACCTTTAACTGGGACAAGTCTTGATTGACTACTCCTTCTCAATTTATTAACATGCCATTATATCTATTATACCACCTTGAAAATTAATTTTCTCTACTTACTCTGTCTAAATTTTCTTAATAAGTATTTCATTAGTCTAAATATTTCACCCATATACAATGGTAACCATTTTAAATGCACAGATAGTTAATAGTAGAGGCCTAATTGTAATTACAATTTTTTAGCTTGAGTCTACTCCTGGAAAATAGGCTACTGTCCAATCTTGGACAAAGGATTATAAAATAATAATCATGGTCATATTTGAATATGCTTGACCATAAGATTGTAGTCATCCAATCCCAACTATCTGCATCAGGTTTAAGATTAAGAGCCTGATGTCCTTGTTTAGGGAAGATACATTTTAGTCAAAACGATTATCCATGATCACACACTGTCCAAGTACTGAGGGTTTTTAACCATAAATCCTCTTTCATATAGTAGATATGATTTGGCTGTGCCAGCCACTTTCACACATTACCTCTCCCACCACTCATAGTGGCAGGTTCTATCTTATCCCTAATGGCCTTTGTAGATGACTTTTATAAAGCTGCCAACTGAAACCAAATCAAAACTAAGATCACATTCCTTTTCACTATCTTACCAAAGAGAGCTGTCTGAGTTGTCATAAACAATTGCAGTCTGAACCTTTTCAGTTTCATTTTCACCTTCAGTGCTGTCTTCTCATCAAATCTCTTCACAGCCTGCTTCTTTGTTTTGCTTGCTTCATTTTTTCTTTTCCACCTCTTCTTTGCCTCCCTGTTAGAAAAGGCAGCTTCAGTCTTGGCCTTAACTGATGTATCAGTGAGCACTTTTGTTCTGCCCTTTTTTCTTCCTTGAAGTGTTTTGTTTTCCTGGTTGTGCTGGAATGTGGTTGTACTTGTTCATGTGCAACTATCCTATTTCACAATGGCTGCAAAATCACAGGGCTTACTGAAGGCATTGGGTGAGAATGGAAGAGCAGGTAGGGATGGGCTGGAGTTGGAACCTCTTATGAGCTTTGCAATTTGCCGCCATCTTCATGGGCTAAAAAAAAACATTGAGTTGGTCTGCAATTCAGACCACAGATCTTCACTATGAAAAACATTTTGGATTGAAAGGGATATACCTTCAAAATCCCTTCTGGATGTTTGATGGTATAAAAGCTAAGGGGAAAGATTTTAATACCAACCCAGCTGTGATGTAAATGTTGACTTTTCTTCCAGGATTGTAGACCATCCACATATCTATGGACTTGCTGTACTGACACCTGGGTGGATCAGAGACAGAAATATCCAATGTTTGCATGCAATGGGATAGTATTTTGATCAGTATGGCCCCATACTCCTTGGCATATCAAATTTGGATGAAGATGAGCATCATGCTTCTCTGGTATGAGTAGCTTCTTAGCATCAGGAGAAGTATGCAAAGGCTTCACAAAATGTGTCATGTAATTTATAAAGAGAGGACCTTTAATCCATTTATTAAGATAAGACTTTGTATTCCTCGCACAGTGTTACCAAGATAGCCTCTTATTTGAAAAAAAATACATACTTTCAGGCTTTAAATACATATTAAAAAAAAACATATAATTACATAGTGGATCAATGTCACAAAAGTTGGTTTTTCTATTCATAAGAATAAATATTTTAGCAGGCATTTTAACCTTGAAAGGTTTAGGCTACAGCCAAGCATGGAAGTAAGACTTACATGGGTGGGCAGGGAAGCATTTAAAAATGTCAAATGACATCAATATATGGTTAGACTTAGAGAATTGTAAACACTTTGGGATTTCTTGGGGAAAAGGCCCCAAAGGCTCTCCTATATAAGCCCGGTGTTAATTAAATAATAGTAAAAGAAAAAAATATAGGGTTTTGAGGATAATTTTGGATAACAGCCAGAAACTTGCTAAGTTTCTAACTCATGAATGGTCCCAAATTGGTTGCAAATTAAAGTTGGGTAATGAGAAAGAATGACCAAAACATATATATTTGCAGTCAACAATGGTTACATCAGTGGTGTGCCACCAACATCTCACTGGCAGCAGCACAGAAAAATCTTTGGTGATACACTGCCACTGCTATTTTTGGCCCTGCCATCACTGGCCTTCCCTTAACAACACAGCACTGGGGTCTAGATATTTCAGTAAACTTAGATTATTTCCTTTTAAATTAGGTAGAAGATGAACACCCCACTTCATGCATTGTTTTATACTTTTTCTGAATATAATAATTGCTTCTTTTGCAAGTTCCATTTTGAGGTCTTAAAGTACCAAGAATTTTAAAATGAAAACTTTTGCCACTTGGCTTCATCTTAAGTCTAATTGTACCTGAAAACCTATCGTTTGTATGATTTTTCTTTTGGTTGTTATAAAATTCATGCTCAAAGTTTCACCAGTGTTTCCAAGCTGAATTGCAGTATAACAATACACAAAACTAATCTAGTAAGTTTGATAATTCTTTTCATGCTAAAAAATTCAGCAATATTGTAGAACCTTAGAAATAATAATTCCAAGAAGACATGTCTTGAGTTGACAATGGCATAACCTTTCCTGTTCATCCTATATGGGCTAGTCAACTTAGGTCATTTTGTTACACTTGAATTTGTTATGTCTGGGTTTGCTATCTAGTTTCTGAAGTCAAAAAATAATTCTAATATTTGTACTTAAATGACACAAATTAAGGAATAAAAGTAACACTTTTAGAATGAATATTTTGAAGGGATAAATATTAAGACAATCATAAATACTTAAATGATATATGTAGGCTAATTTAAATAGCAAAACTAAATTACAATATGTAAACATTTAAATAGTAATACAAAGAACATAAATAGGCTACTGCCAATATTCAGACTATTTGTTAGAATATCACAACTGTTCTCCTTCTGTCAGTTGATTAGCATTTTCCAGAAAAGAGTCACACTAGCCCACTTGATAACAATGGCCACAAAACACATATGGCCTGTGATGACCCTTCTCTAATGGTTCAAAGATAACACCAAAGCACAATAGCAACTTTTGATAGAGTACTAGATGCAAGATGGTTGGGTATGTATGAAAAGCAGCATCATACTCCCAGCAAGATGCTTGCATGATGAGGTTGTTATCAGTGGGTAATTGAATGGGATGGACAGTTCAACTCATAATTCAATGAATTGTGATTCCATTTCAAGTCAAGCCTGGACTTAAAGGATACAGCTGGGGGTGCAATCACTATCTCAACTTGAAGACTATTCTAATTGTTGACAGCATACTTAGAGAAGAAATGTAACTGTATTCATGTATTAATAGGATGTTTTGACAGCTTATGCAAGTGGCCTTTTGTATGTTGCTGGGTTGAATGTTTGGTAAAGAGAGGATTATTTGGTTGTGCATAATACCTGTAGGCCAGCATTGTGTTACCATGAAGGTATCTAAGACTAGTGTTGGCAGCTACATGTACTCTAGTATTCTGTTGTAAAGGGAATTATGTAGGCAAGTTAAAGACAGTGTAGCATGTCTCCACACTCCCTTGATTAGACTAGTACAATTCTAATCAGAAGGAGAGGTGAGACATGCACTGAATCCAAAACAGACAGGACTTTGGTGACTATAGCCTTATAGAGCCTTAGTTATACTTTGTATAAGTGGCTAGTTATTTTGTGTCTGATCTAAGGCTTACATTTGCTCCTGAAACTGCTCATTGCCAGTGGCTATGCAAATTTAATTGTTTATTTATCAGTACTCCTAGATCTCTTTCTTTGGGACTTGTCTTAAGTACTAAGTTTGAATTGAAATGGAATCAGATATGTTGTACATTGTAACCAAGCATTTAGAGACAAGTTCCCTCCCTGGAGTTGTCAAGAACCTTTACTCAGGCCTTGTTTGTCCTCATCTTAAACTTGGTATGTCAATTGCAAACCTAAACTTCAAGTGTGATATAGAGTCACCTGAGAAGGTCTAGTGCAGAGAACCCAAGTTTCCTTTTGCCAAACCACAAATTCTCTATGAGCAATGATTAGAAGATTAGAAGAACTTAGAAGATTAGAGAACAATGATTAGAAGAACTTGGTCTCCTAACCTTAAAATATTGTAAAAAGAGACACCATTCTAGCATTCATGATGATGAGCAGTGACATTATCAAGCCTATTCTTGGGCTAAGTGAATACACCAGAATATGAGGTAATTCCAAGGAACTGCATCAAGATTTCTGTATGAAGCAAGAGAAGATCAACTTCTTTGTCAACTATACTATTCTGTTGTGAAACTCACAAAGCAACCCTTCTGGCTCTGCAAACCAGTTGACAGCTTAATATTGGTGTTGGATGTGACAGGAAAAATGAGCAATGGATAACACAGTAGGAAGTAGGACATCAATCAGGGTCTAAGCCTTGGGCATTCTTCACTGATAAAGTGTTTTTGATTTTAAACCATCTTGTATCCTATAGCCTAGCCTACATATGAACTGATAATCTGTAAACAAAGTGATTGTGCAACAAAATTTTGTCTAAACTTCCTAGCAATGTCTATAGTTTCTTCTAGTATAGCCTACTTAGATGCTAAAAGATGTGGTTTAAGGTAAAATAAAATTTGTAAAGGAAACAATTAGGCTAATATACTTGGAAAGATCCTAAAGAGGCATGATGAATGGTTTTATTCATTTTCAACCAAGCTAAGTAATAGAAAAACTACAAATCACCATAGGCCTATTATCAAAATGGAACACAGCATAAACTAACCTACAAATCATGAAGTCAAGGCAGACACCTCCAAAAGTTAAAGAAATAAGTTTTATCTAGGACTGAAAGAGGTCATAAATGTTTATATTATCATTTATGAAGGGAGACGGGAATTCTACTACCATTTGAGCATTGTTGAGTCTTAATCAGCCATAGATTATGAAGACCTAGTCTACTTACTTAGCAATTACTTCAATATTTGAACCAAAAAGGCTTCTTATATCCATTTCCTCAAAAAGAGCGGCATACGATATTGTCTTAAAATAACTCAGTATGACATCCTAAGAGGTTCTATCAGTAAATAAATCCGAGAAGGTGGGGTTATTTTGAATCTTGGCAAATTCCAGCAGCGTTGCTATATACCGTAAGCATTATATTTGTAACTTGGCCAAACATTCAGCAGATGTCTGCCGTTGCCTTAGACAATATGAACATAACAGAATATATTTTTTTTATCATCCAAAAATGGATTTAGTTATTCAATAATTTTCTTTGTAGCTCTACAAAAATATCCAACAGGCAACATCCATGGGGACACTTTGGAGGAGCCCGAGTAAAGAAGAGCAAAAGCATCATTTTTTTTTAATAGTAAAGGCTATTTTCCTTATTTCAATCATCTATCAACCATTTATTAAATACTAAAAAAGGCTATTAAAAACTTAAAACGGTTAATTTACCGAAGAAGCAAGAACCGCCAAGTTAATTTTCCCTCAAGAGTTTCACATTTACAAACTCACGATATTAAAAGTAAATGAAGCAGCATTTGTATATCTAGTTTCAGGGACAAATCTACAGTATTTTATTAGGGGGGTCATGAGGAGTTCATATCCAGAGAGTCAAGGGGCATGAGCTACATAATATTTGTCTCCAAATCGTTTGGGGGGCGGCAACTGCTCCCCTTTGTCCCCCCGAAAAAACGACGCCCCTGTCTAGTTTGTCAGATATCCAAACGTTTTGTAATTTGGGATGTTATTTGTCATAAAAAGAAAACACGTATCGTTAGGTAAAATACACTTGAAGTGCATTTTGCCCCTGAACTATAGTGACCAGGGGCGTCCCGAGCTTCGATGGGTCATTGGCGGTGGATTAAACTTTCAATGACGCATTGATGATACAATAGATTATAATATAAATGGATAAGAGAATTTTCCGAATTGATTACGAAAATCATAGCTACAAATATTTTTTACCTGACATTGATGAATGTAATAGTGCGGAGTAAATTGATATTAGCAAATAAGAGATATGTGATGAGCAGGTCAAAAGAACGAGGAACCGTAAAATATGCATGGGGATTAATGCTATATTAATGCTTTTTTACATGCAAATTAATTCCAAGAATTCGAGATGCCGCCCCCGCCCCCTACATCCGGAAATGACAGGTTTATAAAACCCCTTTAAAGACAACCAGAACAATATTCAGGTTTCTTGGTGGCTCTTCAATATCGTTGTAAATGCCGCAAACATGACCTTTAATACTGTCTTTATTTATTTTAGCGTCACATTAACAACATTTGACGGTTGTACGGTTAGGTCTGGTTAAAAAAAAATATATTATTTATGGTTTTTATTGGCACTTGAAATTTCAAAGCAAATGTCAAAATAACTACCATCCAAGATAATTTAAAAAAAAACATGAGTTTGTTACTCAGAAGAAATTTAACTACGCAAAGAATTCTAATTTGCCTTTCTTTTGAAACCCGTTTCAAATTGGCCGATCGGCTGATAAAAATATAGTCCAAGAATTTTTGTTTCTTGTTTTTGAAGGCACTTGACACCTAACTTGGGTAGGATAAAAAGATGTTAACTCCAGCTCGTAAGAAACTTTGAAAGGGGAGTGGAAAAATTCACAGAATAGATTAAATGGGAAATGAAACAATAGTTCTATAGAATTGTAAAAATATCCACCAAGCCGGAGTAAAGTCACTTTTGAATTGTTTTTCTTTCAAACTGAATTAAAAATTGCTTGACTTGACAATTTGCTTGTCAGTCGAGTGAAATTATTGGTACTAGTCTGTTAAACAGAACACACCCCATAAGTGAAGTTAGGTTAATATTAATGAAATATACTAAAACATGATGATATTATAATTTTACAACTATACAAGCAACATTTTGGAAACTACGACGGAGAATTATGGAAAGCAGGTCACACATAACATATTACATTAAATATCTAATCCCTAACCACCTCAATATGTTAAATATTTAAAAAAATACATCGTAGCTTTTCTCACTCAAAATCAGCAAATCATAAACGAACCTAAAGAGACTAACCAGTTTCTGTCAGATTTTACAGAGCTTCGTTTTAATTTTTAATGTCGCTCCTTACTTTCAGGTAAAAAAAACTTATTTTTTTTCATTTAATTTCTTAACGTTTTTTAATTAATGCATGTTTTGATTTTGCCTCACCGCACATGAATAATTAAAACAAAATTTGCGAGTTTTTGTGGCTAAATGGCTTTCTCATAGTTTTGATCGGACGGTTTTGATATAAAAAAGGGTTGGGCGTAGAGGCCCAAATCTTTAAAAAATGACCTCTGAATCACAAAGGCCTTAGAATAAATAGTTGTAATTACAAAAATACTATTACTAAATTGCTTCCAGTTAAAAAAAATGATTTATTATCTCATTTTTGTTTTGTTTAAATAATGCTAGAAAATCCTGCGCCCCCTTCATGGAAATGTTTTTCCCTCATGAAAAATTCCTCCATGGAAAGATCCTCCAACGTAACCTCCTCCCCATGACCCACCTCCCCACTCCAACGCGAATAAGTCCCCTCGAAACGTATGTACACTTCATGATTAACAACTGCTATATGCAAACAATGGTCAAAGTTTGTAACTTGCACCCCCCCCCCCTGGGGACTGGAGGGATTAAGTCATCCCCAAAGACATAGTTATTAGGTTTTTGACTAAGCTGAACAGAATGGTTATCTCAAAATTTTTATCTAGTGACTTTGGGGGAAAATGTGCGTGGGAGGGGGCCTAGGTGCCCTCCATTTTTTGGTCGCTTAAAAAGAGCACTAGAACTTTCAATTTTGGTCAGAATGAGCCCTCTCACGACATTTTAGACACCTGGGTCGATACGATCACCCCTGGGAAAAAAAAAAACAAAAACAAATAAACATGCATCCATGATTTGTCTTCTGGCAAAAAATACAAATTTCCACATTTTTGTTGATAAGAACTTGAAACTTCTAAAATATGGTTTTCTGATACGCTGAATCTGATGGTGTGATTTTCGTTAATATGCTTTGACTCTTAGGGGGTGTTTTCCCCTACTTTCTAAAATAAGACAAATTTTCTCAGGCACATAAACTTTGATGGATAAGACTAAAATCGATGAAACTTATATATTTAAAATCAACTTTAAAATGCGATTCTTTTGATGTAGCTATTGGTATCAAAACTTCGTTTTTTAGAATTTCGGTTACTATTGAGCTGTGTCACTCCTTACTACAGTTCGATACCACGAACTGTTTGAAAATATGGAGGGGTACAGGCACCATGTAAAAGTCTTTTGTTCCATATACGGGTTTAAAAATACACTTTTCCAAGAGGAGATTGTATTGAATACGGTTTTGGCTGGTGTTGACCCCTGCATACTATTCCCGCTGGTTGACATGTATTAAAATCTAAAAGCGGGACCAATGAAAAGGGGCACTAAAATTTTTAATTTTCCGTCTGAATGTATCCTCAGCCTATCTCCGAGGACAATTTTTTCGGCACGATCAACCCTATGAAGAAACAAAAAAATAAACAAAAATTAGTGATGTTTCTTATGGCAAAAAATGCAAAGTCCACACTTATGTTTGAAGGAAGTTTGAAACTTAAAAAATAAAATTATCTAGAAAAAATTTAATAAAAAAAATGATCAGTATATGTCAATAAAATACAAAATCATTTCAATTTGTTCCAGGAATGGAACTTTATAGTAAGAATGAAGACTGATCAAACAGTCCATGGTAACAAAAAGTAAGGAGAGACCAGGCTCAATAGTAAACGAAAGTATAAAAAACGGAATTTTGATACTAATAGATACATCAAAAGGATCGGATTTTTATGTTGACTTCAAATAAATAAATTTTATTAAATTTGATCTTACCTATTAAAAGATACGAGCCTGAGAAAATTTGCCTTATTTTGGAAAATAGGGGGAAACACCCCCTAAAAGTCACACCATCGCATTACACCATCAAATTCAGTGTATCAGAGAACCCCACTGTGGAAATTTCAAGCTCCTAGCTACAAAAATGTGGAACGTATTTTTTGCCTGAATACTGATCATGGGTGGCTGTTTGTTTGTTTGTTTTTTTTTTCTTTTTCCTTGGGGTGATCGTATCGACCAAGTGGTCCTAGGATTTCTCTAGAGGGCTCACTCGAATGAAAATAAAAAGTTCTAGCGCCCTTTTTAAGTGACCAAAATTGGAGGGCACCTAGGCCCCCTTCCACGCTCATTTTCCCCAAAGTCATCGGATCAAAATTTTGAGATAGCCATTTTGTTCAGCATAGTCGAAAAACATAATAAGATGTCTTTTGGGACGACTTAATCCCCCATAGTTCTCGAGGTATGGTGCTGCAAGTTACAAACTTTGACAAGTGTTTACATACAGTAATGGTTATTGGGAAGTGTACAGACGTTTTCAGGGGGATTTTTTTTGGTTGAGGGGGGGAGTTGAGGGGAGGGAGCTACGTTGAAGGATATTTACTTGGAGGAATTTGTCATGTGGAAAGAGAAATTCCATGAAGGGGGTGCAAGATTTCCTAGCATTATTAAAAAAAATTAAAAAACAATGAAAAAATAAATATGAAAAAGTTTTTCAATTTAAAAGTAAGGGGCAGCATTAAAACTTAAAACGAACAAAAATTATTACACATATGAGGCGTAGGTGACACAATGTAAGCTTTAGTGTAAAGAGCGAGGTATTGACGAGGGGGGTGAACCCCCCCATATATGTAATAAAAATATACAAATATAGAAGTTCGTTACGCAAGTTAATTTGTAATTTACGTATGTTTATTACTAACAAAAACGTTCGTAAAAAAAACTAACAAGTTCTAGTTGCTTTAAAAAGTTACCAAAACTTGGAGAGCAGGTAGGCCTCCTCTCCCACCCCTTTTTTCTAAATCGTCCGAACAAAATATGAGAAAGCTATTCAAACAAAAAAAAAATATGCAAATTTTGTTTTAATTATTCATGTGCGGTGAGCCAAAATCAAAACATGTATTAATTTAAAAACGTTCAGAAATTTATTTTAAAAAAAAGTTTTTTTTTTAATGCAAGTAAGGAGCAACATTAAAACTTAAAACGAACAGGAATTATTCCATATATGAAAGGGGTTGTCCCCTCCTCAACGCCTCGCTCTTTACGCTAAAGTTCTTTTTTATTTTAAAAAGTAGAGTTATGACAAAGAGCCAAATGTTAGCGTGAAGAGTGGGTTGTTCTGGAGGGGATAACCCCTTTCATATACGGAATAATTTCTGTTCGTTTTAAGTTTTAATGTTGCTCCTTACTTGCAGTTAAAACACTTTTTTTTTTATTTAATGCCATAAAGAGATTGGTGACTGTGGTAGATAAATACTTCTTTCATTTCAGTTTTAAAGTAGAACTCTACCGATAAAGGCATAGAGATGCCTTTTAATTGCATATATAATGCATAATTAAAAATGGAATTTACATTCGAGTTGGAAAGGAATAAGGCTAAGTTTTCTGAATTTGTTGTTAATATTGAGAGAAAATTGATTCCTTTTCTCAGTCGGGAAAAACCCAGGTGATGATGATAAACATTTAAACTTCCAATCTTGCCAACCATTATAGTTAAGACAATAAGTAGCTATTTAATTGCTTGATAGGGTTTTTAAAACTAGTCCTCGGAATACCTTGACTCAGCACTATTGTATTTCAAGGCATTTTATTTTGCAAATACTATCCAATTACATTGGTTTCTAGGCTTCCTCTACTACCTAATGACTATACTAGCCTCTTATATATTTTTGCTGATTCTCCGCGTGGAAATCCCCTTCTCCCGGGAAAGTCGGGGGTAAGAAAGGGTGCTACTTCGTCACCAAGAGCATTTGATAACAGTATTGTAAAACAACCAAAATCACTTATGACTTACGTTCTGCGTGGTATTGACACTGTATTTGACTGGTTATGCGGGCGACTTACTAGATCTGAGCCGGTTTTTGCGTGGGCTAGAAGATAATTTTATCAAGTTGCAACAATAGTATGCCCATATAGGACTCCAGTTTAATGATAAAAAGTATGAAGTTCTACTTTCTAATTCGAAATCCGATGCTGGTCGAAGTGTCACACTTGGTGATTTTATTGTAGAGCTTGCGGAAGGCATTATATATGCCAACCAGAAGGCCTTCTGGTTCGACGGTCTATACTAGAGACGTGGCGCTTACTGCTTTCTCGTTTTCATAAACTGTCTGCATTTATGTATAGCTATATAGTGACAAACAAGCGCAAGTTTGGCCGTCGTCTCTTCACTCAGGTGTGCAATGCTATAGTTTTGCCTCATTATTTTTATCTTGGCGAATTTTTACGGCTACAAACCACGTTTACCACCATGGACAAGTAATAGGTATGTTACTCGCTAACACAGTGCTACCATCCCTGAAGAAGTGGTTCTGTCGTAAACTGATCTATATAATTGGCCTGTCAAGTCCCACCTGTGCGCAAAGGTTTTAGAGCAGTTGTTTCTAGTTGTTGTGTTTCTTTTTTATTTGTGTCAGAAGAATGAGTATCTTGTTTGTTTTTTTTTGTTTTTTTTTGTGCTCCATCTGCATTAAATGCATTCATTCAGTCATTGAAATACTTATACAATACAATTTAAGCTTGCTGCAGTTTTCTTGAAAAGATTGTTCCGTAACTTTCCAAATTTTGGAAGATAGCAAAATTGCAAAAATATATATTTAGGTAAACCCATCGACTAAGCTGTATTTTCATATTATTTTTCTACGCAAAATCACAGATATTGCTGATCAGGAGAAAGGATTATATAAAAAGAAACAAATGCTTTGAGCTTTTAAACAGTTTTCTGTAAGGAAACGGAGTGGCATGTAGGAAATACAATTAAAACATGGATAGTGTCCAAACAGTGTTTCTGCTTGTCATTGGTAGTTGTTCAATTGTTGGAATTTCAGTCGCATTAATCTTACACAGGTGAGTCAACTGAAAATTAATTGTATGTTATTTACAATGCATACACTACTTCTGAATTTTTCACGGTTTTCCCTGAGTTTTCCCAGGAAAATATTTTGTTCTTCGAGTTATTCACAAAAATATATGTTACATTAGTTGATGACGTATAGTTTATCTTAATGTTTGTATCTTTGCAAAAGTTAATTATGTGAAAACTAACTTTCTTTCAGTGATATTTGGGGGCAATCCTAAAAAAACAGAGATAATGAAAGCACTTGGTGTTTAGCTAGCTCATATTTTGAAAGAGCTAAAATTATAATTTCGACTTACCAAAATTACGTGCTATATAAATTAACGACTTGCAGTTTATCTTAATTTTTGTATCTTTCCAAAAGTTAATTTTTTCGAAATTGTTGGAGAGCACAACTTTCTTTCAGAGAAATTTAGGGGAAATCCTAAGAATTCAGAGATAGTGGAAGCACTCGAGGTTTAGCTCATATTTTAAAAAAGCTAATGAAAAAAAATATATAAAAAACTGAAGGATAAAATAACCTCTAATCAGTAAAGTTATCCTCTTTACGTTACTATCCTCAATAGATCGTACATCAGGTTCGACCTGAAGATCAGTCATTAGAAGATGGGAGGGTCAAAAAAGGAAGCCCTTGAGGCGTGTGGAAAGCCTGACATAACCGATGGGATCAAAACGAAAAAGCGCGAAGCGTTGAGAATTAGTAAATAGAGAACATGATTGGGGTGTTGCCAATAGTTAAAAGTAACCAGGTACTTGTTAATTAAACAAAAAACATAAGAATTACGCTTACTTGAGATATCAGAAAACCGGTTTCATAGCCACAAAGACAAGTGACGGGTGATAGAATAATTTGTATAACTTATTTGTATAATTTATCTATACAAATAAGTATAAGTATAATACAAATAAGTATAATAATAGTATAACAAATAGTATAATAATAGTATAACAAATAAGTATAATAAAATATAATGTATTTGTATAATTTGTATAACACTTGTATAATTTGGGCGATATATTTACACATTAGGGGAGAGAGCATAGGCTAGGTTAGTTTAGGGGTACAGTCCACTTACTTTAACACCACCCTCCCTAATTTGCAAATATATAGCACAAATTATGCTATTATATAAGCTAAAGGTTAAATTTCATTAGGATTAACCCAACTTCACTTCTTGGGTGCGTCTCGTTTAATTAACAAGTACCAGTAGCTATATTGCAAATGAACAAAACTCCCTGGAGCTTTTAATATCTGTGCTTAAAGTGATAAATAATAATTATATAAGCTGAATTATAACAACATATAATTAGAATTTTCTTTGGAAAACTGTTTTGTTTATTCCGTATATTTATTAAAAAGAAAAGAAGTACCGTATAATAGCTGGTGCTACTAACTTAATAAGTGTAGTTCACTTAAAACAAATCAATGTGCCACTGTGATTATTGATTGGAAGACACGAGGACTTGCAGCATACGATGTATTGAAGATGACACAATTACGAGGAACATATTCAGAATTCACTGGGTAGACTCGTCGATGTGTTATAACATTGGTTAAAAATATGTTTGGTTCCATTAGCCCCGAATAATGTGGGTTTCTCTGAATTTCCACGAGTTCTCCATTAACGATAATTAACAACCTATATTTTGCATTAATGATAGTGTATTTACAGACGATAATTTTCGAGATATTTTGGAGAGCCCAATTCTCTTTTAGGTCCATTCTGGGATACTAGAGACGCTGCATGGCGTTCAAGCTCAGCAAGATATTGTGTATTCTTTTTAACATAATTTATTTTATCATTTCAATCAAAGAATTCTTTATGGGAAACATGAGGGTTAACTTATTTGGATATTCATTCCTCTATGTCAAACAGTTCGTGGTAACGAACTGTAGTAAGGAGCGACCCGGCTCAATAGTAACCAATATCTAAAAAACGGAATTTTGATACCAATAGTTAAATCAAACGAATTGCATTTTGAGGGTGATTTTAAATATATAAGTCTCATCAAATTTCTTCTTACCCATTAAAAGATACGAGCCTAAGAAAATTTGTCTTATTTTAGAAAATAGGGAAAAATATTCCCTAAAAGTCATAGAATCTTAACGAAAATCACACCATCAGATTTAGCGTATCAGAGAACCCTACTGTACAAGTTTCAAGCTCCTATCTACAAAAATGTGGAATTATGTATTTTTTGCCAGAAGACAGATCACGCATGCGTGTTTATTCATTTATTTTATTTTCTTTTTCCCAGGAGTGATCGTATCGAACCAGTGGTCCTAGAATGTTGCAAGAGGGCTCTAACCAACAGGAAATAAAAGTCCTAGTGCCCCTTTTTAAGTAACCAAAAAAATTGGAGGGCACCTAGGACACCACCGACGCTCATTTTTCCCCAAAGTCACCAGATAAAAACTCTGAGATAGCCATATTATGCACCATAGTTGAAAACCTAATAACTAGGTCTTTGGGGACGACTTAATCCCCACAGTGCTCGTGGTGTTTACATATATTAAGGATTATTGTGAAGTATACAGACGTTTTCAGGGGAATTTGTTGGTTGGGGGGAGGGGTTGAGAAGAGGGGGTTATGTGGGAGGAACTTTCTACGGAGGAATTCTTCATGGGGGAAGAAAATTTCTTAGAAGGGGGCGAAGGATTTTCTAGCCTTATTTAAAAAAAAAAAACAATGAAAAAACAAATATGAATAATTTTTTCAACTGAAAGTAAGGAGCTGCAATAAAACTTAAAACGAACAGAAAATATTACGCATATAAGGGGTTCACCTCCTCCTAATACCTCACTGTTTACGGTAAAGTGTTTTTAGTAATTTCAACTATTTATTCTCCGGTCTTTGTGATCCAGGGGTCATTTTTAAGGAATTGGGACAAAATTTAAGCTTTAGTGTAAAAAGCGAGGTATTGACGATTGGGCGAACCCCCTCATATACGTAATAAAAACATACGAATATAAAAGCTCGTTTTGTAAGCTAATTCGTAAGTTACGTACGTCTTTTGCTAATGAAAACGTTCTTAAAAAACTAAAACTTCTATGAGAAATTCATTTAGCCAAAAAAATAAATATGCAAATTCCGTTTTAATTATTCGTCTGCGGAGAGCCGAAATCAAAACATGCATTAACTCAAAAACGTTCAGAAATTAAATAAAAAACAAGTTGTTTTAACTGAAAGTAAAGAGCGACATTAAAACTTAAAACGAACAGAAATTATTCCTTATATGAAAGGGGCTGTTCCTTCCTCAACGCTCCGCTCTTTACGCTAAAGTTTTTACTATTTTAAAAAGTAGGGTTGAGAAAAAGATTCAAACTTTAGCGCAAAGAGCGAGGCGTTGAGGAGGGAACAGCCCGTTTCATATACGGAGTAATTTCTGTTCGTCTTAAGTTTTAATGTCGCTCCTTACTTTCAGTTAAAAAAAACTCGTTTTTTGATTTAATTTTATCCAGAAGCTGGCGTACTTCTGGAAAAGTCCCCCCACACAAAAACCAATAAAATCTCCAACGAAAATACCTGCTGCTAAGGATTTAAAAGTCGGTGTTTCAGCTTGCTATCTTCGGTGCCCAAAAATTTAAAAATTTTAAAATCAGGGGTGCTGATTGTTCAATTCATAATAGTTTATCCGTTATGATATGAATAGTTCAATAGTATGATACCGATAAACTCATCTCGTTGACGAAACTTCTCACTAGGAAAACATAAATAATATAGCTGAAAGAAAATTGGGAAGGAATATTCACTAATGTGCTACTGCTACCTCTTTTCTATCCCCCGAGAACCAAAAATTTATAGTCATCCGAGCAAGCATTTGATGTTTACTACAATCTATTCGTGGTTACTTCCGCTGAAAAAAAAAAAAACGCTGAAAAAAAACATCTCAGGAGTAGCACTTCTCAGGACCAAATTAAAAAAGAAGAAAATAGAGCTGAAATCCACCTGGGGTATATCTTCCCCTTTATCCACCGGCCCAAAGTTCAGATGGTCTGAGGTCACTCAAAGCCGCAAGAAGTGCATTGTGCTACCTCTCAATGTTTCCTTTTAGAATAAGCCGTCCTCTAATGTTTTGAGAAGATGGATTTGATACAATTTTCTCTAGAAAATAAAACAAGCAAAAGTGCAGATAAGGTTGCAACGTCCATTTATAATTTTAGAAGTTGATCTTTGTCTATATACTAATTTAATTTATCAATGGCTTGGCAATTTTCATCAATACTGTATTCCTTGTTTGGGGTATTATCCTCCTTTTTCTTAAATCGGCTCCCTAAAGTAAAAAACAAATAAAATAGAAATACTAGCAGACTTTTTTTTTCCAAAAGCAGGGACAGCTTGAAACTTTTTGTATTCTTTCCCCTATCAGAAAAGTCTGGAGAAAAAGTTTGTCCCCCAGAGAAAAGTGGAATGTCGTCGCTTTGTAGTTAACATTCAACTCTTATTACCTTCTGGGTTATTGGCAATGAAAAGCGATTATTTTTTTACTTAAGGCTTTTAACATTCCGAGATTGTTACTTTGAAAAGTTTTTGTTTGTTCAAAGTTTATTTAACATTCAAGACACGTCGACCTTTTATGCTCTCTAAATCCAGTATCTATATTCCCTGGAGTGGGAAAAGGATACGTCTCTACTTTTATTGCTAAATACCTGTGCTAATCTAACTCTAATCTTCCCTCCTGCTGTTAAGTCTTGGCCAGACGTGATAATTGTGTCGCGTAAGGGGTTTTTTTGCGGCTGAAGCTCACTTCTAAATGCCACAGAAAAAAAAATCTGCATGTCTTAATAGTCAATTCCGGTTCTGACAAAGGATGTCAGCAAAAGTTCGAACTCTTCTACTTTGAAATGAACATTGGCGTAATTGCTGAAGTTTCTCTATCATTTTTATGCTACAGAAAAATAAAAAGGTTTGAAGAAACTTCCTCCCCCTCTTGAATATAGTTTTTAGCCTCAGCCCCAGTTCTAAGCTGTATTGGGTTTCCAGTTGAGTACATTGGTCCTGGTGGTGCGAACATCTTACCGTTTATGTTGCAAAGTTTTAATGCTGCACATTACTTTCAGTTGAAATTTTTTTATTTATTTACTTTCTCATTTTTTAAATAATGCTAGAAAAGCCTGCGCCCCCTTCATGGAAATTCTCTTCCCTCGTGAAAAGATCCCTCTTTCCCTCGTGAAAGACCCCCTACCCAACCCCGCCACAACACAAAAAAGCCCCTGAAAATGTCTGTACACTTCATGATATCCATCACTGTATGTAAACAAGATTCAAAGTTTGTAACTTACAGCCCCTCCCCCGGGGAATCTGGGGGATGAAGTCGCACCCAAAGACATAGGTATTAGGTTTTGGACTAAGCTGAACAGAATGGCTGTCTCAAAATTTTGATCCGGTGACTTTGGAAAGAAAGTGCGTGGGAGGGGATCTAGGTGCCCTCCGATTTTCTGGGTCACTTAAAAAGGGCACTAGAAGTATTAATTCCCGTTAGAATCACCCTATCGCGACATTCTAGGGCCATAGGGTTGGTACCATCACCCCTAAAAAAACAAAAAAAAAACAAGTAAATCCAATTAAACAAGCAAACAATTAAAACAAGCATCCGTGATCTGTCTTCTGGCAAAAAATACGTAATTCCGCATTTTTGTAGATAGGAGCTTGAAACTTCTACAGTAAGATTTTCTGATATGTTGAATCTTAAGGTTTGATTTTCGTTAAGATTTTATGACTTTTAGGGGCAGTTTCCCCCCGTTTTCTGAAATAAGGCAAATTCTTTCAGGCTGGTAGGCAAAGACTAAACTTAATGAAACTTATATATTTTAAATTAGCATTAAAATGCAATTTTTTCGATGTAACTATTGGTATTGGTATTCCGTTTTTTAGAGCTTCAGTTACTATTGACCCGGGTAACTCCTTACTATAGTTCGTTACCACGAACTGTTTGATTGCCAAAAAAATCTTTGAGAGAGTTTGCATTAGAAATATATGGGTTTGCACGGACGGAGCTCAAGAAGAATTACCGGTAAATTTTGTTGAGTATTCATATATGCGGATTTAAATTCATTTTGTAAGAAACTCTTAGGGGGAGACATTCTTCAGACAGGAATTAAAGGAGAATTTGCATAATCTCTGATGACTGTAAGCATATTTGAACTGATATAGGATCAGGCTGGTGTATAGAAATTTATTTCGGTGTCTAAATACTATTTTTTAGGGAGGTGGGTAGAGTGGGTTATCTTATTGGGTTTTTTTTTTAAGAACTTAAAGATAGTTTTCTTTCACGAAGATTTGAGGGAAGCTGAAAAGTAACTAAACAAACTTTATATGCAGTTACGTGGTGGCGAAAATGGTCTTCCAATCTTATCTCTGTAGCCCCCTGGTACTGTTTGATATTAATAATAATACTTTATTTATGCCCTCTATTTATACATGGATTTGTACAGAGGAGTATAGGAAAAAAAAGAGAAACAAACTGAAAAATATAAAATTACACTTCTAATGAAAAGGACGGCAATAAGTAGCTCATAATAATAAATAAATATATAATAAATTGTTTATGATAGCTCATTAGTGCATAACACTAAAAACAATTATAAAACATAATGTAAAAACTACTACTACTACTACTAACAACAACTCACTGAAGCACCAAGCCGCCTGAGGCCAACACAGCTACGCACGCTCCTCCTCCAACCTAATCTATTTAAAGCCTCCCTCTTTACACCCTCCCAGGAAGTTCCCATTTCCTTTAAATCTTTATTTATGACATCCTCCCAACCCAGACAAGGACGAGGTACGAGGTAAGCAATTTCTCTGGAAAACATCTAGTACATTTTCGGAGCGTCCATGCTTCAGAGCCATATTTGACAACTGTCATCACTGTAGCTTCCAATATTCTAATCTTGGTTTGTAGACTTATCTTTCTATTCTTCCAAACTTTTTTTAACTGTGAAAAAACACCATGAGCCTTAGCTATTCTACTTTTAACATCTTCACTGCTCCCACCGTCTTTACTAATAATACTACCAAGGTAACTGAAGCTCCCAACCTGATCAATCTTTTCGTTACCTAATGTCACCTGTTCATCTTCACTTATTCCTAGCCTTAGTGACTTAGTCTTCTTAATATTAATTTTCAAGCCTATTCTAGCACCCTGAACTCGCAAAACCTCTAAAAATTCATTCATTTCGCTCACACTTTCATCTAATATGCTTAAATCATCAGCATAATCTAAGTCCAGGAGCGTTCTTCCTCCCCATTTGATTCCATGGTCTCCAATTGCCTTTCCTGTGCTCCTTAAGACGAAGTCCATCAAAATGATCCATATAAAGGGGGATAGAACACAACCCTGCTTAACTCCTGATTTAATACGAAACCAGTTGCTAATCTCATTTCCTACCTTAACCGCAGCAGTATTATTCTCGCACATAGCGCAGATCACTTTAATGTATTTTTCTGGTATACCATATAACGGTAAAACCTTTGCTAACGCTCTTCTATCAACAGAATCGAAAGCTTACTCATAATCGATAAAACTAAGGACCAAAGGTGTTTGAAAACGAAGGGACTTCTCAATCATTAACCTAAGAGTGAAAACATGGTCGACACATCCTCTACCTTTTCTAAAACCGCATTGTTCTTCCCTTAAAACTTTGTCTACAGGATGTCTCAGTCTAAAAAGTATCATATTACTCAGTAATTTGCTACCTACGGAGACCAGACTAATGCCTGGATAATTACGACACTCACTCTTGTCACCTTTCTTATAAAGTGGTTTAATTAAGGTTTTCCTAAAATCATTGGGTACTTCCCCTTTTTCAAACATCATGTTCATAATCTTCAGTAGCTTATTCCCAACCTCAGAGCCACAATATTTAAGAAACTCATTAATCATACTATCAGCACCTGGGGCCTTAATATTTTTTAATCCTTTTAGTACTGTCGCTAATTCTTCCTCACTAAACAAATCTTCCTTCACATCCAAGGTATCACAAACTCTTTCATTTTCATCTATATCTTTTCCTGCAACTGTATCTCGGTTTAGCACATTCTCAAAATGTTCCATCCCATCTTTCTTTAACTTTTTCCTTATCAGTAATTGTGGTCCCATTTCTATCTTTAACTGGGACTAGTCCGGATCGGCTACTCCCTTTCAATTTATTAACATGCCAGTATAATATTTTACTATTATGCCGTCTAGCCGCATCTTCCAGATCCTCAGCAATTTTACCCATCGCCTCCACTTCACATCTCCTTAGTTCATATTTTAGTGCTTTCTCCACTTTCTTTACATTCCTTTTGTTTTTATACGACCTATCACTCAGATAATTATTATACAAACCCCTTCTACTCTCTATTAAACCTAAAGCTCTTTCACTAATATTCCTAGTTGCAGTCTTAGCGCTCTTCCCTAGGACACAATCAGCAACTTCACAAATTGTTTTTCTGAAATTATTCCATCCATCTTCCACATTGTCAAATTTTAAACCCTCAAGTTTAGTACCCAACTGTTCCTGGAATTTTTTTCTCAAATTTTCATTCCGAAGTCTACCAACATCATAACTTTCCGGGAGGGAGTTACCCTTCCGAAATTTCAGCTTTAAATTAACCTTAGACACTACTAGATGGTGATCTTTACTTTTAACATCAATAACGGTACTCCTATACACCCTAGTATCTTGTATTGATCCTGCTAGTCTTCTGTTTACAACAACATAATCAATAAGGTTTGCTGTCTTACCATCACGTGAATACCATGTCAACTTATGGGCCATTTTGTGACCAAACACTGTATTGGTTATAACTAGGTTGTTATACCTACAAAATTGCAAAAGCCTATAGCCATTACTGTTTTCTTTTCCTACACCAAATTTACCTAGGCTAGGATACCATCTATCCCTATTTCTACCAACCTGAGCATTAAAATCTCCTAGCAAAAACACCATATTTCTACCTGGTACCCTGTCTATTTGTTCCTGTAACTGTAAGTAAAATTCATCTGAGTCACTAGTATCTCCATCAGTTGGTTCAATGGGGGCATATACTACTATAACTGATACCCTAAACTTTTTAGTCATAAAATGAGCAATTAGTATTCTATTATTAATACCTTCCCAGCCTAAACAAGACTTAGCAGCTTCCTTATTCATCATGAGCACTACTCCCTGTCTATGTACCCCATCCTTCCTGCCTGAGTAAACAAATTCTATGTCACCTAATTTCATGCTTCCTACCCCTGGGATATGAGTTTCTGAAATTCCTAATAAATCCAGTTCAAATCGTCTGAATTCGTCAGTCAAAATGTCGATGCGATAGTCATTTTTTAACGTCGTAACATTCCAAGTTCGAATTTTCATGTTCTTTAAATCTTTGAAATTATTTTGGCCTCAAGAAAAGCAGTGATCCCGGATACCAGTGCAGGATGGGGACCAGCATATCTTCTCAAGTCTACACCGAAGCGCTTAAGCCGGCGTAGAACCGGACAGCAAGAAGTCCTTGGGACCTCCAGTAAGTCGGAGGCTTTGTGCAATCCTGGGCCCATCTTGGTCACACCATGGTTCTCAGTACTTGACGATGCTCTTCTATCAACAAGAGTCGAAATCCTGCACAGACAGTCCCAAGCCTTTTACCTCCGACTCATTATATATTCATGCCTACAAATACTATGCTACTACGGGGAGGCAGCCCATAGTAGATAAATTAGCTAGGAAGAGGTTTTTCAGCCCGAAAACGCCCATCAAAACAAACCAAGCCCAGAAAAATATCCAATAATCAGAATCCCGTGCGAGTGCTGTGTTGTTTACTAGGCTATAATTTCCTCGAGGGGCGCCACTCCTCAAGTGGGAAAAATTGACCGCAAGTTTTCCAGTCTTACAGGTACCCCGAAAGGGTCGAGGCAGTCCTTTACAGGGGCCATTGTCCATAAATCTGGATCTTACGCCCTGCCGCAGTTGTCCTCCTATAGGGGATCCTCCCACGATGGTGTTCTGCATCACCATGCAATTTAACCCATTACTGGGAGAAGGTTTGTAACTCATCTGACGTGTGAACACGGCAGTGGACCCTGTTGAGTGTACATTTGAGGAGCCTTCTTCCTCCTCCACCTGTAATTATAACCCCCAGAGGAGGGTTTCCAGGTTTCTATTATGGACCCCCCTGGGACAAGGTCCTACTTGGTCTAAGCCTCCTATTGAGCTACTCTACCTATCTGTAGGGCATTCCCCTATCTGTTGTCCTCTACCAAAACCTAGCATGATTATCTAATAATTTTCTAACTAATGCAACTAATAAATAGTTGCAGTAAATTGCAACTTTACTTTAATTTAGACTATAAAGAGGACAAAAATAACATATACAGGCTCTGTTGTCCTCTGCTAAAACCTAGCATGCAAACTAATAATTAACTAACTATTGCAACTAATTAATATTTGTAATAAAGTACAACTTCCTTTTAATTTATACACTAAAATAAAGAAAACACGAAAAAGCTCTATTGTCCTCTACCAAAACCTAGCATGTTAACTAATAATTACCTAATAAATAGCCCATTTGGCCTGATTGCAACACCTCACAAGCCACACCTTATAGAAAACACCTTTGAGAATTTAAATTAAGAAGGAAACTTATTAGAAACCCTGCTAGTACTGCAAAAGTAGACCTAAGTAGCCAATTTAGCCTGTTTGAAACATCTCACAAGCCAACGCCCAATAGAAAACACCTTTGAGAATTTAAATTAATAAGAAAACTTATTAGAAACTCTGCTAATACTGCAAAAGTAGACCTAAGTAGCCAATTTAGCCTGTTTGAAACATCTCACAAGCCAACACCCTATAGAAAACACCATTGAGAATTTAAATTAAGAAGAAAAATTATTAGAAACTCTGCTAATACTGCAAAAGTAGACCTAAGTAGCCAATTTAGCCTGTTTGAAACATCTCACAGGCCAACACCCTATAGAAAATACCTTTGAGAATTCAAATTAAGAAGAAAACTTATTAGAAACTCTGCTAGTACTGCAAAAGTACTCTCATAATAAACAACGTATAAATAACTGTTTATTAAAGCTATGGTGACAAAACTATTTTTCAATTAAATGAGACAATTAAGGGGAAAATTAATTCTATATTCTCTTGATCTTCTAAAAAATCGACAGTATTATTCATGCATTTTAACAGTAATATCAAATATTCCAAATTTTTGAAAATAATATATTTATTTTTGAACCATAGTGGAATTCCAAGAAAACATTTACAAAACTGGAAAAAGTAGGCCTACACACGAATACGCTTTTTATCACTTTTAATTAAAAAATTTTAAAATGGAATAATGGAAAATAAATGAGGTGCAAACATTGAATTGTAAATTATAGCAAGTGATTCTTTACCAAAATGACCTTTCACCCTGACTAGCAAGCCACAAGTTTTCTCAAGTTTTCCCAATACAGAAGATAACACCAACTCTCGCGTAGCTTTAATTGACGGACCAAAAGGCAACCGAAGGTAATTAATAGAGTCTTTATTAAAAATATTCAGTTATCCCACTTTAATTGAATGATGCTGGAAATCGCTATTATTATTTACAACTAGGAATTCTGTTTTAGTAGGTTCAATCTCTAATCTTATCTCCCGTAGATGTCAGTGTAATATATTAATTGCATTCTACATTGATACTAAATTGTCCAAAAACAACAAAAGCATACGACAAGTGGCTAATGTTGATACCGACAATTACATATGGGGGTATGTACCACGTGGCTGTTCTAATTGCCCTATTAAGTATAAACGAGCTAAGAACTGACCCTTGTTTTACTTAACGACGTAAAGGAATTCGGTCTGAAAGTCGCCCTCCCGAAAAAATTCTCACAGATGAATTGCCATACCAACCCATCAAACACTGCCCTATATATGCATTCACTCCACTACGCAATAACAATAAAAAATTTAGTTATGCGACATACTATGAAACACTTTTGAAATATCAACTCCGCACACAAATATTTGTCTTTTAAAATTATGATGGGGTTCCAATATTTCTATGAATATTGCGTGTGTATTTGGCACCCCAACACCACTTCGAAAACCCAACTGATGGTCCACCCACATCACATTTTGATGATGGATATGAGAGTAAAATATTTTCAAATAATTTACTAGTAACAAAATAAAGTGTGATAGTACCATGCAGAAGGTGCTCTGGTATCAAACCATCTGTACCTGGGGTTATATTAAATAAGATCACATTTTAGTGATCTATTTTGAATGGAGAAGATGAAGAAAAACAAACAGGTTTCTAAATGGGTTCAACTGAGAAAAATACTTATATAACAATTCACAATAACTCAAATCAGTTGATGGTGGGCTGGACGTAAAAACTGAAGTTAAGTGTACATACATTTCTTGTAGCAGGATTTAGTCTAATAAATCAGCTTATGCCAGTGTTTATCATTTAACCTCATTATAAAGTAACTTTGGATTATTCCTAATCTCGGTTGATATATCTTTTACTTGTTGTTTCTTCCAAGTTGCCACTAACTTTATATATTTCTTTTTTTGTTGATTTAACTATCTGGAAAAGGGGGTCATTTCTCAATGACTCACATTATTCCCAATTATGGTACCACAGCCAATGTTTCCGTTTTGCTTCACTCAACTAAACTCCGTCCTTTTTTTGTGTATTTCTGTGCACTAAAATAAAAGGAACCGCGAGGAAAGCCGCAACTTTCCTAGCATGAACTATTTCAGCATAATGTATATTTAATTCCAACGAATGAAATTTTTGAGACTTGGACAGGAGGTGAAAATGAATTCCGATTCTACTGAGAATCAGTAGTAGATCTGGGATCATCTAATTTGCACCGATATAAGTTTACGTCTATCCTATCCTAAAGCTGTTTGTGAAACCCTTTCGGACCACAACGAATATGGTAAAATATGTTTAAAACAAAAGACACTTCAAGGTGAGAATGATCACTAATCAAAATTTCATTCGATACTTTAGCAAAAGACTTTTTTAAATATTTAAGAGATTTAGAGAGTTTATTCGTTTCCACATTTATAAGTTTGAAACAAGATAACATAATTTTGAACTGATAGATTTTAGGAAGTAAAGGTACCTTAAATATCAGGGGAAAAATTGACATGAGCAAATGTGGCAAAACAGGAAGCATAGAACATTTTTCAATTTTGCCATTAATTAGGTTCAAATTTTTAATCGATAATGTCGTTTCAAAGGCAGTATATTTGGAAAAATATTAACGTGGAAAATATTATGAGGAGTACCGGACCGCTATTTTTCTCGTTTTGTAATGTTAAAAATGACCATGAATTAAATAAAAATAAATTATCTGTTCGAAAGAAAGATGAAATTTGACACTTAAACGAGAAATATTTTTAAAGCTACATAATTTTTTTTTCCAATTTATGACCCGAACCCCACTGAGCAACGCCACTGATTAATAGTTTGCTCCGCTTACCGCATCCGTCTTTTGACGCTATGATGTATCCCGATTCTGAGACAAACATATATGACTGTACATATACCTAGGATGTGCTACTACAAATACTGGTCAATTCAGATGGATGATTAAATTAAAAAAACAATTTTTTTTTAAATGAAAGTAAGGAGCAACATTAAAACTTAAAACGAACAGAAATTGCTCTGTATATGAAAGGAGTTTTTCCTCCTCAACGCCTCGCTGTTTACGCTAAAGTTTGACTCTTTCTCTTAAGTCTATTTTTAAAACAGTAAGAAACATTGGCGTAGATAATTACTTTATTAGTGAAAGATAAACTTTTCCTGGAAAATATTATATCAAAAAAGGTGAGTGCAAGTGATTTTTGTTTTATTCAACAAACAGCAAGAAATCATTTCAATCATGACTTTCACCTTTCCAGAGAAAGATTACTTAAAAAGTTTTCAAAATTATATGAAAATAAAGCCGTAATACCTTCGTCAACTCTTGGACCAGGTGTAATTAATTTTTCATCAAGGACCTTAACGTTACAAGAAAAGTCCGCATTAGAAAAAGGTCCAAAATTTTGTTTTAAAACTAATAGAGTCCCAGTAGAAGAAATTATCTCTTCAATAGAAACATCTTTACACAGAAACCCCATCTTAATTAAAATTGTTAGCCTAGTAAGAGCTTCTACTGTTAAAGCCCTGTCAGAGTTTGCTTTAAAACCAGAAATCCCTAACAATTCTATCAAAGACATAAAGATTCTTAATAATTTAAGAAGGGATGAATCTATTATTATTACAAAAGCAGACAAGGGTAACACTTTAGTGGTAATGGACACCAAGGACTACGATTCAAAATTAAACGTTTTACTGAAAGATGAAAAAACTTACAAACAACTTTCTTTTGACCCGACGGACTCATACACAAAGAAGTTTAAGAACGAGTTAAAGAGTTTGAAGGAAGAAGGGAAGATTACACCTCAACTTTTCTACAAATTCTTACCAAGAGGTTCTTTGTGCCCTAAATTATATGGACTTCCAAAGATACACAAGCCAAATCTTCCATTACGACCAATTGTTGCGAGTAACAAGTCACCAACAAGTGCTCTGAGTAAGTGGCTAGTGTCATTGTGTAAACCACTCATGTCTACACGAATTTCTTACATTAAGAATTCGTCAGAACTTGTAAAAAAAACTAAAAGAAGTTGAGATTTCTTCAAATTCTATAATTTCAAGTTTCGACATAGTGTCAATGTATACGAGTATTGATGTAAAAGCAGCGGAAATTCTTCTTGAGAGAAAGATACTAAGAAATTTGGACTTAATTGGTGGTGAAACAGTTTTGGAGGTCGGTGTAATTATGAGTTTAGTTAGGTTGTGCAATATGTTCTCTTATTTTTTTTCAATTCAGAGGGGGTTTTTTCGAACAAGTAAATGGTTTACCTATGGGGGCCCCTTTAAGTCCTTTATTAGCAAATTGTTTTGTAGAAAATATAGAAACAATAGCGTTAGATTCATATTTTTTAAAACATAAATTTTGGGGGAGATATAGGGATGACATAATTTCAGTATGGAATTATGGGGTGGAGGAATTAAAAAGTTTTTTAGAACATCTTAATTTTTGGGGAGGGGATTTAAAATTTACAATAGAATTAGAAGAGGATAATAAACTTCCTTTTCTGGATGTCCTTCTTTTAAAAAATGAAAATAGTCTGGATTTTAAGATTTACAGAAAACCTACTAACAATAACAGATTTTTGTCATTTTTCTCCGGTCATGCCCGCCAAGTAAAAATTGGTTTAATCATATCTTTAACTGACCGCATTTTTAGAATTTGTTCTCCAAAATTCATTGAGGAGGAATTATTATTGCTAAAAGACATTTTAATAAGTAACCATTATCCGGGTTGGTTAGTTGACCAGACTCTTTCGAAAAGAAGGAAAAAATTTCTAGAATGTTCTGACGATATTCTGGAAACAACAGAAAAGAAAGATATCTTTTGTTCTCTACCATATGTTCCAGGTTTGAGTGAAAAACTTAAAAGAATTTTACAAAATAATGGTTTAAAGGTAGCTTTAAGAGGTAGTAATACTTTGGCAAGTTTTTTAAATTCTGGAAAGGATCGGACTTCCGTAGAGCAACAAAGTGGGGTTTATAAAATTCCATGTACTTGTGGAAGCTCTTATGTGGGACGTACCAACCAGAATTTAAGAACGAGATTGCTACAACATCATAATTCCATTTCATCGTCTTTAAAGCAAAATACCAAACCTGAAGATTTCACGTCGGCCCTCGCGGAGCATATCTTTAATTTTCCAAATCATTTTATTTTGTTTTAAAATGTTTCTTTGATTTCTAGGGACCAAGGTTTAAAGCAAACTTTCAGGGAAACAATCGAAATTAAAAAAAATTCTATTCAAGAATAATTCCATAAACAGAGATACAGGTGAATTTGGATTGAACTCAATTTATGATAATTTACTGAGGTCAAATAAAGTAAATATCACTTCACCTAAGAGCTATGACCTCTGTCCACGTAATACGTCAGTTAAATCTAATGAACCGGAACCGAAAAGGTCAAGGAGATTTGCCTCGGCTGTTGCATTGAAAAAAAATAAGAGCAATAAACTATATGTAATTAGTTGATTAGGTATAAATTCTGTTTATTTTTATTCATTTCTTTTAGTTTTACTGCTGATGATGAACACTGTATATGTGTTTGAAATATCCAGTTAAATAATTTTATATTTCACTGTCAATAAAAAGGTATCATCCCTATTTTGAACTGTTTTACTTTAACATTGGCGTAAAGAGCAGGGCGTTGAGGAGGAAAAGCCCCTTTCATATACAGAGTAATTTCTGTTCGTTTTAAGTTTTAATGTTGCTCTTTACTTTCATTTTAAAAAACTTGTTTTTTTATTTAATTTCTGGACGTTTTTGAATTAATGCATGTTTTAATCTTGGCTCTCCGCACATAAATGATTAAAACGAAATTTGGATATTAATTAATTGCAGTTAATCGGAAGATTTTGAGAAAAAAGGAGCAAGGGAGGAGGCCTAGTTGCCCTCCAAGTTTTTGATTACTTAAAAAAGCAACTAGAACTTTTAATTTTTTACAAACGTTTTCATTGGTAAAAAATATACGTAACTTACGAATTAACTTACGTAACGAACTTCTATATTCGTATGTTTTTATTGCGTATATGAGGGGGTCCAACCCTCGTCGATACCTCGCTCTTTACACTAAAGCTTAGATTTTGTCCCAATTCCTTAAGAATGACCTCTGAATCACAAAGGCCGTAGAATAAAGAGTTGAAATTACTAAAAATACTTTATCGTAAAGAGTGAGGTATAACGAAGAGGTAAACCCCTTATATCTATATATATAAAAATAAGTTGTCTGTGTGTGGATCTGTGGATCAGGTGACGTCATGTTTGTTCGCATATGACGTCTGAATTATTTCACACTAATACAAAAGAAGAAAAAAACTAAAAAAGGTAAAAACTACAAAAAAAACTAAAAAGAAAAAAAAACTAAAAAAGCTAAAAAACTAAAAAAAACTAAAAAAAGGTAAAAATTTAATAACTAAAAAAAAACTGAAAAAAATTAAAAAAGGCAAAAACTACAAAAAAAATAAAAACTAATAAAAATACTAAAAAAGCTAAAAAACTAAAAACACTAAAAAAAAACTAAAAAAAGGTAAAAAACTAAAAAAAACTAAAAACTAAAAAAGAAAAAAACTTAAAAAAAAGGAAAAAACTGAAAAATGAAAGAGAAAAAGAAAACTAAAAAAATATGAATAAATATATATAAAAATAAGTTGTTTGTGGGTTATGTCTGTCTGTCTGTCTGTCGAGTGACGTCGTGTTTGTCCGCATATGACGTCTGAATTATTTCACACTAATACAAAAGAAGAAAAAAAAACTAAAAAAGGTAAAAACTACAAAAAAAACTAAAAAGAAAAAAAACTAAAAAACTAAAAAAAAACTAAAAAAAGGTAAAAAACTAAAAAAAACTGAAAAAACTAAAAAAGGAAAAACTAAAAAAAAACTAAATACTAATAAAAAAACTAAAAAAGCTAAAAAACTAAAAAAACTAAAAAAACTAAAAAAAGGTAAAAAACAAAAAAAACTAAAAACTAAAAAAGAAAAAACTAAAAAAAAAGGAAAAAACTGAAAAATAAGAGAAAAAGAAAACTAAAAAAACATTAATAAATATAAAAAATAAGAGAAAAAGAAAACTAAAAAAATATGAATAAATATATATAAAAATAAGTTGTTTGTGGGTTATGTCTGTCTGTCGAGTGACGTCGTGTTTGTCCGCATATGACGTCTGAACTATTTCACACTAATACAAAAGAAGAAAAAAAAACTAAAAAAGGTAAAAACTACAAAAAAAACTAAAAAGAAAAAAAAACTAAAAAAGCTAAAAAACTAAAAAAAACTAAAAAAGGTAAAAAACTAAAAACTAAAAAAAACTGAAAAAACTAAAAAAAGGCAAAAACTAAAAAAAAACTAAAACTAATAAAAAAACTAAAAAAGCTAAAAAACTAAAAAAACTAAAAAAAGGTAAAAAACAAAAAAAAACTAAAAACTAAAAAAGAAAAAACTAAAAAAAGGAAAAAACTGAAAAATAAGAGAAAAAGAAAACTAAAAAAATATTAATAAATATAAAAAATATAAATATAAATATAATATAAATTAGCAATCAACAAAGCACCGAGACACAAATGACGACCGGGACACAGGGAGTATAAATGACGACCAGGACATAAGTAAAAAAAAAAAAAACTAAAAAAATTAAAAAAATGGTAAAAACTACAAAAAAACTAAAAACTAATAAAAAAACTAAAAAATCTAAAAATCTAAATAAACTAAAAAAGAAAAAAAAGAAAAAAGGAAAAAAATAAAGGGGAAAAACAAAACTAAAAAACGAATGTATATACAGACCGGGACACCGGGATACAAATGACGACCGGGACACAGGGAATATAAATGACGACCGGGACACAACTACAATGGGGACGCCGGGGGGCACAGGGGGGTATAAATGACGACCGGGACACCGGGACACAAGGAATATAAATGACGCCCGGGACACTCAAAGAGAAATCACAGACTGGAACACCGGGACACAAATGACGACCGGGACACAGGGAATATAAATGACGACCGGGACACAGGGACATAACTACAAAGGGGACGCCAGGGTGCACAGGGGGATATATAAATGACGATTGTGACTCAGGGAATGGTCGATTAGCAATCACCATCAACAAAGCTCAAGGGCAATCATTAGAATCATGAGGTATAGATCTGAATACGGATTGTTTTCCTATGGACCATTATATGTTGTATGTTCAAGAGTCGGTAAACCTGACAATCTATTTATATGCACAGACAATGGGACAGCAAAGAATGTTGTATATTCGCAAGTTTTACGTAGTTAAAAACATATATATATATATATATATATATATATATATATATATATATATATATATATATATATATATATATATATATATATATATATATATATATATATATATATATATATATATATATATATATATATATATATATATATATCTATATTCACAGGTGGGACATAGGGACACAACTACAATGGCGCGTAACTAATATGGCGCGTAACGACTTACGCGCGCGGGGGGGCTTGGGGGGGGGGCGCGAAGCGCCCCCACCAACTAGGTGTTGGGGTGGCGCGAAGAGCCACCCCAACAGCTAGTGAGTAATAATTTTTGTTCGTTTTAAGTTTTAAGGCTGCTGCTTACTTTCAGTAGAAAATAACTTTTCATATTTATTTTTTTATTGTTTTTTCAAATAATGCTAGAAAATCCTGCGCCCCTTCATTGAAGTTCTCTTCCCCCCCCCCATGAGAAGTTTATCCATGGAGATATCCTCTCACATAACCCCCCCCCCACTCAACGCTCCCCCCTAAACCAAAAAAATCCCCTGAAAACGTCTGTACACTTCCCAGTAACCATTACTATATGTAAACACAGGTCAAAGTTTGTAACTTGCAGCCCCTCCCACGGGGAATGCGGGGGAGTGAGTCGTCCCTAAAGACATAGTTATTAGTTTTTTCAAATATGGTGAATAAAATGGCTATTTCAGAATTTTGATCCGGTGACTTTTGGGAAAAAATGAGCGTGTGAGGGGGCCTAGGTACCCTCCAATTTTTTGGTCACTTAAAAAGGGCACTAGAACTTTTAATTTCCGTTAGAATGAGCCCGATTTTGACATTCTAGGACCAGTCAGTCGATAAGATCACCCCCGGGGAAAAAACAAAACAAACAAATAAACACGCATCCGTGATCTGTCCTCTGGCAAAAAATGCGAAATTCCACATTTTTGTAGGTAGGAGCTTGAAACTTCTACAATAAGGTTCTCTGATACGCTGAATCTGATGGTGTGAGTTTCGTTAAGATTCTATGACTTTTAGGGGGTGTTTCTTCCTGTTTTCTAAAATTAGGCAAATTTTCTCAAGCTCGTAACTTTCGATGGGTATAACTGATCTTGATGAAACTTATATATTTAAAATCAGTATTAAAATGCGATTCTTTTGATATAACTATTGGTATCAAAATTTCATTTTTTAGAGTTTCGGTTACTATTGAGCCGGGTTGCTCCTTACTACAGTTCGTTACCATGAACTGTTGGAAACCAAGATAATGTAGATTCCAGGTTGGCTGAGTGCCAATTTTGACAACCAATTAGAATCCTGGAATTGATCAAGTATTATTCATTAGAGCTTTCACAGCATATTCATCTTTGAATGGAATCAAACTGTTCGTGCTAACAAACTATAAGTGAGGTGAGGTAACTCGGCTCAATAGTAACCGAAACTAAAAAAATAGAATTTTGATTACAATAGATACATTAAAAAAAAAATCAACTTATTATGATGATTCGAAATATATAAGATTCATCAAGTTTAGTGTTACCCATTATAAGTAACGATCCTGAGAATATTTGCCTAATTTTTGAATAGAGAAAACACCCTATAAAATTCAAGGAATCTTGATTAAAATCACGCTATCTGACCCTACTGTAGAATTTTTAAGCTCTTATATACATAAATGTGGAATTTTGCTATTTTTGCCAGAAGACAGATCACGGATGCAAGCTTATTTGCTTTTTTTATTTCCCAGGGGTGATCATACTGAAATCATGGTCCAAGAAGATCGGAAGAAGGCGTATTTGAAAGCAAATTAAATGTTCTAGTGCTCTTTTTAAGCGACAAAAAAGATTAGAGGGCAACTGGCCCCCCTCCCACGCCTAGCTATTCCCAAAGTTATCTGATCAAAATGTTGAGATAGCCATTTTGTTCAGTACAGTTGAAAGATAAAATAACTAAGTCTTTAGGGGCAAATGACTCCCCAGAAGTCGTAGGGAGAGACCTATAAGATATAAAATTTGCCCATTGTTTGTGTATAGTATTTGATACTAGGAAGTACACAGATTTTATTTTTTTGGGGGGGGATTTGTGCTTGGGGTGGATTTCCATTTGGAGAATGTTCCTTGGGAGAAAAATTGAGGGGGGAGATTCCAGAGAAGATTTTACACTGAGGGGGGATTTGACTGAACTTCCTGACAAAATTCTTGTTAATTGTCTTACATTATCTTTGCCAACTCAATTTTGTATAAGGAGATGTTCTGAGGTAATTATCCAGGGGCTATTTTCTGCGTGTTTTGATTTCCAGAAAAAAGTTCTCTGGGAGGGGGGGGGGGATTTCCAAAAACTGACCAGATATTGAAGTCTGTCTGGAGGGAACTTGACGAAGATGTACTTTACTTTGGATGAAATTTTCACGGTCGAGTTTCAAGTGGAGGGGGGTATTTTTCATGATGGGTGAGTCAGATTTACCCGCAGTATTTGAAAAAGTATTTGAAAAACAAAAGGAAATTAAATAAAAAAACATATTTTTAACTGAAAGTAAGCAGCAACATTAAAACTCAAAACAAACAGAAATTATTCCGTATTTGAAGGGTTGCTCCCGTCTCAATACCTAACTCTTTACGCTAAAGCTTGACTGTTTGTCCCAGTTTTTAATAACAGCTAATAAAACACAAGTGCCGTTGAGTTAAAATAGGAAGCTTGTATAAAGGTGCTAAGAGCTTTCTCGTAAAAAGCAAAGTATTAAGGAGGAGGAACCCTTCATATATGAAATATTTTCTGCTCTTTTTGAGTTTTAACGCTACTCCTTTCTTTCAGTTAAATTTTTTTTGTTTATTTAATTCTTATTTTTTAATCTTTTCTAGATCAGATTTAATTATATAAGTGAAATATTAAATAAAGGGGTAGACCACGAGGTTGCAAAAATTATAAATAATATTCTACATGATCAAAAGATATTGATTTGACAGTATGAAAACTGCCTTTCGGATTCCCTGCGTTTTTACCCGTCGGCGAAGGAGATATGGGGTGAAGGGGTTTGGTTTAAGGTGAATAAAAAAGGAGGAATTGAAGTACAAAATTGGATTGAGGGGGATAGTTTACCACTTGGGGTAAGAAGGGGAGGGCTAGATGGTTCTAATTTTTGCCCAATGTGTGGATGTATGGATAGGAGTACGGGTCTTTTTGATGTATGAGTGTAAAGAGTTGAGTGAGGTGAGAGATGGAGAATATGGAAAGTCTAAGTCTTATGAGAAATGGCTGGTGAATTTAATGAGAGATGATTGTTTTGTAAATATTAAAAATATAGGACGATTTCTCAGGTAATACGTAATAGTAATACTCAGCAATACTTCAATGTTTGAAATTCCCTAGAAATAGTATTTTTCCAGGTTTGAAAAATCCCAGCCCTACCCCTCCTCCCTGGGCAAGGACTATTAATTATGCAAGTTGCTCATTGTATAGGGTTTCTATGGAAGGGGTGGTCGCGTAAACGTCTAAAGGGACTCATTGGATTGTAGATCACGAGTTCTACTACCCTTTTAAAGATTCGAAGTGATCAGAGGGCAACCAGCCCCTCAAGCCTCTTATTTTCCAAATGTATCCGATGAAAGTTTTAAGGTATTCATTTCGTTCAAAATAGTCAAAAGGAAAAATAAATAGGCTCTTGGGTCTGCGAAGTCGTCCAAAGCCCTAGGGGCAAGTGCTGTAAATTATGCAAGTAACGCATTGCTAACGCAAAATGTTTTTATGGAAAAGGTGATTGTATAAACTCTGGATTTGACAATCCTAATCCCACTTGGGAAGGGCTGTAAACTATGTAAGCTGTCCATTGTTAATAGGTAAGATTTTTGTAGAATAGTTGCCGTATAAGACATGAAAAAGGCTCATTTGATTAGAAATCGAAATTTCCAGTTCCATTTTCAAGAGTAAGAAATTATCAGAGGGCAAAAGCTGTCATACCTCCGCCCTTCCCCGGATCTCTTTCTCCCAATACACATATGATCAAAATTTTGAGATAGGTATTTTGTTCAAAATAGTCGGCAGGTCAAATAACGATTTTCCAGGGCTGACCCCCCAGCCAAGGGATAAGGGCTGTATGTTATGCAAGTTACTTGTTGCTAGATATTTATGGAAGGGACGGTTATGTAAACTTTGGAGGAGGCTCACTCGTTTGAAAATCAATTGTTTAGTGCTCTTCTTTCGGATAAAAAAAAAAAATCAGAAGGCAACCTGTCCCCCCTCCTTCCACACTCTTTTCCTTTCAATGCATAAGATATAAATTTGAAGATTGCAATTTATTTCAAACTAGTCCGAAGGTAAAATAATTATGCCTCTGTGGTTAACGTAATGTAAGTAATGCAAACTGCTTATTGATAACATATAAGAATTTCATTTGACAAGAGGGCATGATCGCTCCCGGGTTTGGAAAAAGGGCTTAGGGTATTAAGGTGAAACTTTAAGGAAATATTGAGTAAGATACCAAAGCAATAAAAAAACACTTCGCACCTTCTGGTTGTGAAAAGGGAATGCCAATAATATTTAAAAAGCAACTGAGGGGGTTAAGTATAAACTTTTAAGGTATGTTGAAGTGAGGTTGAACAGATTAGAGGGCAGCAGGCCCCTTCCTTGCTTTTTTTAGTTGCCCCCACGATGAGGAAAACTAATGATGGGCGATCTACCCCCATAATAGGAGCAGATAGGGCCCTCATCTGCTCAAAACTAATCGAAATTTTTGAACGTCTCTTTTGTTCAAATAGTCGAAAGTTTTAATAGCTATACTTATAGGGGTATCATAGTCGTGGGATAAGGATTACACACTAAACTATACAATTTGTCCATTGATTACATGCAAAATTTATGATTAGCAAAAAAGGAATATATTTTATTCTGGGTGCATCCGAAAAGCTAAGGGCAGTAAGGTAAAAGTTTGGAGAGTGTTTATGAATATTGAGCCCCCCTGCCTTTTTATATGCTCCCTTTTTTCGTCACTAATAAAATTTTTAGAAAAATGATATTGTCAGTTATTAGATAATAATCTAAGTTAACAAGTCTAGTAACTAAGCCCCAGGGGATGTAATACTCCCACAGCCCCAGTGCAACGATTGTAAAGTGTGCAATATATCTTTTTTTAAATGCAGGATTTATCATCAGGAAAAGGGGGAATGTTTGATTTTAGGTGTGCTCGAGAAGGCTAAGGGTTTTAAGCTGAAACCCTGGGGAATGTTGATGGGTATATTAAACTAAATATAAAGATAAAATGTGCATCATGTTTGTCAAAAAGGCTGTATTTGCGATTTCAAGGGAACAGCTGAAGATATTAAGCTTAAGCTTTCAGGGAATTTTGAGGAGGATGCTAGAAGGTGGTGGATTAGCAACCAGTCCCATTTCCTTTTTAGCTGCTCTCCTTTCAAAGATACGTGGTAAAAATACGTGAAAAGACTTACCTCCGGGGTTGAGGTAACCCCCACAGCCCCTGGAGAAAGGGGTGTAAGTTATATAATGTGTCCTTTGTTTATAAACGAGGCTGTTATTGGGAAAGAAGGCAATGTAATTTTTGCGTTGTTCTTCGTTATAAAGTTACAAACCATGTCGGGTCGTTTTAAAACAGATCGACAATGATAGAACAATGCTGTTTCACGAATGGTAGTAGTGTCAATGCTGTTTCTTTAAATATTTGTCAGGTGTTGCCCTGTTTTTCTCTTTCCTTTCTCTTCTTTGTTTGTATTATTTTGTATTCCGTCTTCTTGCTTTGCTTGTAGTGACTGGAAAAAAAAAATGAATAAGTAAATAGAAAGGCTAAGAATATTTAGGCAAAAATTTTAGACAATGCTGAGGGAGATGTCAAACAAAACCAAAGCTCACTTTATAGGGTTGTCAAAAGGACACAACAACACTATCTAATGAACGGCTATGGCTCTTAGGTTGAAACTTTAGAGGCATATTGAGAGGAATGTTGAAAATGGAACAAGGGGCGACTCCCCTCCCTCTTTTGCCATGTTGGATGTTCCTCTGACACTTATATAGATCTTAAAAATCTAGTTTCCAAGGAATAGTCATAATGTCAAATTTCTATGTCTCTGGGATGTCATGCTCACAATGCCACCTAGGCAAGAAATTTAAATAATGCAGTTTGTCCATTTTTAACATGCAGGATTTATGATTGGGACAAAGGGGACTATTCAACCCTGGGTTTGTCCGAAAAGGGTAAGGCTATTGACGTAAAATCTCGGGAAACGTTAACCTAAATCAAAAGAAACTATCTGTTTCCAAGATATCAAAAAGGCATGTCTGTAATTTCCAAGGAACAGGTAAGGGCATTAACTTGAAAATGTCCTGCCTAGTGCTACTACTGCTATTATGGCCTGCTATTAATGGCCTGCAAATGAAATCGGTTGTAGCTGCAACTCTGACTACATCCAAGTGCGACAACCTGCTACCGAGACTGCTTACAACTACTACTATATCTACTTGAGACTACTTTCAGGAAATGTTGAGGGGTATGTTGAATTTTGAAACTTCATGTTGAAAGAACATCACTTTGAAGTCTTGACACTTTGATGTTGAAATAGGAAATGTTGAAAAATTTGAAACTTTGGTAATCAAAGTGAATAGAAATTAATAAAAAAAAACCTTTCTGATAAAGATGTTTTTCAAAGAAAAGTAAAGACCCATATAAAACTTAAAACCATCTTTGGAATGGCTAAGGGTCAGAAGGGCGCATCTGAAATATCCCAAGAGCGGCTGATGGCATTTTGTTGAAACTAACAGAGACTGTAAGTGGGTATTGAAATAAATTAATAGCCACCAATTAGAACCATTAAATTAGGATTTGATGTTTTAATTCTTACGCTAAAGACATGAAAAACGGGAGAAATATTCATTAATTAACCAAAACTAAAACATTGGGAATCAAAAGGGAATAGAAATTAATTAAAAGAAAACTTACCCAAAAAGAAGTTTTTCAAAGAAAAGTAAAACAAAAATTCACGAGGTACTTCTCTGGGAACGAGATAAATGATGTAGATACCCCCCTCCCGTGAAATTAAAACTATATTTAACTAAATTACCAGACAAAAACAAACATAAAATAAAAGAAAACTTTCCGGAAAAGAAGTTTTTAGGGAAAAGTAAAGATAAAATTAAACTTTACACCACCAGAAATAACCTCATATTATAATTCAAACTTAAAACGACTAGAAGTTACCATTAAAGAAGTAATGAAACCCAAAAAGAAAAAAAAATTAAATACCCAAAGTAGCAAACAAACATACAACACGTGCCATTACAAATGAATAAATAAATCTTAAAACAAGCAATACTTAAATTGAAGATGTAAATCAAGGTTAAAACGAACGAAATTACTATAAACAAGAGTTTGGCTACCGCCCCCTTCCTCCTTCCCCAACTGTAAAAGTCGAAAACCTACTGCGTTATTTGCGTTTTAAAAATCTTTTCTTTTGTACTTACAACATTAAAAATAAAAATAAAATCACAGAAAATAAAATCTCGAATTGCTCTGCTTTTGGCAGTGAATATCATCATGCATCAAATATTCAGTTTAATTTAATTAATTATTTCCGATGACTGTTCAAGACGTAAGTGACGCAGTAGGCTTTAGATTTTTACAGTTAGGGGAGGGGGAAGGGGTAGTAGCCAAAATCTTGTATTCGTGTTTTTTGTTAGCTTTAAATTTAATTTTAATATTAAACCTAAGCTTTAATCGTTTCAAGATTTATTTATTCATTATGTTATGTTACCTTTTGTATGTTTGTTTGCTAGATTGCTTATTTAGTTTCTGTTCATTTTGGTAAGGTAAAGGTAAAGGATACGGCATTAGACTTTACAGTCCCTACCGGCGGTGCTGATCTCCGTTTCTTGGCCCTTCAGCCAGGAAGTGCAATGGGGGGTTGGGGGCCAGCCATCCTGTGCTTGCGCACACCCTTCCTGTTTACCTTCCCCAGATTTCTCCAGGTACCCATTTAGAGCTGGGTCGACTCTGGCTAAGCTTACAGAGTCACGCCACTGACCCCCGTCCCAACTGAAGAATTGGATACACCGGGATTCGAAACCGCGTCCTCTCAGACAAAGGATCCCGAATCCAGCGCACCAACCAACTCGGCCAGGACGGCTTTTTGGGTTTCATTTTTGGGTTCATTTTGGGTTTCATTTAATCTTTAATAGGAATTATTAATCGTTCCGATGGGAATTTATTTTTGCTCGTCTTAAGTCTAATATGGCTCTTTACTTTTCTTTGAAAAACTTCTTTATCGGAACGTTTTTTTTTAAATTAATAAATATATTTAAATATTGCCGTTTTGTTATAATTTCTTTTCTCACCCCTAGGGATGCCCACGCGTACTGTTGGGAGTCTGTTCCATGGACCTACAATCTAAAATGTTCTCTTCCGACGGAGTTTTACAGTTGCATATTATTTCATTGATATTCGTATCTTACGTCAAACATTCCTTTTCAATAATATACAATTCGAAATGAAAAATTCCCTGAGATCCAAATATTTTCTTATGCACAGATAAACGAGAAAGAAATACTAAAGATAGAACGAATATAGGTTAAGAATTTAATAAAGTTTCACCATGATAACAAATATAGAAAGTGGTACAAAATATTTGTCAAACAATTTCTCTTTTCGGTTGTAAATACCTCTACATATTCAAATAAAACTGTAACACAAGTTCGTTCTAATCTGACAAATCATCACTAGTATCTGGGATGTGGCAAACCCAATCAGAACAAGAGCTAAGAGCTCATATGGCACTTGTGACGAGGCAAGAAGAACTAAGAGCCAAGAGATCATATGGTATGAGCTGTAAAAAAAATTCTATGAATCAATAGATTGATTTAAAAAGGAAAATGAGTTCTGAGTCACGATGTCCTTCTAAACATCAAAATTCATTAAGATCCGATCACCCACTCGTAAGTTATAAATACCTAATTTTTTCTAATTTTTCCTCTCCCTTTAGCCCCCCCCGATGGTCAAATCTGGGAAAAAGACTTTATCAAGTGAAATTGTGCAGCTCCCTGACACGCCTACCAATTTTAATCGTCCTAGCACGTCCAGAAGCACCAAACTCGCCAAATTACTGAACCGTCCCCCCAACTCCTCCAAAGAGAGCAAATCAAGTACAATTCTGTCAATCATGTATCAAGAACATTTGTTTATTCTATCCACCAAGCTTCATCCCGACTCCTCCACTCCAAGCGTTTTTCCAAAATTTCCCCCACCAACTCCCCCCAATGTCAAAAGATCTGGTCGGGATTTGAAATAAGAGCTCTGAGACATGGATTACTTCAAAAAATCAAATTTCATTAAGATCCGATCATCTATTCGTAAGATAAAAATACCCCAATTTTCACGTTTTCCAAGAATTCCGGTTTCCCCCTCCGACTCCCCACAATGTCACAGGATCTGGTCGGAATTTAAAATTAGAACTTTAAAGCACAAGATCCTTCTAAATATCAAATTTCATTAAGTTCTGGTCACCCTTTCGTAAGTTACAAATACCTCAATTTTCAAAATTACCCCCCCCCCCTAATTCCACCAAAGAGAGCAGATCCGGTCTGGTTATATCAGTCACGTATCTTAGACAGGTTTCTATTCTTCAAATAGAAACCTGTCTAAGATACGTGACTGATATAACCGGATTTATTTAAAATAAGAGCTCTGAGACACGATATCCTTCTAAACATCAAATTTCATTGAGATCCGATCACCCGTTCGTAAGTTAAAAATACCTCATTTTTTCTGATTTTTCAGAATTACCCCCCCCCCCCCAACTACTTAAAGAGCGGATCTGTTCCGATTATGTCAATCACGTATCTGGGACTTGTGCTTATTTTTCCCATCAAGTTTCATCCCGATCTCTCCACTCTAAGTGTTTTCCAAGATTTTAGGTTTTCCCCCTCCAACTCCCCCCAATGCCATCATAAAATAAGAGCTCAGAGACACAATATCATTCCAAACATCAAATTTCATTAAGATCCCATCACCCGCTCATAAGTTAAAAATACTTCATTTTTTCTATTTTTTTCCGAATTAACCGGCCCCCACTCCCCCCTCAGATGGTCAAATCGAGAAAACAACTATTTCTAATTTAATCTGGTCCGGTCCCTGATACGCTCGCTAAATTTCATCGTCTTAGCTTACCTGGAAGTGCATAAAGTAGCAAAACCGGGACCGACAGACAAACCGACAGAACTGGCGATTGCTATATGTCACTTGGTTAATACCAAGTGCCATAACAATGGAACGTGGAAAAACATATTAGTACACAATCTAATTTGAAAATGACTAGGTTCAGCTAGATACTAGCAAGGATCCAATCAGATAGTAGCTAAGGCAGGGTTGCCACCACGATGAAAAACCACTAGATTCTTGAAACAATAACTGAATTAGCACATAAATCACTAAACTTTTGAATAAAAATCACTAGAAAACACTATAATTATAATATTCTTTATCATTGTAATTAATAATTGTTTCGTTTCTTTACCTTGTTCTATGCAAGCGCATCTATAAGAAAGGGGTAAAATTACCCCACCTAGATGTGGAAAAATACCTTTAGATTAACATTTTGTTTTTTCTTAAGCGAAAACCTTAACATTTTGAAAAATGCCTTTTTGCATCTTTATGCAGAGAATAGAGCAAATTTCTTACTTCCTCCCTGTATTTGCCGGAATTGGTACCACTGGCTTTTAGCTTGATCAATGAAAATTGGTTATTGGCGTTCTAATCGAAATATTTGCTTTTTTTCCTTGTCGATTCAAAACCTCAGTTTTTCCCATGAGATATAGAACCTTTTTTCTTTTTACTCTAGTTGAGCTGGTATAATTACTGGGACACCAGCGATAATTTTGAAAACGGCCTTTTTATATTTTCATGGAAAAAATTTATCCAGCCCTTCGCAAAGTTCGACGAATTTCGTCTTAGGGCCTCTTTATAAAAAAAAAGAGGTATTTTTTGATTATAAGGAAAAACCTAAGAAGTAACGTTATGTTAATCCTAATGAAATATGCACGATGAAAAGATGATACTTTAGTTCATAATGTAATACAATTTTAGCTATGTATTTGCACGTTAGGGGGATGAGGTGGTAAAGTAACCTAATCCAATTTAACCTAATCTTACCACCATCCCCTAATGTGCAAATATATAGCCCAAGTCACAGAAATCCAATGCATTTTGTGACTCGTTATTTGTCCTTGTGGCTATGAAAGCGGTTTTCGTAGAGCTTATGTTATCCTTATTACCCTTAGCAAATTGTCCATAGCATACTTTCATCCCAAGACCTTTCCCCAGGGCAAGCGTTGGGCATGTTCAATCTAAAGATAAAGTTTTGGAATCTCTCAACTATGCTAAACGAAATGGCGATTTCAAACTTTTGATCGAACGATTTTTAGGGAATAAAGGGATGTGGGTGGGGGACTAGTAGTCACTCTACCATTTTGTTCAAATAAAAGGGATACTAGAAATTTTACTGCCTGTTTAAATGAGCCCTCTCTCGATGTCCTTTTTATACCCCAATAGTAAACAAAACTCTTTAAAAGGGTTTATTGTATTATTTCCCTCATAGAACTGTTCTGTCATCGCTAAAAACATATACAACCTTATTGATTTCTACTCTCTGCATACTCCAATACTAAGCAAAACTTTTCAATAGGCTTTACTGTATCATTTCCCTCATAGCGCTGTCGTAACATTGCTTAAAATATATAAAACTTTCTTAATTTTGACTTTACGCATATCCCCAATACTAAAGATTAATCTTTAAAAGGCTTTATTCTATCATTTCCTTCTTAGGGATGTTATATCATTGCTTGAAATATATTCAACCTTATGTATATATTATATATACAACATTAATTTCGATTTTGTGCATAGCCCAATACTAAGTAATACTTTTCAAAAGGCTTTATTGTATCACTTCCCTCATAGGAATGTCGCATCATCGCTTAAAAGATACACGAAGTTATTAAATTCAACTATATGCGTATCCCCAATAGTAAGCAATACATTGCTATAGGCTCTATTGTATTATTTCCCCTAAAGGAGTGTCGTATAATCGCTTAAAATATATACGATTATTTTTAATTTCGACTTTATGCATACCCCAATGCTAAGCAATACTTTCTAAGGTTTTGAGTCCAAGAATTTCTAAGTAAAAAAAGGGGGGCAATAAGATCGAGGAGGGGGCATTGGGGCCATTCGGGGTGGGATATGAATGACCAAGGGCTGTCGTATTATTGCTTAAAATATATACGGCTTTATAAATATTACTTTATGCATACACCAATACTAAGCAATATTTTCAAAAGACAAAAAATTTATTAATATAAATGTCATGACTTGGATATTAAGCATTACTATAATAGCCAGACACTGATTTTATTCAGTGAAGATCGAATATTTGATAATCAAGTCCTGGCAGAAATGTGTAGGTCATCACCTTATCTGGGTATACCTGTCTGGGTATGTTACTCTGTAAGTAGGACAATGCTCTAGTTTTGTGTATGCAAAATTTATTGCCTACATAAGGAGGTTCATCGATGTTACTAAAATTACAATTATCATGCCTTCACATGGGACTTTTAAGATGATCTTTTTGGCTCATATTTCATGAGCATTCAGGCTTGAATTACTTATAAACCACTCCCCCTTCTGAAATGAAGCCCCTATTTAAGAAGAAAACCACATTAACCCAGCCTATGTAACATACACTTTTTGTAATTGGGTTGTAATGAGGTTTTATTTTGAAGAAAAGATGAATTTTTATATTCCAATTGCAGTAAAAATATAACATCCAAGTTAATTTTCATTAGCTACCTTCGAGAATTCTGGCTTTTTTGAAATTCACACTAAATATCTTGACATTATGAAAGTCTAGACTATGCTTTTTTAAACGAATATTAGTTATAATGAAAGGAGGAAAACAAGACTGTATTCGGAGCGTGGGGGTTTGAGCCCCACCCTAAAATTTTTCCGACTCGTAAAAACGTAGGAAAAATGCAAATCAGCAAATTTGTGATGAACTAAAACAAAGAATTTAGTGGCCTCCTCCCCTCGAACAAAATCCTGGATACACCCTTGGAGGAAAAAGACTACTGGTACTATACTGAATGCATCAAAAAAATATTTTGTTTCGCAGAATGGGTTAGCCTCCAAAGTTTTTAGTTTTAGTCCAAAGAAACGACACATCTATGTATTTTCTAGATGGTTCAAAACTGTTGCAGCTAGAGAATCTTACGCTAAAGTTGTTTTTAGCATTTTCCTCATTTGGGAAGAGGCATAGTTAGGATGTAGGGGTGTTAACAGAAGCTGTTGAAAGGAGGGGAGAAGGGTCCAGGCCGCCTTCGTATTTCAAACTAATATAAAACAAATAATAAATTAAACTAAAATAATTCTAAGTAGTTGTGTTTCAGGACTCGTTCTTAAAAAAATGGACAAACAGTCAAACTTTCGCGTTAAGATCAATGTATTGAGGAGGGGGAGCAACCCCCTTAATAGATGGAATAACTTCTGTTCGTTTTGAGTTTTAATGCTGCTCCTTACTTTCAGTTGAAAAAACCTTTTTTATATTATTTCTGATCGTTCTTCAAATAGCACAGGTAAATCTGGCTCACCCTCCATGAAAAAACTCCTCCTCTCATGGGGACCTCCCCGTGGAAGGCTCCTCCTACGAAGATATACACCCTCTCCTTAAACTTCCTTCAGGACTATTCCATCCTCACTGAAAATCCTCCACCCCTCGTAAAATTTCTTGCGGTGGATTCAGCCTAAAAAATTAAAAAAAATTCTCCTTAGAATAATTTCATTTGAAAGAGACTTTAATTTCTAATCGATTTTTTAACCACTCAAGAAATACCCCTTCCTTGGAATTTTTCTCGGAAATACAAATCCACTGTAAATTTTGTCCGGAACAGCTCTACATCCAAAATTGATTTGGCAACGAGAAATTTAGACAAATAAAGCGAATTTAGTATAGGAATTCAGTCAAATACCCCTAGTGCAAAATTTACCGAGGAAATTTCCTCTGGATGTTTCCCTCCCCATGCAAAACTATCCCAGTGAAAACCCACCGCAAGAAAAAACACTCCTCCCCCGAAAAATATCTCCATACATCCCAATAACAATTACTATTCTCAATAAATGGGCAGGTTTCATAACCTATAACTCTTTCCCCACGGGCTCTTGGGGGTCTTGTTATCCCTCAAAGATATAGTTATTGGACCATTCAACTATGCGGAACAGAATGGCTCTCTCAAAATTTTGACCTGACAACTTTGCTGAAAAAGGTGCCTGGGAGAGGGACTAGTTGCCCTCCAATCTTTTCGGTCACTTAAACGGCACTAAAACTTTGATTTTCATTGGAATGTGCCCTCCTCAGATCCCCTGGTACCATTAGTTCGACTCTATCACCACTGGAAAAAAAAAAAAACAAAGAAAAAAAGACAACAAATAAACACGCATCTGTGATCTTCCTTCTGGCAAAAATTAAATATTCAACATTTTTCCTAATAGGATCTTGAAACCTCTATAGTGTGGTTCCCCGATAAGCTGAATCTGGTTGCTCAGTTTACACTAAGATTCTTTGAACTTTTTATGGCGTTTCCCCCTTTTTTGAAAAATCTGGCAAGTTTCTAAGTCTCATATTTTTTGATGGGTAACACTAAAGCTTATGATTCTTACATATTTGGAATCAGAACAAAAATACCAATTCTTTTGATCTATCTATTGATATCAAAATTCTGTTTTTTAGAGTTTCGATTACTAATTGAGCCGAGTCGCTCTATACTTACAGTTCGTCTCCACTAACAGTAAGACTTGAAAAAAAATTTCTGTTTATTTACTATTTCTTGGAACACTTTATTCTGTTTACTGTTTTGTTGTGTTTCAATATATACCTCAGAGTTTTTTCAATGAAACTGACGCAAATGTCTCTTTAATAATAAAAAATAATTAGTTTGAAATTTTCTTGAACAAAATGTCTTCAAACTAAATTTCAAGACACAATTTTCAATGGAAGTATCATCATAATAAGTTTCATTTTATCAAAACTAAATTTTTCTATTTGGTGACCGTTATCATACAAACTTCATCATAAAAACCAAAGCTAAAAGCAAAATTTTTATGAGAGAAAAGGTCAAAAGAAAGGGGGACCAAAATTGGCAAAAAAAGCTAATGGAAGTCATAACAGATTGATTTCTTGTTTCTACCACTTTTCAATCAAAGTAAATATTTATGAAGCCTTGAGAGTTTTTGGATCTATGGCCCCCTTCTTAGTCCAACCTTCGCACAAATATAGCTAACTATAGCAGTAAGAGGTTTAAAAGCTCAAGTAGCGGTTAAGGAACTTTTCATATAAGTGAAAAATTACTTTGTATATTTTTTTTCTCTAAACTTTTTTTCCTTCTCTAAATCAATTATATCCTTAAGAACTAATAACTGAACTGTAAAAATACCATTAAAAGGAAAGACGAACTATAAAGAAGATGAATTGGAGTGAATCTCCTGGAAGACGGGATTATAAAGAAACATTTAATGTTCTTATTTCCCAATGTTCCCTATTATTTCTCAATCATCAATTGGAGAAGGGTATTCTTATTGGAGTGAAAATAGGAAATTGATGTAATAAATTCAGAAGAATTGTTTTCTTAAAGTGCTTGGCTTTTCTCAGGGCTTAGAAAAGATGCTGTGTTTATTTTTGAGTCATTATGACTCAGGAGAGAGAGTCAGGAATAAGTTCAGTTTTGTATTGCTAATAAATTTGAATAAACGCAGCTTGAACTAATGCAACTTTTTTTTTATAGATATTTAATATAATAAACAGGTTTTTTCAATTTAAAGTAATATTAAAAGTTAAAATAAATATTGATTACTACGTATATGAAGGGTTATTTCCTCCTCAATACCTCGCTCTTAACGAATATTTTGTCGGAACTTTTAGAAAAGCGTATTAAATTAATTAAAGGTCCTTTGTGTTTCAAGATCCTTTTACTCCGTTTATTTAAACGGAGTAAAAGATCACAATTTAGCGTAAGGAGCGAGATATTGAAAAAAGGACAACTGCTTCATTTACCGTTAGTGACCGTCATTAATTATAAATATTGTCGCAATAAGTGAAACAACACATTACTATTATCGGAATATATTGTTATTGGATATTCTTGCTTAGTCACATAAGGTGCTGTATTATCTTTATCTCATCTATCGAAATTGTTTGGTGGCTTGCTAGTTTAATCTCCCCGTCCAGGAATTTCTGTGGCGTTTCTACTTATTTATTCACTAACTATATTCAAAATTTTAATTCTGCAACGTCATCCATATTTACAATTTTTGAGTGCGTCAGCAGTAAGAGATCAATTAAGGTATATTGGCAGTACTTTGCAGATGTCTCATGCAGCAAGTAGAAGAGGCGAGGGGCCCATCACAGGGACCGTACGTACCTGTAGGTATTTAGTTACTCTTAAGTTGCAGGGAATGGGTGAGTGGCTCCCTGTGCCTCCCTTGTTCCTGGGCGGACTTGATCCACCGTTTACCATTGTACTTACTGACGAATTGGTGTGCTACATGGACTATGATTATTGACTGCGCATCGCATAAACTTTTTTGAGAAGATATTATATTATTTTCGTGGCAAGTTCTATTTATTTGTGTCCGGTGCTGCATTTTTTAAAACGAGCAATTGCCAAGGATATAGACACTGTAAAAAAAGGCTTGTACTCAATTTTAATCAAAAGATGCAGTTAAGCAGGCAATGGAAACCTGCAAAGTTGGACCAAAGGTTGACATACTTGAGAGGAGAAGATTATCATATCCAGCGTCATCGTTTTTGTTGGACATGTTGGAACTACTATGCAGCCTCAAAGTAAAGGAAGATTTGCCGATGTTTTCAATACTTGATCCACTGAAGGTGCTTTCTTTTCCTACGAACCTCCTACAATACTGGCCCCATATCTGAAAGAATGCGTCTAGATGCTTAACTTTTTAGACGAAAAACAGGAAACATGTTTGCAGAGATCAAGCCCAGATAATCATACATTTAAGTTTGGAGTGAAGATAGAGTATTGTTTATTTCTTATCAATCGACCGGTTGAAAAACCCAAGCAGTGTCTCAACTGCCAAAAATTCGGACTTTTTGCTCGGGAGTGTTCAATCCCGACCAAGTGTAGTAGATGTGTAAAATAAAATGTGCAAAATAAGGAATGCGGAGAAACCCCGCGCAAGACCAAAGAAACAATGTTGCAGCCCCAGGGCATTAAAAATTTATGTTAGTATTTTATCAGAATGTAAATGGTGCGCGCGTGGAAAACTAGAAACTATGTTTAATACGTTGGCTGTTGTGTGCCTTGCTGAACACCTTTCAAGTGAAAATAATGTGTCATAGTTAGAGCGTTCACCTAATTCTCATTTTTTTTTTCACGCCTGAAAATATTACAACTGGCCGACATTTGGGTGCTTTAGCTATTGTGATAAATACAATTTTGGCCGCTTCTTTGTTAAATTGAAGTGACATATATATAGCTGTTGAGCTAGAATGTTTTGAATTGTTTGTGTATTTATATGCCGACTAATTACCGTACATATATTTCTGATAAGAAGTTGCCTCGGCTTGCGCGTCACTATCAAAGATTATCCATAAAATTCAAGCTACCAACTGATGGCTTGGCATCTGTGGTGATTTGGACACGAACCTGAACGAACCTTCACTTCTGTCCTGTTTGGTCATCCAGAACTTTAATCTACCACTATTACCATTTCAGATGACATTCTATCAAGTGACCATCTAAACATCCAGTTGAACATTTACATGTCCCCTTCACAAGATAAAGCCATACTTTCTTTTTTTATAAATGTATCATCAGATCACAAAGATGTATCGTCCCTTCAATACACGCTTAATTCTTTGCTGATGAAATTAAAAATGACTTTCCATCTTCTGTCTACTTAATTGAAAGGGAAGCCACTGGACCTGGATTGCTTTCTAGCAGAGTTGACACATTTTCTTAAGGTCGCCTCTTCTGCATCTGTACCTTCGATAAGGGTCAAAATAAAGACACACAAACCTGGTTTGACAGAAGATCATGAGTTGCAAGATAACAGGCACCGTCATAAGTTTTGGTTTTGGATTTGGGCCGACTGTGATCGTTTCGCCCGGGTGTTATTTTTTCAATCGTTAATTCAACCAAAAGTGAGTTCCAAAAAACTTTCGGCTGTTGGAAAATAAGATAAGGTCAAACGGCAACACGTGAGATAAAAACAGTCTCTGGCAGGTTTTGAGGACAGTTTCAAAGCTGACATCAAGTTCCTCCTGGCAATCTAACCCTATCGATGTCACTTCGTTGGAAAGACATTTTCCTTCGCTTTTCTCCGACGATCCTTCTCTAGTTGAAGCTACCTATAAAAATTCCCTCCTCCACCATGTGTCAAAACTTGAACACCGGAGGAACTCTGTCATTGTTATACCTCCAGCTGTCCAGACACAAATTAGTCTAATGAAGCCTGGTAAAGCACCAGAATACGATGGGGTGCAAACTGGGAACCTTCAATGCGTTACTCTACTTCTTATGTAATATTTTTCAATATTATTTCAGGCTTGTATTTCTCAGCAATATATAACAGCTGCTCTTTCGGAAGGTCTTGTTACCTTTGTCTTAAAGAAGGGCAAAAACCCAAAGGTTTGTGAATTGTGCAGACCAATTACTATCTGCTCCACACTTGGTAAGCTTTTTGAAAAGCTGATCTTCCAAGGAATAAACACAAAGTACAACCGTGGGGACAACCAATTTGGATTTCGCAAAGGCTTGGGTGTGTAAAACACACACGCAACTTTTTTTGGCTACTTTAGACCGCTATACGATGCTGAGAAAGAACCTGTATGTGCGTGTAATTAACATTTCAAAAGTATTCGGTTCTGTTATCAATTCACATGATATTTTTCCCTATTGTGAAGTGCAATGAACCTTTATCTCTGTTGTCTCTTATAGAATTTGTATGATAATGCGTCCATAAGGGTGTGGCTATGTAGCCAGCTGAAAAAATCCGCCATTGTTCAGAAAGGTTTGAAACAAGACTCTGTGCTTAGTCTTGCTCTTTTCGATAATGCTAAATCTGTCACGTAGATGATATACTTCTATTATCAGATGATCTCCTGGTTCTCCAAAATACAATTCATACAGTTTACTCTGGTCTTAATGAGATTGGCCTTCCAGTCGCCCCCTCTAAAACTGAGCTTCTCGTCTATGGTTTGTCTCAACACCCTTCAGATATTATTATATTAGCCCAGAAACTATTTCTGTATTGTCCTCTCTGAATTATTTAGGTCCCCTGTTTGGATCAAATGTTAAAACTACTGAAACAATCATTACCTCGGCGTTGAAAGAAAAAGCTTAAAAAATCGAAGGGACTGCTTGATGGAGTTAAAGGCCAGTTTCGCAAAACAACCCTGGGCAGACTTTACAACACTTTTTTGTATCGCATTTCTTCTTGTTGGCCCCTTTGTGGAGTTTTTTAACAGTATCTGAGCGGAAGAGAATTGCATCTTTATTCTTCCGTTTTTGCAAATATCTTCTGCAATTGCCGCTCTGGACTTGCAACTAGTACATTTCGAGTAGATATGGTGTTTTAGATATTACCTCAAAATAGATACGTTCCAGAAGTGTCAATGAATATTGTTAACTTTCCTCTTAATTCTTTAGCTTAATTGTGTTGTGAAAGTATCTGAGATGTTGTTTGTTTTTATTGTGAGATTTTTCTAGGTTATTATTTCCATTTTATTTAATTTTTCTGTATTTTTGTACTCCCCTAAGTGCATTTTATGTATCTAAGAGGCTTTTTAATAATTTATTATTATATAGAATAATTTCCGTTCGTTTTAAAGTTTAATGTTTGCTCCTTACTTTTATTTGAAAAAATGATTTTTTAATTTAATTTCTGATCTTTTTTAAATAATGCCAGATTATTAGTACCTTCCCTGGAAAATACCTTTCCCCCAAAAACATTTCTCTGCGGAAAGATCATCCCACGTAATCCCCCTCCCCCCGAAAATTGTTCATATAATTCGCAATTTCTTCACCCGGGGCTGTGGGGGGTGAAGGAATGCTCATAGGCATGATGAACAAAATAGCAATCTCAAAATTTTAATTGGAAGACATTGGAAAAACATGGGTGTGGGAAGGGGAAAGCTACTCTCCAAAATTTTGGTCATTTAAAAAGAAGACTAAAACTTTTGAATTGGGATCAAAGGAACCCCTTTCTGATCTTTTAGAATAACTGATTCAATACCATTATCCTGAAAAATAAAACGAATGAACACTGAACCGTGTCTTGCTTCTGGAATAAAATTCAAACAGTTCATTGCTACGAACTGTTTGAAATTTTATAGTTTTCATTTAATTCAATACAATGTATCCTCTAGTGCGACAGTCACAGACCTCTTCAGCTCATAATAATTAATTTGTACATCATATCCTTTATGCAATTTACATGGATCAAATAGCCTTCATTATTAGTTACAGTCATCAAGGCTAGTGCAATTCTCACATGACAACCAGCTGCCCAATGTATATATACATAATGAACATGTGTAGAACATTTTTTCAGTGTTGACTCTCACACCACTAAACAAAAACTGACTTGTGAATAAAAGGAACGTTCTTTTTACTTCCAGTGAGAGGAGGAGTAATTAAGTGAAGTCAAAATCAGTTATACCTGTTTGGACAGGATTTTAAATTTTCGACTTTTTTGTTGTTCTTGTGAAAAACAGAGACTTAAAAAATCATTCGGATAGAGTCTTAAATCAATATAGAAACTTTAATGTTCAGATTGTGTTCAGAAGCAAATCCATACTATTACTTTGTTTTTTGTTTCGGTTAGTATATCAATAAATTGAGTTAATGCATCTTCCATAATATCGTCAACTAATCTTGGAGATAATATTTTCGTTTGCACTGATAACCTCTGAAATTGATCATTTAGATTCAAAACTTTTTCCAAAGTCACAAGATTCCGCATGATTTTTTGTTTCTCAAACCCATCCATTTTTGTTCTTGGCACTCCCACTGCCGATTATAGACTAAATTAACAAAGCCAGAGAATGAAGATTTCTTCTACTTTGCGCATATTCTCAATGCCTATTTGTTGCCTAAGGGGAGGAGGAGACGATCAACTAAAATATCTAACCAAAAAACAAACAAAAATCATCATAAAAATTTCAATTGTCAGAAATGTAATAATTGTCAATTGTGAGAATAATTAAAAGAGAATAATATATATGCATTTTCACTCTTTTTCTTGAGATGAGCTAATCTGTTGTCCTAAATGTGCTTCATGGTTGCATTCAGTCTGTGCGCTAAATTCACTTTTGTTGTGAAACATAATTGTATTTTCCACTTAAATTTACTCAAAAAAATAATATATATGCAGAAAATCTCATCCCAGTCAAATGTTAGCTGACAATCATTTCCAATTTCAACTGCTACCTTGGGGGTTCTTGTTTTCATATCATCACTGTTAACTCCTTTAAGTTGTAATAGTGTAAAACCAGACATTTTTAAGTAATAGAACGTTTTTTAACTTCAATCAGTGTAAACTAATAAAATGTCTATGTGGAACTGTCACACTAATTAACTCTCATTCAAACTTGTATACCCATGATCAAGTGATAATCACCAGATAATTAATCTTAAAGACCAGATGCGAGAGATTCATAACTTCATTTGGCTCTAGTATACCCCCTATGTGGCAGGCAAGACCAGTTGATGAGATACTCGTCTGTCTTTTTTCTTTACCTGTATGTATTTTCATCCTGGGCTGCCTAACAGGAACAATTGATGGGATACGGAGGTACTGGCAAACAGGATCAATTGATAACATGCTACCTGCGCTATAAATCTATACATAAGCAAGTGGTAATCTGCATAATTTACAGCTCTAGCCAAAACGTTTTTTTTGGTGGGGGGGGGTTGAGAAATATATCCTGATTCATTTTCATTGGGCCTTCCTATAGTCTAGAACAGCATTTCTACCTCAGTACTTGATCTGGTATTATTACGGGGGTGGATAACGAAAGCAGAAACAGAAGGAAGAGAGAGCTGGTTACACACAAATTTTTATTGGTCCTTGAAAAAGCCTCGAAAGAACTTTCTATTTTCAATCCAATAAGCCCCAACTCAAGTTTCTACGACGACTTCTTCCCCACTAACTAGTCATGGGAAAAAAAATTAGCCAAAAATAAACTATAATGGGGAGCACATAGCTCATTACTTAGGCAACTTTTGACCAATTACTTACAATTCATAGCAGTTCCATGCTGCCAGAGGGCAACACAACTGTGAACAGAATGGCGTCTGAACCACTAGGATCAGTTTTGCATGTGACTAGTGTTAACAAAAGAACCTCTTAGCCAAAAATAAAAAAAAATCAACGTTGATGGGTCCAATGCTCATCAAATCAGCCTATAAATGCAAACCTACTTGCATGAATATGAGTCTAACAGATTTAATGCAGGGAACGAGTTTATGTTTGGTAAGTTTGTTGACAAAAGTTTGAAAGTGAGCTGATACAAAGTAAGTTTGAGGAAGAATCATACCTTCCAAATAGAATTATCGTAAGAAATATGACAAATTACAGGGAACAAAAGAAAAACATCAAGAACAAGAAGACGAATAGGTAATTCTTTTCGAAAGACAGTGGAATTCTAATTTGAATGAATATTCAGGCCTTATGTTTAAGGGCCGTCCTCAGCAAAACATAAATATACAAATGAAAAGAGGCTTACAAGAATATACGACCATTAACACTAAAATGAAAATTTTTAAAACAGCATCCTTACATCAGCTAAGTTCAACCAGGATGGGTTGCCACAGCTTTACCTGCATGATTTTGGGAATCTGAAAATCTTTTTTTTCAATTACTACTCACTAGTCTCAGCTCTGGTGTAGTTTCAACCAATTTGTTCCATCTGAATATTTTTCAGAAAAATCAAATTCATGTAATAAACCTTTTTAAGTTTTTTGCACTTTGTCTTCCTTGTGTTTCAATTCTGTTGAAAAATAAATGGAAAAAACATTTTTACAACTGAAAGTAAGGAGCAACATTAAAAGTTAAGACAAACAGAAATTGTTCCGTATATTAGGGGGACTCTAAGCCAAACTTTAACGTAAAGAACAATGCATTAAGGATGGGTCCAATCCCTTAATATATAGAATAGTCTCTGTTAGATATGGGTTTTAATTTCGCTAGTTACTTTCGGTTGGAAAAAATTGCTTCTTTATTTAATTTCTGGTCGTTTTTGAAAGGATGCTGGGAAATTAAGTTTCCCTCTATAAAGAATTTTCTTCCCCCATGGAAGATTCATCAAATTAAAACCACTCCCGCGTAAACTAGCCCCCACCCACCCACCTGAAAAATACACCCAAGGCGATTTCATCCTCGCTGAAAATCGCGCGGGAAAACTTCTCACCGACAGTTCTGCCTGAAAAATTCTCTTCAGCATAATTTCATTTGAAAAGACTTTCTAATCGTTTCTTTCTAATAATTTTCTAATAATTTCTGATCGTTCCTCCTATCATATCGGAGGTCCCCTTCCATGAAAAATTTTCCCCGGAATCCCCACACCCAGTGGAAAATGGAAAAATGTGTACGAGGGGGTTTGTATCCTCTTTAATACCTCGCTCTTTACACTAAATCTTAAGTTTTGTCCCAATTCTTTAAGAATGACCCCTGAATCAGAAAGGCCGTAGAATAAATAGTTGAAATTACTAAAAATACTTTAGCATAAAAAGCGAGGTATTTATTTCCTCCTAAATACCTCGCTCTTTATGCTAAAGTATTTTTAGAACCCCTCATATGCGTAATAATCTCTGTTTGTTTTAAGTTTCAATGCTACTCCTTCCTTTCATTTGAAAAAACGTTTTCATGTTTATTTTTCATTGTTTTCTTATAGTAATGCTAGAAAATCATGCGCCCTTTTCCTTGAATTTTTATTCCCCCATGACAGATTCCTCCAAGGAAAGATCCTTCAACATAGCCCCCTCCCCTCAGCCCCACCCCCAAACAAAATAAAATCCCCCTGAAAACGTCTCTACACTTCCCAATAACCATTACTATATGTAAACACTGGTCAAAGTTTGTAACTTGCAGCCCCTCCCCCAGGGATGGTGGGGGAGTAAATCATCCCCAAATACATAGTTATTATGGTTTTCGACTATGTTGAACAAAATAGCTATCTACAAATTTTGATCCGTTGACGTTGGGAAAAAATGAGCGTGGGAGGGGGCCTAGATGCACTCCAATTTTTTTGGTCACTTAAAAAGGGCATTAGAACATTTCATTTCCGTTAGAATGAGCCCTCTTGCGGCACTCTAGAACCACTTGGTCGATACGATGACCCCTGGGAAAAAGAAAAAAAAAACAAAAAACAAACAAACAAACAAATAAACACGCACCCGTGATTTGTCTTCTGGCAAAAAATACAAAATTCCACATTTTTGTAGATAGGAGCTTGAAACTTCTACAGTATGGTTCTCTGATACGCTGAATCTGATGGTGTCATTTTTGTTAAGATTCTACGATTTTTAGGGGGTGTTTCACCCTATTTTCTTAATTAAGGCAAATTTTCTCAGGCTCGTAACTTTTGATGGGTAAGACTAAACTTGATGACACTTATATATTTAAAATCAGCATTAAAATATGATTCTTTTGATGTAGCTATTAATATCAAAATTCAATTTTTTAGAGTTTTGGTTACTATTGAGCCGGGTCGCTCCTTACTACAGTTCGTTACCACGAACTGTTTGAAAAGTTTAAATTTTGTCCCAATTCATTAAGAATGACCCCTGAATCACAAAAGCCGTAGAATAAATAGTTGAAATTACTAAAAATACTTTAGCGTAAAGAGCGAAGTATTAGGAAGAGGTGAGCCCCATATATGCGTAAAAATTTCTGTTCGTTTTAGGTTTTAAGGCTGCTCCTTACTTCCAGTTGAAAAAACTTTTTCATATTTATTTTTTCATTGTTTTGTTTTTAAATAATGCTAGAAAATCCTGCACTCCCTTCATGGAAATTCTCCTCCCCCACGACAAATGCCTCAATAGAAATTTCCCCCAACATATCCCCCTCTTCTCAACCCTTCCTCCAACCAATAAATCCCCCTGAAAACGCCTGTACACTTCCCAATAACTATTACTATATATAAGCACTGGTCAAAGTTTGTAACTTTTAGCTTCTCCCACGGGGTCTTTGGGGGAGTAAGTCTCAGAATTTTGATCCGTTGACTTTGAGAAAATAATTAGCGTGGGAGGGGGCCTAAGTGCCCTCCAATTTTTCTGTTCATTTTAAAAGGGCACTAGAACTTTTCATTTCCGTTAGAATGAGTTCTCTTGCAACATTCTAGGACCACTGGGTCGATACGATCACCCCTGGGAAAACAAACAAACAAGAAAAACAAACAAATAAACACGCATCCGTGATCTGCCTTATGGCAAAAAATACAAAATTTCACATTTTTGTAGATAGGAGCTTGAACCTTCTACAATAGGGTTCTCGGATATGCTGAATCTGATGGCCTGATTTTCGTTAAGATTCTATGACTTTTAGGGGCTGTGTCCTCCAGTTTTCTAAAATAAGGCAAATTTTCTCAGGCTCATAACTTTTGATGGGTAAGACTAAACTTGATTTAACTTATATATTTAAAATCAGCATTAAAATGCGATTCTTTTTATGTAGCTATTGGTATGTATTGGGATGTTATTATGTGCATTTTTTAAAGTTTTGGTTACTATTGAGCCGGGTCGCTCCTTACTACCACGAAGTGTTTGATAACAATGTATTTAGGGTGGACACAATCTCCAGAGTCCATGGTCAAGGGTTTTAAGTTATGTCCAGGGAATATAAGTTTTCTATGGAATGGGTAGTTGTATGTCGCTTTCAACTTTAAACTGAAAGTGATGTCGCTCCTTACTTTCAGTTGAAAACTTATTTTTTAGATAATTTATATTCATCACCGATCCAGGGTAGATAAAATACCTCTTAAGAATACCTCTGCAGACAACCTCGAAAATTTCGAAAAACTTTCAGTTTACAACAAATAGTTTTTTTATCCATACTTTACAAAACCATATGAATCTATATGAACAATTGTTGTGCCTAGCTTACTTATGTTGATATTTTGCAAGCTTAAAAGGCATTATTAAAGGTAATTTATATCTATATTGAACCTTAAATTCAGTATTAAATGTGCAAAACTTGCAAGTCACACGACTTTCTCCCTAAAGGAGTGGTGACCTGTTAGGCAGAAATAGTGTGCCATCTATAGGAATAATTGTTGTGCCTAGCTTGCTTCAGTTGATATTTTTGCAAGGACAACAGACAGCGCTCACATCCATCTCTACCGTGCGATCTATGTTGACTGAAATTTGAACGGTAGAGAAATATTGGGCTGTTCCTGGCTCTGATTTTGGATTTTGCGCTTCTAGTGAATGCAGTTAGTTTAATTTGAAATACTGGACTGTCCCTGCCTATGGCATTCAGATTGCGCGATGACCAATCAAAACAGGAAGACTATTTTAAATGAGTTGCTGAACTTTGTCACCAGATCCATGCTTGATGGTGCGAAAATTGATGTTATTATCGGAAAAGCTGTGAGTTTTTTGATCATGGTAGTATTATAATTGCTGAAAAGTTTTTATATAAGGAGCTGAATATTCAGAGGCGATCTGTGAACCATGCGAAGGATAAAGATAATGTATTTGACATATGTAAACAGTTAAATCAGGCGGCAAAGGATAATCCGCTTATTCCCAATTTTGTGATCTTCTCGCCTTTTGAAACCCCAACAATCGGGGAGATAGTCTCGACTACTTTAGTCTCGAAAGTTAACGAAGGAAAAATTGACGGTTTTTTAGAGAATGCGACGCGTTCGAGCCCTCTTTGGCCAACTAGAATTGATACCAACATAACAACTAACCCTACCCCAGCTCCTACGTTTGCCGTTGTACTAAAGAACTGTCCCGGAAACCTGGCCTCACCTAGTGCTCGTAAGGAATTTATCAATAAATTTTGCCCTGAGGCCTCAGATGAAATAACTGAACTTAAAAAATCAGTTTCAGAATTAGAAACTTGCTCTTAAGTCACAGCGTGCAGGAAACAAAATTGCCAAGAATGCTAAGAACAGTACCTCAGGTATCTTGGTGAGTATGAAGTCCCCATTGTTTATAAGGGTCTTGACAGGCTTACCGTCCCAATACAATGAGAATCAAGTCAAATCGCTTGTACCAAACTGCATTAAAGTGACACAGTACGGAAACTCTCGAGTGTTCAAGGTCTACTTTGAGTCGAAGCAGAGTCTGTTTCAGTTGTTGAAAGTGTCTGTGAAAGTTAGCTATGAAAAGTTTTCCGCACAAGCATTTGTATATCTCCTATTCGTTGTTTCTAGTGTCATAAAACCGGACATATGGCCTAGCAGTGCTCAAAAACAATCCCTCTGCTCTCGCTGTGAATCATGCGATCACACCTCTAACAGTGCCTCTCCGTTTTCGGAAAAAAAACAATCTGTATAGAATGTAAAGTCCCGGCAAGGCTTGTTACGGCGTAAAGTGTCCTAATAACAACTGCCAACTAGCGAGGTCCACGGTATGATACGGATCTGTCTACTACTGTGCAGGCTATACTTTCGTGGAATATTAATGTTTGACTTATAGTCAAACCTTCTGTGATGAAAGGTCGGCTTTCGAACTGTGACGTATTGTGCTTGCAAGAAATTTTTTTGACGAGTCATAGATTAGGCTTTTTGAAAATTGACAATAATTTTGCTAGCTACTCACTTCCCGCTATAAGATTTCTTTCCAGTGGCCTCCCCTCGTTTGGTATTACGATGCTTGTTAGGACCTTGTGCCGGTCGAGTTTTTGATTAGTGTGTTTTTTTTGTTGTTTTTTTTTTTTTATTGTAAACGTCTATTTTCCGACAGGTTACCTCAACGACCGATCAGAATTTTGATTTACTTCTGTGTGTGAGAAACTAGGGTCTTGTCTTTCAAAGATTCGCCAGCTACATAATTGATGTATTATTGTAGGAGATTTTAACAAGTGTTGCGGAAGTAATTAATTACATGTATTTAAACTTGTATTTAATTACTTTTCAAAGTATTTGTATACGTACTTAATTACTAGTGAGATTAAGTAATTTAAATACGTACTTAATTTTTTTCTGTATTTGAATACAAATTAACTTTGTTCAATATTCTTTTTCTATCAAATACTAATTTCGAGAGCATTCACTGTTCTTTTGGACTTTATTTTGTTAAGTTAGCTTTTCAAGATGTTGATTAAAAAGAACACTCATAGGACCGCTGTACTGAAGGCCACCTATTTTTTTAGAGTAGATATATAAAAACAACAGAAGTTTCAATAACCAAGGTAAATTTTTTAATTGAGCGTCATTGTTAGTATTCATGCTTTTGAAGTAAGGAAAGCATTTTAATGTTGTAACCAAATTAAACTGAGTTCTGAGTGTGTCAAAATTAAACCGAAAAAGTATATCTCTGTAATAAGAAATTAAACGATAGGCACTAAAATTAGATGGAACATATGTGGAAAGACCGTTTTTGACAAATCATTAAAAAAATAGTAAACTGTTGCTTCTTATTAGGCAAATAATAACGATCGCCTTAAAACAGATACTCATGGGAAGATGAGACTGGTGAAGAAGAAACTTGTTGTATCAGATCTTGTGTGACTTAAGCAGATATATGGAGCGCAAATCATAATAAAATCATAATAAAAGCAGCTGACCGAGGGTCATCTGCAATCAATTGTCAAAGATTCAAAGACACACACGCTTATTTTTCTTGCGCCGATCAGATTAAAAAGATTTAAAGGGCATATGGTTTTCTGTGCATCCAAATTGTGGAAACTGGCAGATAATTTAATCAGCCCCACTGACAGAATGCCTAATAGAAAATAAGGATAATGGATATTCTGAAAGCAAAAATGACTTTTCCGTAACCGTTTCAGTTGATGGAGATTTGCTTGACTTGCAGACAAAAAAATTACATGAAACATAGTAATCTGGAATTCAATACTATTTATCCCCTCACTTGCGTTGTACGAGGCACACACTGAGTCTTGTTGCTAGTAAAAACAGTGAATTGACCATGTCAGATGTTCCGTGCAACCATACTTCAATAAGAAAGTGTCAAACACTGTCGAATGCGAAGAGGCAAAGCTCGAAAGCCTCAGATAAAGTCCAAGACTTAATGTCAAAGCAGCCGATTAGTCGCAAAGCAAGTAAGTAGAATTCTCGACATGATTCTGTAAGAAGATTTATCGAAGTGTGGGACCTGATTGAGCAGCGTTTACAACAAACTGAAACTACCAAATTTGAAAGCGATTGGGCTTGAGTTTCTCAAGAACTATGTCAATGTGGATTAGCCAGTCACATTTTATGCTACAGGAAGACAATTGCTGTTTTCTTGGGATGATGGTGCCCATGCTGATGGCACTAATAAGGAAAATGATTAACATGAAACTAAAGTGCTCTATTAAGGACGCAAAAACTATTGTGGAAGTGACCATGGCTGGTTCATAAAACGATTTGCACATGCTTTTATAATACAGCTAAGTGAACGTAGTTTTAAGGAGCTAGCAATACTTAGGAGAAGCCATCCTGGTTTCAAGGGAAGATGGGCGCCAGAAGGATCATTAATGTGATTTGTGACAAAAAAAAACGTATTTTGCTAGTCAAAGCTAATGATCGGTTGACTGATTGTGATGCCGAGCATACCAAAGTGACTTTGATCTACTCCGATTTTTTTTGCTTTTGGAAGTGATTGTGTTGAGATGAACATCGTTTCTTTTTTTGGCTGTAACAAGAGAATTCACTTACTGAGGTTCATGGACGACAAAAATCATTCAATTGAGTCCTTGAAAGAATATCCAGGAGTTGCAAGGGTCAACCAAAAGTTCAATTTTACCATACCATTGCCTGCTCTAGTAGAACTTTGAGTTTTTCTGTTTTCGATTCAGTTTTCACCACAAAGCAGAGATAGCTTGGATATGAGAGGTTTGACAAACTCCCAACTTTCATAATGAATTTCTTTAAAATTTTCATCGTAAGAGGTAAGCTTTGAGAAAAAGGTGTTTTGTGGCTAGAGTAATTTGTATTTTAGATACTTATTACGTAATACGTATTTTGTAATTAAATACAAATCACTTCCGTGGCAAGGTATTACCAATTACTAATTAATTACTTTATGGTATGAGTAATTTGTATTTGTGGTTAGCTAAATTTTAAAAGTAATTTCCACAACACTGGCTTTAACTGTAAGTTAACCGGTGCCTCGTTATTACGTACTTCTATTTTGTCTAGTATCTCTGACGATTGGCTTAGGATCTTGCCGAAAGATCTTGATTACACTTACACACACATTCAAGTTACGTGCTGAACCTTGACCATGCAGTTTCTTCTGCAAATCTTCAAGTGTCACCTGTTCAAGTCGTTACTGACTTCCCACTATCAGACCACTTTCTAATATCTGCATCTATTTCTTGTCCGTCTGCTCAGTCTACTCTCACCCCACAGCCACATCAGCCTAAAGTCTAATTTTACAGGGACTGGAAAAACATCCAAGGTGATCTTTTCGAAGCAGTTACTAAATCTGTCCTACACAAAATTCTGTTTCTCTACCAACTGTTCATGAGAAATCTGCAAGCTGATGCAAATGTACGGCTGTTGCTAGATATCCATCTTGCAAAAATTTGCCATACCCTGTGGTGCACAAAAAAAGCTACTATACCTCTTCAAAGTGTGCGTCAGGGTGTCACGAAGCATTGGTCCAATAATACGAGCCTAGGGAAAATCCAAATTTAGGTACCATTTGTGGCTCCGATGTGACTGTCATCGCTCTAGCTGGGTTTTTTACATTCGTTTTTGTACCAAAAGAAAGTTTGCAAGAAAACTATCTGTCCACATAAACCAGATAGTTGAAGAGACGTCCCAGCAAGCTTCTGTGTGTCAATCTACCTTCTGGAGAAACGTGTCGAGATATCCTCCTAGCGCCCCACTATCTGCTAAAGATTATTCTGATTCTGCGTAGAATTCATACTTCTCTGCTGAGTTCTCCCCGCCAGATGCCACCTTACAGTCCGAATATGCAGATAAGCTTGATAAATTTCTGTCAAATCTTCTTACTGACAATTTTGTTGTTTTGGTTGATTCTCTGTTCTTAGCAGTCCAACGCCTAAAACATGAGAAATCTTCTAGCATCTATAAAACGAGCGCTCTTCACATTCTGCATGGAATCAAGCTGCTGGTAAACCATATTGCTCTTTGGATGCAGATGGATGTTACACAATGAGTTGTACCTTTTTCTTTCTATTTATGGAACGATGGCTCGTAAAACTTTCGACTCTCTCATTCCCGCCGCTATGCTACACCGTGCAGCTAAACGTGAAGTGAGCCCTTCATATATTAAAATCCTCGGAGACAATTCTTCTCGTCTTAAATTTCTTTGACTGGTTTTCTCTTCCTTGGAAAAATATTATGTGTGTGACTTATCAAAAATTCCAACTCACTTGCTTCTGAATCTTAATAAATTCCCGCTCACCTGCCTCTTAATCTTGATTAATTCCAACTTCATATGTCTCTAGATTTAAAAAGAATTCAATTTTTCTCTCTCAAACATTGGTACAAAAAGCGCTTATTCGCCTATTGTAGACTCCAGAACACCACTTGTGAAACTGGTAGTAGTGTATGTATCTGACTGAATCTAGATAAGTTCCTCACTTAATATTTGTCTATGTGTCTTTTTTCTCTCTGACTGTGTGTTTTTGTGTCTTTCTGTGGGTCTATGTTGCTTTTTTCTCTTTATTGTTTGTTTGTTTGTCTGTCTTTGTGTCTTTTTCGCCCGTCTATCCGTGTGTCTTTGTGTTTTTATGTCCATCTTCTTTGTTTTTTCTCTCTCTTACCGTGTTTTTGTGTTTCTGTCCGTGTGTCTATGTGTGTTTTTTCTATCTGAACATGAATCTGTAGAATCAAAAAAAAATCTATTCCATTGTCTGGAAAAAATACACCTTACAAACTAAAATGTCACAACACTAAAATGCAAAGGGAAACTTTGTTTGAATAATGTTAGCTACAATACTACACATTATTTATATAGTTGAACAACTTTGAAAATTTAGAAGCTGTTCCATAAAGTAATTCATCATATTCTCCCTCGACAGTGTAGTTATTTTCTGTGTTTGTTGGTACCAGTAGAATAATAATCATTCATCCATTCTGAGTCATATACACTTTTTAGTGCAATATCACCTAAAGGCTCAATATGCGGTTTTCATTGATATTATTGGTTCATTGACAGTGTCTGTTGGTAAGCGATCAATGGTACTAATAATGTTCACATGCGCTTTGCTTTTCGTAGAATTGTCTTTAATTTCCTTTTTGATATTATCCACTATTAATATTTTTATATTACTTACGATTTCATTGTCTATTGCCATATTATTTCGACATAGGTGGCAGTTTCGACCTATAGACAAGATATAGTTTGTGATCTTAGTACACCAGTGGGCATTTCTTCTTTTTAGCTTCTGTTGTAGGCTAACGCCTGAAAGATTGTTATAGGATATATTTATAGGTGACAAATTACCTGCGCTGTAAGCAAGAAGTTGACATTTATTGTCAACTATTATTTCTATACTTGCATTCCCTTTGAGTAGTATCATCTCTCGAAAGATCATTCTTGTAGATCCACTGTCATTAATGTTAACTTTTTGGTAGTCCAAAGAACAGTAATCTCTCACTATCATGATAAAGCTTACAAATTATTCCAATGATGTCACCATTAGTGGTTGTTTCTTAGTTCAAATAATTGTCTTTGTCAGTTTTCAATGCTACGATAACCCTATCATGTCCACACACTCTTTTGAGGTGAATTATCTTCACTTTTTCATCATTTCTATTATTTTGTTCAATGATGGTATATGTCGGTAAGCTACCAATGATACTATTAATGTTCTGTGATGCTTTACTTTTCATTGAATTATCTTTAATTTTTTTGGTAATGCTGTCTGCCAATGTCCTTTTTATTTTGCCTTCGGTTTCACTATGTATTACCACATTATTTTTACAGATATAACAGTTCTGGCACGTAAACAAGATATTCTTTATGATATTGGCAGAAGAGTAAGCCTTTCGTTTACCTTTTGCTTTCATTTGAATGCTAGTACCCTAAAAATGGCGATAGGATTTATCAAAGGGTAACTTATTACCTAAACTACTTGCAGTCCTCTGTCAGCAACTATTAGTGTTATGTAAGAGATAAGATTATATTTATTTCAACAAAGCGACTATCACAAGCCCAAAAGGGCCGAATTCGCACTTCAGCGTCAGTACAACATCATAAATTGCAATCAATAAAAAGTCAAACGATAAAAACTCGTAAAGTTAAAACAGGGAAAACAAATTTAAACAAAAATGTAGCTAGCAAGAATTACAAAGTTTGCAATTGAAAAATAAACACTCAAACTATAAGATAAGAGTGGAGTGAGAAAAAAAAAGGGGGGGGGGGGGTTTAATTTAAAATTTCAACTATGTGAGGGATTAATGTTCTTAGATAAGATAAGATAAGATATTTAATTTCAAAAAATAACTATCACTAGCCCCGAGGGACGCATTCCGGAATTCGCATTCCAGAGTCATAAAACCATAAAAATAAAAACACATCATAAAAATAGCACAACAACTAAAAAACTGGTTAAACAATGTCAAAAACAACTAAATCAGAAAGGCAAAGCCATTCATTTGTCAAAAAAAGAAAAAATTAAACGGCAATATGTCAGAAAGTTGAAAAGGTAAGTCATAAAACAAAACTAAAAGGGTGCGATAAAATTAGCGTTGAAAAGGTTTAAAAGAAAACATATAAACAATCGGTGGGAACAAACGAATCAAACGAACAACGACCTAAAGCACCTCACATGAAAGAGAGAAAAAAAAAACGAGGGGAGGCGAAACTAGTTGGCTATTTTATTTAGTTTTTCTGTGATGAAGGGGACAAAGGTTTTCTTATATCTGGAGGTAACGCAACGAATGGGGGACAAAACTGGAATGGGCTCAGAAACAGCTCGAGGCTGTCGTAATCTGGATGGTGAGCGACGTTTGGGGAAAATACTTGCCGTCCGAGGGTTCGTTATTGCATTTTTTGAAAACGGAGGCACAACGACGACCTCCTTCGCTCAAGGGTTTCCAAACTAGCTTTTTTTAGGAGCAGAGAGTAAGGCACCTTGCCTTCTTTGAAAATTATTCGCAAGGCTCTTTTTTGTATTGACTCAATTTTGTCTGATTCTTCACGGGAGATGCCAGGGTGCCAAACTGGACAAGCATATTCAAGATGCGGACGGACAAACGACGTGTACAACCTTAAGGAGTGAGAAGGGGGGACGCTATATTTATTTAGGAGCTTAAGGAGGGCGATAGACGCATTAGCTTTATGGATGATATCTTTAACGTGGATATACCACTTTAAATTTGACGAAATTGTGACTCCAAGTAATTTAACCGAGGATGCATAAATTTCAGGAGGGATAGGATTAAGAAAACAGGGCGAGGATTTGAGGAAACAAATCGGCATTATCATGGACTTAGAGGGGTTTACGGTCATATCTAGGTCCAAAGCCTCACTTCCAATTTCATTGAGAATACTCATAGGGTCGCTTATTAAATTTCTGAAGCAACTTTCAACAATCGTTAGGTCATCAACAAATTTCCAACGGTCAGGAACTTCCTTCGCAAGGCTGTTAACCATGACTGAAAAAAGGAGTGGGCCTAGGAGAGTTCCTTGGGGTATGCCATTGTAGATAGGGAGAGGATTTGAGTAATGGTTCTGGTATTTAACCACCTGTGATCTATTTGTTAAAAATGAGGCAACCAATTTTACCAGTAAGGGATCGATATTGAACTCGCTTTCTAGTTTCTCAATTAAAATATTGTGGTTAACAAGGTCAAAGGCTTTCTGAAGGTCAATAGAAATTAAGTTTAGCCAGGAATTAGGTTTTTCGACGATTTTCCCGATGTGGTCAATAAGAGAAACGAGGTAGTGGGAAGTAGAAGTTGATTTTAGGTTTCCAAATTGTTTCAGGTCAGTAAGAGGTAGGATTTTTTCCTTTAGCAAATCTGCAAGGAATCCTTCATACAATTTTGAAAAAATAGGAGTAAGCGTAATAGGCCGAACACCATCAAAGCCAGGCTTCCCATTTTTCTTTTTCAAAGTGGTAATAAAACCCTGTTTCCAAATTGTTGGAATTTGCCCAGACTTAGTAATTTCGTTAAACAGGACAGACAAGGGCTTAGATAGGAAGTCACCGAAGGCTCTAATAAGGGGAAACGGGATATCCAAAGGACAAACACTTGTCTTTCTTAGTTTATCAATTCTTCTTTCAATCTCAGACAGGGAAACAGTCGGGAAAAAGGGGGATTGGGCTCCTGTTGATAATTGGATTGGCAATGCTGGAAGGCTCTGGACAATGGAAGCGAGAAATTTATTTAGATTATTTGCAGTAACATCAGGGGGCTCTGGTAAGTTCAAATTAAGCTGGTCAAGACTCCTGCCACATAGCTTTTTAACCTCGGAATACCAGTTTTTTGGCTTATTAGTGAACAATTCTTCGATCTTATTTTTGTAGTATGATCGTGCCAATTTACGAATTTCTCTTTTAATTGATTTTCTTAATATATTATCTTGATCGAGTTTACCATTCTTAAACAGCTTCAATTTGGTTCTAATTAGTGTTTTTATTGTTTGATTAATAAAGGGTTTGTCACTTAAGCACCTTTTAAACCTTTTTTCTGGGAAACAAATTTGATATTTATCAATTAGCTTTTTATGAAACGTGGCTGTTTTCTCATCAAGGTTTTGTAAACTATAAATGTCGGACCAATCTTCAGTACTCTGCCACATACCAAAAGAAAGAAGACCAGAATTTTGAAGGGGGCGGTAAGTGCTATAAGTCTTTGAGAAAGTATGCTTAAAAGTTGAGGAGGGGGACAAAAGAATGGAAAAATGATGAACTCCCACCTAATGGGGGCAAAGTTGAGGGAGGGCTGTAAAAATTATACATATTAGTTAAAATAACATCAAGAGAGGTATTTCCCCGAGTCGTCGGTGTTTTAATAATTTGCTTTACTTTAAGTGAAGCACAAAAGGAATCCATTTTAAGGTCGTTGGCATCGCCAACTAAAAAAAGGCCAGCATTGGGGTACTTAGAAATAACAAAATCAGCACTTGCCTGTAATTGCTGGACAAAATTACGTTTTGACTCGATATTTTGATTTGGGGAATAATAGAAAACAGCTATTGCAATAATACTAGATGGACGAGGGAGTACTTTTGGTCTAACACTTAGCCAGAGGATTTCATCATACTCGGATAAATTAGCGACTTGAATAACCTTTGGGTAAAGGTGACTCTTAGTAAAAAACAGAACTCCGCCACCTTTTTTCCCGAGTGGGTGGTCTGAAGGACGGAGTTTAATAAACTCTGAATAATTTTTCAGGTGTAGGGACCCTGGGTCATGGGATTGAACTTCAGTAACAGCTATAATATCTATCAAATGTGATTCTAAAACCACCTCGAGTTCAGTAAGCTTTTCAAAATTAAGACTTTCAGCATTAGTAACTAAAAGTTTAGGAAAAACAAACCGATTGGGGAATCGCGACAGGGAAACTTGATGGGTTTGAGAATTTCCTGGGGGGTAGGGTTTTAATTTAATTTTATTATGCTTCGGAGAAGAGGGGTAAGAGAAGGATTTGCTTTGGGGATTTGGATGTGGGGGGACGGGCAAGGATATGGACGAAGCACGAGGACTTATTATATGACAATTATTGGACGCAAAAAATCTCAGACCTGAGTCACGTTTACAGGGTAGGCACGAGGGATAAAACGAATGGGCTGGGGTTTCGTAAGGTGCTGGGAAAGGGGGGCTGGGTGGGAATAGTGATTCATGTCCGTCAAGAAATTGCTGGTTTGCGGCGGAGTAGGGAGGGTATGGGGCAGCATACTGTAAGGGGGAAGGAAATAGGACTTCTGTATACGGAGAGGAGGAGGAGATAACAAGGGGTAAGGCGGGGGAGTATGTAATCGGGAAGGGTTTATTAATTGTTGGGCTGAAAATGCAGGGGGATAAGAATGGGTGTCGACAGGAACCTGGCCAAGGGGAGGATGGGATCGTGAGTGCTTTCGACGCTGGCCTAAAAAGGGCGGGGCCTCCCTCCGAAATCCATCTCCGTTTTTTGTCAAATTCTTAGAACTAGCATCGTGCACATGCGAAGGTATAGCTTGTGGCTTAGAGAATAACCTACTAAACGACTTTGGTATAAAAACATGATACTTGTCACAACCGAAACAACGACCCGACATAAAAACAGAACAAATTGAAACATTGTCAAACAAGCACGAACTTTTATTGCAAGAACCCGTCAGAAAATATTTGCAAATATGGAGCCGATTACATCTTTTTCCGTGGTTACATTTTGCACGTAAAAAATCCTTGCAAACTGATTTCGTTTTTTCTTTATTTTCAATTACACGCTGATCACCATTTTTTTTCCAGCTAATTCTTCCGTTTCCTTCACTTTCATATGCCACAAGTTTCTCATAAACAATTTCAATATCTGCATCGGATTTCGTAGTAACCTTATTAGTCTTTAAAACAAAGGTGTTATTATCCTCTTTCAAATTCAGCATACAACCGGAAGCCGTTAAGTTATTCCTGTATTCGGATACAGTGGGATTACGTTCATGAATAATTGATTTCATTTCAACATTATTAACTTGACCGTTCTGGTCAATGTCATTGCTAATCACCTGGTTTGTCACTGGTTCAAACGCCCTTGACGTCTCAAATGAATTTACGAAGGGAAATATAGCATTTTCTGAATTTTTTAATTTCACTTGATTGACTTCATTATTCTTTGTTATATCACTGTTTTGAGTTACAGATAGGGGTTCCGAAATTACGGTCGAAATGTAGCTTAATAATTCTTCTAGTCTGTCTTTTAATGGTATCAAGATTTGTCTGGCAAGTAAAATCTTTAACACAGGGATTTGGATACGTTAAATTTTCTCTGGTAACATATGAGTAAGGTTCGGTCTGAACTGATACCTCACGTGAGCAGGTTCGTAATTTTCCAATGGTGGTGTTCAGAGTATAGGATGGGTCGACGGAAGAAAAGGTCTGGCTCTCAGTCTGACAAGAAACTTCAAGAGGGGGGACGTCACTTCATGTTGTAAATAGGGAGAGGTTAGAGTCGACTTCTGCGAAGGGGGGAGCACCGGCGATTTGAGCTCTTTTAAGATATTAAGCATCTTAGCTCTTGAATTTGGAGAACGAGGGGTGCGAGGTGAAGGTAAAACAGGTGAATTTAAAGAATTTACCTTATTGATTGGCATTTTCTTAGAGGAGCAGTCAGGACAACACCAGCTCTCACTCCAATTAGCTGTATCAATTCTGGCACATTTTTCCGCTCCTGCGTGAAACGAGCAATTGCACCCTCCACACTTCACAGAGTTTGAAAAGACTCTAAGCCTACATTCGGGACAAACTAGTTATTATGTCTTAGTTCAAACATTTGTCTTTTTGAGCATTCAATGATACGATAAGTCTAGCATTTACACACTTCGAATATTTCATCAAACTTAAAAAAAAGATATAAGTGTTTGTCCTTTTAGCGCACAATTAATATTGATCAAAAACAAATAATAAACTAATTAGTGCCGATGACAAGACCAAAGAACACCATGAAGGCAGCCGCAGAGAAAAAACGAACAAATCATGTTTACCAATCATTACATAGTGATATCCGTCAAACGCCAATCAAAGCCTAAAAATTCTCGTTCTTGCTTCATGTTTGACTTGTGGAGGGGGAATATCTCTAAAACATTGGTACTGGTAATAGGTAATAGGTAATAAACATTAACATAGGTAATAAACATTGGTAATAGGGTACTACTAATACTATTATTAGTAAGTATTATTAGGGTACTACTCATTTCATGTAATTGTCTATTTATAAGATGACATGTGAAAGTTTTTGTCTGTATATTTCTAGGAACAATTTATTAGTATTGAATTGTTAGTTAAGTTGACTAGCACGTCATTCCTTCATCCTTAGGAGCTCAAATCCTACATTAGTTAAATATTTCTCAAATAATCGGAAAATGCTTAGCAAATATCTTAGATCATAAGACTATCTGTTTGACAGTAGTTTTAAATAAGGAAAACGTCATGTCCAAGTTTGTTCATAGTCTATTGTTCCTGAAGAGCGCCTAGTACACCACTAGAATTTCTTTGTCCGGGTTTATTAAGAGTTACTTGATCCTCAAGAGTGCCTTATAGCTATATCGTTGTACAACTTTCACTCAAGGCTAGAGAAATAAATTACATTAAAGTTCATCGATCTTCAAAAATGCCTAGGGGATGGCCTTGACAAACGAGGGGCTGCTCACTTTCTAAGAAAAGGTGTAGAGAAGTAAACAAAGTACTACCTACCAATCTACTGCCATTTACGAATATTTAAGAATGATCAAGTATTTTAGGGGTGAAATTTGGACCCCAATTTTTGAAATTCTGGGAGATGGTAAAGATGGATTACCACCTTTTTTTTCCTAGTCTGTCTAAAACTTTTGACACTTACAACGTCAATGGGACTGTAATCTGATCGCAGTTTAGAAGCCATGTAAATGAGAAGAAACTATTTTTATCCAGGTCGCCACAATAAGTTTAACACAATATTTCAAGAGCGTCTTTGAAGGTCAAGTTGAAATATTGCAGTTGGTTTTTCGAGGGAGGTGGTCAAAGAGACCTCAAATTTTTACTTGGAATAGTCAGAAGTAGATCTAAAGACAATATACGCACCCATGCTATCAAAATAGCATATCTTATGAACCACTGGAATGTGTATAGGCATAGGGCTGAAACTGTCTGAAAGTATTGGGTAGGTCAAGTGAAGGTCGAGTTATGACTAAAAGAAGGGAATGAGAGAAAGGATTTTTCTCTGTGGAAAAAAATTTTTCTTGGAAGCTTGGAAATTATATTTGCAAGGTATTGGGTCAGGGGAAACCTCTTTGCACACAAAAAATTGAAAAAAGCTCTTGTCCTAGAAATGTGGCCCAAGCTTGTTTTCCGATCAGCTAGAATTTATAACACTATCTGTGTGTAAAGCTCATAATTTTTGACGCTAAACAACAAAAACTAGAAGCCCGAAAAAATTTGCCTTATTTTCTAAAAAAAAAAACACACATCCAAGGCAGTGAAAGATTCTTATAAAATTTTAACAGTCAAATTGAGCTTAGCAGAGCATATCAGATTGTTCAGTTTAAAGCTACTATAAATAAAATGTGGAATTTTTCATTCTCTTTTTCGAGAAAGAATAGCATAGCCGTATGTTTATTTATTGTCGTTTTTCCGGAGGTATAGTATAGAACCAGTAGTCGTAGAAAATCGAGAGAAGGCGTATTCAAGTGGATATTAAAAATTCTCGTACCCTTTTTAAGTAGCCAAGAATATTATTATATATAATATATGTGCTTGGAGACAAAAATATAGATAGGTGAAGGGGATCCATTTTGGCTGTCAGGGAAAATCCTACAAGGGTGTGGTAAGTGTTGCCAAGGACTTATCAGAGTTTTTTATCGAAATTTATTTGGAAGCATTATATTTTACATTTACTCTTTATAAATTTATAGTTGGTGGTTATGAAGTTTGAGGAAAGAGCAACTAATGATAATAGTAATCAAAAATCTTAAAAACGGGGTTCCATTACAATATATCAAAAAATTCATGACAACGAAGGATTGACTCCGCCCAATAGTAACCAAAACTCTAAAAGACATATTTTTGATAACAATAGAGACAACAAAAGGATTGACTTTTTGTGCTGGTTCCAATATATATGATTCATTAAGTTTAATGTTACTCCTCAAAAGCTACGAGCCTAAGGGGAAACATCCCGGAAATGTACATTTTTTGCCAGAAGAAAGACGCCGGTTTATTTGTTTTTTCATTTCTTTCTTTGTTTTTCCCAGGAATGATCGTATTAAACCAATAGTACAAGATTGGGAGAGGGCCCATTTCAATGGATTTTAAAAGTACTAGTATTATTTTTAAGTCACCAAAAAAATTCAAGGGCAACTAGCTACACTTCCTCTTTCTTTTTTCCCAAAAGTCGTCTGATCAAAACTTTGAGATAGCTATTTTGTTCGTTGTAGTTGAAAGGTCCAATAACTATGTGTTTGGGGAATATAATATCAAGCGGGATTAACTTTGTTTTTTTTTTTGTCTAAATATTTACGATTTTTTAGAGTTGGAACATTTTCTTTTTGTTCATTTAAGAACAAAAGCGTGTACATTAAGAATTACTTTCTTATTTTATTTTTTTGCATGAAGATAGTAATCTAAATTTACCATTTTAATTTATTTTTCTTTCTCAGTTTATTCTCCGATGGTCAAGATGTGACAGGCAACACAATTCTGAACTTTTTCGGAGCTGCCCTCTTTTCGCAATTGTTCTATGTAATTGGTGTCGGTGGAGCAGGATACTTACAGGTAATTCTGGTTTAAAAAGGAATAATTTTGTTTTAAAGTTATGTCGTAAAATAAACTTCCTTACAGTTGTTCTAAGCAATCGGAGTTGATGACCTTACTTACTGGTAGATTTAGCTTACAGATTAATATATTTTTTTGAATAATTTCAGAGATACCTATAAAGGTATTTTAATTGAAATAGATAAAAACAAAACAAAAATAAAATTGTATATTCTTCCCACTTCTCATGTAAAATAAAACAAAATGAAAGAATTAAATATAAAAAGGGTATATTTTTCTTATAAAGCAGCTTAATTTTCTTAATAACGAGAAACATTTAGTTTGTGTTGCGCAATATACCGGTACGGTTGTTTCGTTTATAGTGGAAAAGTTTTTCTAACTTTCTATTTCAATATTCGCTTTTTGCTAAGACTTTCGGAATTTCACCGCAAAGCTTCCGAAGTTTCGATATACCTTGTGTCCATTCTTGCAATAGAATTTAAGTTTAGATGTAAGTATTTTAGCTTTTTATTCACATTTAAATCTGTTTTGTTTTTATTAAAGTTTTTTTAACAGTATTTTTGTTTTCCCCGTTGAAAACAAATACTCCGAGCGTGAATGGAATTTCACCACAAAGAGAACTTCCTTCAATATGTCTCTTTTATTTTGGTTTTAGAAGTTTTGCTTACATGTATGTATTCTCCAACTTTCTTTTTACTTATGTTCCTTATATATTTTGTTTTTTTAATTTTTCCAATTTCGTTTTCTTTTTCTTTTTTTTCCATTGAAGAATATTTCGAGATATGAAACTACAATATCCGGACCATAGGCCAACTGGGATAATATCTAACTGATTTTAATAAAAATTTCCCCTGTTTTTACATTATATTTTAGTTTTTTTATGGCACTTGGTATTAACCAAGTGACATATAGCAGTCGCCAATTCTGTCGGTCTGTCTGTCTGTCTGTCTGTCGGTCTGTCCCGGTTTTGCTACTTTAGGCACTTCCAGGTAAGCTAGGACGATGAAATTTGGCAAGCGTATCAGGGACCGCACCAGATTAAATTAGAAATAGTCGTTTTCCCGATTTGACCATCTGGGGGGGAGTGGGGGCCCGGTTAATTCGCAAAAAATAGAAAAAATGAAGTATTTTTAACTTATCAGCGGGTATTTGGATCTTAATGAAATTTCATGTTTGGAATGATATTGTGTCTTAGAGCTCTTATTTTAAATCCCGACCGGATCTGATGACATTGGGGGGAGTCGGAGGGGGAAAACCTAAAGTCCCGGTTTTGCTACTTTAGGCACTTCCAGGTAAGCTAGGACGATGAAATTTGGCAAGCGTATCAGGGACCGGACCAGATTAAATTAGAAATAGTCGTTTTCCCGATTTGACCATCTGGGGGGGGGGGAGTAGGGGCCGGTTAATTCGGAAAAATAGAAAAAATGAAGTATTTTTAACTTATGAGCGGGTGATTGGATCTTAATGAAATTTGATGTTTGGAATGATATTGTGTCTCAGAGCTCTTATTTTAAATCCCGACTGGGTCTGATGACATTGGGGGGAGTTGGAGGGGGGAAACCTAAAATCTTGGAAAACACTTAGAGTAGAGGGATCGGGATGAAACATGATGGGAAAAATAAGCGCAAGTCCTAGATACATGATTGACATAATCGGAACTTATTTGTTCTCTTTGGGGTAGTTGGGGGGGGGGGGGGGGAGTAAGTCTTAAAAATTAGAAAAATGAGGTATTTTCAACTTGCGAACGGGTGATCGGATCTCAATGAAATTTGATGTTTAGAAGGATATCGTGTCTTAGAGCTCTTATTTTAAATCCCGACCAGATCTTGTGATGGGGGCGGGGAGTTGGGAGGGGGAACCTAAAACTTGGAAAACACTTAGAGCGGAGGGATCGGGATGAAACATGGTGGGAAAAATAAACACAAGTCCTAGATAGATAATTGACATAAACGGAACGGATCCGCTCTCTTTTGGGTAGTTGGGGGGGGGGGGGTTAATTCTGAAAAATTAGAAAAAATGAGGTATTTTTAACTTACGAACGGGTGATTGGATCTCCATGAAATTTGATTTTTAGAAGGATATCGTGGCTCAAAGCTCTTATTTTAAATCCTGACCGGATCTGGTGACATTGGGGGAAGTTTGGGGTGGGGAGACCTAAAATGATGGGAAACGCTTAGATTGGAGGGATTGGGATGAAACTTGGTTGGAAAAATAAGCAAAAGTCTTGCATACGTAATTTACATAATTGGAACGGATCCGCTCAATTGCGGGGGGGGGGGTAATTCTGAAAAATAAGAAAAATAACGTATTTTTAACTTACGAAGGAGTGATCGGATCTTCATGAAACTTCATATTTAGAAGGACCTCGTAACTCTGATATCTTATTTTAAATCTCAACCGGATCAAACGTAATTGGGGGGGGGGCAGTTGGGGGGACCGGAAATCTTAGAAAATACTTAAAGCGGTGAGATCAGGATGAAACTGGATGGGAAGAATAGAAACCTGTCTAAGATACGTGACTGACATAACTGGACCGGATCTGCTCTCTTTGGTGGAATTGGGAGGGGGGAGGTAATTTTGAAAATTGAGGTATTTGTAACTTACGAAAGGGTGACCAGATCTTAATGAAATTTGATATTTAGAAGGATCTTGTGCTATAAAGTTTAACTTTAGGTTCTGACCTTCTCACAAGTGCCAAATGAGCTCTTGGCTCTTGGCTCTTCCGACCTCGTACCATATGAGCTCTCGTTTTTAATATATATTTACGTTTTACATTTTGATATTTCGTTGTTTTGAGTTTTATTTGTTATCTATATATATATATATATATATATATATATATATATATATATATATATATATAATTAAGTTGTTTGTTTGTGTGTCTGTCGACTAACGTCATGTTTGTGTGTCGACTGATGTCATGTTTGTCGACTGACGTCATTATAAGCATTGAGCTGTATGTCGTCATGAAGTTGTTTGTCGACTGACGTCATGTTTGTCAACTGACGAAATTACAGACCGGGACACCGGGACACAAATGACGACCGGGACACTGGGACACAGGTAATATAAATGACGACCGGGACACTCAATGAGAAATTACAGACTGGGACACCGGGACACAAATAACGACCGGGACATTTTATATAGTTATATTTATATATAATTATATTTATATAAATAGCGATATAAGTGACGACGGGGACACATGGAATGTTCGATTAGCAATCACCATGCACAAAGCTTAAGGGCAATCATTAGAATAATGAGGTAGAAATCTGAATACGGATTGTTTTTCCCATGGACAATTATATGTTGCATGTTCAAGAGTCGGTAAACCTGACAATCTATTTATATGCACAGACAATGGGACAGCGAAGAATGTTGTATATTCGCAAGTTTTACGTAGTTAAAAACATATATATATATATATATATATATATATATATATATATATATATATATATATATATATATATATATATATATATATATATATATATATATATATATATATATATATATATTCACAGGGACACAACTACAATGGCACGTAAGTAATATGGTGCGTAACGACTTACGCGCGCGGGGGGGCTTGGGGGGCGCGAAGCGCCCCCCCCCAACAGCTAGTAAATATAAATAAAAAGCTACCAATACACTCTGTCATTCAAAACAAAACATATTGTGTTAACACAGGTCTTGAATGACAGCTTCGCTCTATCGATTAATGATAAAATATCCGGATTTTTTCTTCTTAATTTATGCTTTCTTATTTGCTACAGTTTTCAATGCTTACATATAACTTTGAACTTTGTAAAGACAAATATTTTCCCTGGCTCCTTCTTAAAATATGTCAACCGTCAGAGGTTTTCCAAAAAAATCTGTAGATTTTGTTTCGAACCCACTAGAACTTTCCGTAAACCACTAGGTCCAAAGTTTCGTTGTCCAAGTATATAACTGCAAAAGCCCGCTAGGTGCAAAGTTTCCACTAGGTTGCGGAGTAAACCACTAGGTCTAAAGTTTGATTGTCTAAGTATTTGACTGCCAAAGCCCGCTAGGTGTAAAGTCTCCACTAAAAGTTTTCACTAGGTGAGAATGTGCTAAACCGAGATAGAGTTTCAGAAAAACATACAGAGGAAAGTGCAAAAGTTTGTGATACCTTGGATGTGAAGGAAAATTTGTTTTGTGAGGAATAATTAGCGTGAGCACTAAAGAATTAAGAAATAATAAGGCTTTGGTGCTGATAGTGTGGTAAATGAGTTGCTTAAACATGATAGCTCTGAAGTTAGAAATAAGTCAATGAGGAGTATGAGTATGATTTTTGAAAAAGGGGAACTACCGAGCAATTTTAGGAAAACCCTTATTAAACCACTATATAAAAAAGGTGCTAAGAGTGAGCGTGGTAATTACCGAGACATTTGCCTGGTCTCTATAGGTAGTAAATTCCTTAGTAATATGATACTTTTTAGACTGAGATATGCTGTAGACAAAGTTATAAGAGAAGAACAGTGCGGCTTTAGAGAGGCCAGAGGATACAGAGGAAAGAGGTAGAGGAAATGGTAGAGGATTTTCTTAAATATGGTGACTCAGAGGTTAGAAATAAGGTACTGAAGATCATAAATACGATTTTTTAAAAACCAGACCTACCCAGTGATTTTAGGAAAGCTTTAATTAAATAATTGCAAAAGAAAAGTGATAAGAGCGAGTGTGGTTATTATCGAGTGGCATAGGGAGGAGGGGCTAATTGCCGTCAAATCTCTTTGGTCAGTAAAAGAAGGTACCGCTAATTTTGATTTCCGTTCGGTTTAGTCCTCTCCTGATAATCTGGGACTGTTGCTTTGATGCAGTCACCCCGAAAAAACAGAAATAAGTATACGTCCATGTTCTTGTGGCGAAAAGTACGAAGTTCCACATTTTTGTTTGGTAAGCCTCAACAGTTCGTTTGTCTGATACGTTGAGCCTAGCGGTGGAGTCTTCATTTCAACCACTTAACCAGGCCTAAGGCTATGCCTCTCGTGGATCATCCTTTTGTTACCACTCAAGTGGGTGATGGGTGATGGGGACTGAGTTCCTGTTTGGCGGTTGTCCCCGAGGATTGTTGTTTCCAAGTGGAGAGAGAGAACGGGTTACTTAGACTTGTCTATTGAAACCCATATATATATATATATATATATATATATATATATATATATATATATATATATATATATATATATATATATATATATATATATATATATATATATATATATATATTATATATATATATATATATATATATATATATATATATATATATATATATATGTATATGCATATAGCAGGAAGAAGAGAGTGGTCAATCTGAACAGGGAGTGATCAATATGAACTTGTCCCTGTGAAATGGAGGAACGGGGCCACAATTAGTGATGAGGAAAGAGTTAAAGATAGATGGGCAGAATAATTTGAGAATTTGCTAAGCCGAGACAGAGTTACAGGAAAAGATAAAGACGAAAATGAAAAAGTTTGTGATACATTGGATGTGAAGGGAGATTGTATTTTGCGAGGAAGAATTAGCGAAGGTACTAAAAGAGTTAAAAAAAAATTAATAAGGTTCAAGGCGCTGATAGTGTGGTAAATGAGTTTCTTAAAGATGGTGACTCTGAGGTTAGAAGTAAGTTACTGAAGATTATGAATATGATTTTCGAAAAAGAGGAAATACCTAGTTATTTAGGAAAACTTTAAACCAGTGTACAAGAAAGATGAAAAGAGTGATTATATAAAGTATCGGGGCATTAGTATGATCTCTCTATGTAGCAAATTATTTAATAATACGAAACTTTTTAAACTGAGGGATGCTGAATAAAAAGCTACGAGAGAAGAACAGTGTGGTTTTAAGAAAGGTAGAGGATGTACCGACCAAATTTTCACTTTAAGATTAATGATTCAGGAAAATCTGAGTTATAAAACCCCATTGGTCCTCAGTTTTATAGATTATTAGCAAGCGTCATAATGTGTTGATAGAAGAGCTTTAGCGTAGGTTTTATCCTTGTACGGTATACTAGACAAAAACATTGAAGTAATTAGTGCTATATACGACAATTACACTGCTCCGGTTAAGCTAGGAAAGGATATTAGAGGCTGACTTTGTATTAAATCAGGAATTAAGCAGGGATGTGTTCAAATCCTCTTTATATGGATCATTTTGATGGACTTTGTCTTAAGGAGCACAGGAATAGCAATGAGAGACCGCGGAATCGAATGGGAAGGAAAAACTCTCCTTGACTTAGATCATGGTGGTGATTTAAGCATATTAGATGGAAGCGTGAGCAATGTGAATGAAATTTTAGAGGTTTTGTGAGTTCAGGGCTATAATAAATTTTGAAATTAATGTTAAGAAGACTAAGTCACTAAGTCTAGGAATAAATGAAAATGAAAAGGTGATGCTGGGTAAAGAATAGATTTATCAGGTGGATATCTTCATTTACCTTGGTAGTATCAAACGGTTCATGGTAATGAACTGTAAGTAATGAGTGACTCGGCTCAATAATAACCGAAACTCTAAAAAGCAGAACTTTAATATCAATAGATACATAAAAAGAAACATCTTATTCTGATTTCAAATATATAAGATTTTTCAAGTTTTGTGTTACCCATCAAAAGTTACGAGCCTGAGTAAATCTTCTGATTTTTGAAATAGGAGAGAATTACGAACTTCTGGAATCACCCCCATTAAAGAAAATCTTAATAAAATCACCCCATAAGATTCAATTTACCAGCAAGCCCTACTGTAGAAGTTTCAAGTTCCTATCTCCAAAATTTTGAATTTTGCTATTTTTGCCAAAAGATAGGTCACGGATGAGTGTTTATTTGTTTTACTTTTTTTCCAGGGGGATTGTATCAAAATAATAGTCCTAGAAGATCGGGAAAGGATGCATTTGACCGTAGATTAAAAGCTCTAAAGCCATTTTTAGGTGACCAAAAAGTTTGGAGGGTAACTGGGCCCCCTCACACGCCCATTTTTTCCCCAAAATTATCCCCAAAAAATTTTGCGATGGCCATTTTGTTCAGTATAGTTTAAAGATCAAATAAATATTTCTTTCGGTGTATAACGATCCCCCAGAGTCCGTGGGGAGAGACCTGTAAGTTATGAAACTTGCCCATTGTTTACGCATAGTATTTATTAATGGGAAGTATACAGACATTTTTTGGTGTGGGGCGTGTGCTTAGAGTGTATTGATATAGGGAGAGTCTTCCTTGGAGAGGGAAATTTTTAGGGGTGGAATATTCCAGGGGAATATTACACCAGGGGGATTTTGCAGAATTACTATACAAAATTCTTTTTAATTATCTTACATTCTCATTGCCAAAATTTTCATTCGGAGCTGTTCCGAGGGAATTATTTAGGGGATTTTTTCAACGGGTGTTATTTCCGGGAAATAATTTCCACGGAAGGGGGCATTTCCGAAGGGATCAAGAAACCGTTTCGAAATTATAATCTTATTCAAATGAAATAATGCTACGGAGAATATTTCAGGTTGAATCGTCCGCAAGTAATTTTACAGGGTGGGAGGATTCTAAGCAAGGATTTAACTGTGTGGAAGGAATTTGACGGGAGGGGGATGTACTTTATGTTGTATGAAATTTCCACAGAGGAGCTTCCCGCAAGGATAGGAGTTTTTTCATAGAGAATGAGTTAGATTTACACGTATTATTTGAAAGTGGAACATTAATTATTCCATATAAAAAGGATTGCCCCTCCTCAATACCTTGCTCCTTACGCTATAGTTTGACTGTTTTTCCCAATTTTTCAGGAGCGTCTACCGAAACACGGGTGCCGTTGAATTAGAACAGAAAGCGTTTTTAAAAGTGTTAACAGCTTTAGCGCAAAGAACAAGGTATTTAGGAGGGGGCAGCCCTTCATATATGGAGCAAATCTACCAAAATTAATACACAAATTTGTTATAATTTTTCATGTACAGTGAGCTAAGTTCGAACCTGCATTAGTTGAAAAATATTCTAAGATTAAATAAAAAACACAAGTTTTCTTTAATTGAAAGTAAGGAGCGACATTAAAACTTAAAATGAACAGAAATTACTCCGTATGTGAAAGGGGATGTCCCCTCCACAACGCCTTGCTCTTTACAGTAAAGTTTTTATTGTTTTCGAGTTGTAGCAAAGAATCAAACTTTAGCGTAAAGAGTGATGTGTTGAGGAGGGGTGAGTCTCTTTCCTATATGGAACAATTTTTGTTCGTTTTAAGTTTTAATGTTGCTCCTTACTTTCAGTTAAGAACACAGGCTTTTTTATTTAAATATTAGTAAAGATGGTGTGAGCAGTGAAGTGAAAAGTCTGGAAACCAAGATTAGAACAATAGAAGCTAAAGTGATGACAGTGGTCAAATGTGTTTCTGAAGTAAGGGCGCTCTGAAAAATGGAGAAATTTTTTCTATATGTTATCCAGAGAAATTACCTACAGATTGTCCTGTGTACCCGGCTAATTGACCGTATTTAAAAAAACAGTAGGCTGTAGGAAAAGTGGGGTTTAATGCCGCTTTCTAGGGCTATAATGAGAGAAAGGCTGAGATGGCTAGTGCACATTCTGCGGTTGAAGGATGTCAGATTCCCAAAGGTTTTCCTTTTCGGCCAACTGTCTAGGGCTAAACGGAAAGCAGGTCGTTCGTGGTTTGGATGGGAGGATGTCGTAAGGACAAACTTAAAGGAATTGGAAACTCCCTGGGAGGGTGCAAAGATGAAGGCTGGAGGAGGAGAAGCGTGCGTTGCTGTGCTGGCCTCAAGCGGCTTGATGCGGTGGTGACTTGTCAGTAGTAGTAGTTGTAGTAGTATTCTTCTGTCCATAGATAGACACTAAATTCCATAAATCTACGGAAAATCCGTAGAAATGGAAACGCTGCTAAAGACTAAGCTTTTTTTTCTTTTTTTTTGGCACCTAGGCTAGGCTGCATGAGTGTCGGTAGAGTAATCATGGATGCTGCTTGTATTCATTAAGAAACGGAAAAATAAGGATTTGACATATTTTGTAATATAAATTTAGATATAAAAGGGCTAACATTAATGAATCCATAATAAGTGCACATCATCAAAGAAAAAAAGAGACTGCTGCAGAGGCACCATTTGGGGGGATCAGGGGTGAGCAAATTCCCACCCCAGATTTTCCAGTGGGCCCAAGCTTCCACCACAAAGGGCCCTTTGTCGGCCATAATAATCCATTATGTCCAACATAATCCATTCTGTCCAATTGATTTCAAATTACTGCACGCCTATTAACCAAAGATCATAATTACTTGACAACCCTTGGTGTAATTATGCTATTTGCTATTAATCATTGTAAACTTTGAAAGTAGGTTAGATACATAACAAAATTCTCGAGTTCTGTCAAATGCCCATTTCCTTGATGATTATGTGACACGAAGTGATTCGGGAGGGGGGCAAGATGGAGTTCATGCCCACCCCAAGATTTGGTCCAAATGGCGCCTCTAGACTGCTGCCTTTACTTTGCTGTTAAAAATCCTGCTTTGATGCAATTGGCTTACATTTTCGTATGTCAATCACCAAAATTTCTAGCCTATCACACTTTTTCTTAAGCATGAGTTAGACAGAGGAGCCAATTGTTCCACCCTTTTACTTGTTGTCGTATTTACCAGCTATTGCTAAATCAGTGTATGAGCCAGTAAAAAGAATATTGTCTGTCCATAGTTTTTGGTTCCCTTTTGATTGACAGTATTTCAAACAATAAGTTCTAGGAAAAATATGGTTCTTCCCAATTTTTTACTGTATTCTACACGTAGGCTTCTGCATTTTACTTCACTCTACTTCAGATTATATTCTACTTCAGCATCAACATTCAGCGTAGCTTCAATGTGTGGTTTTATGTTTAATACATTTCATTTTTTCTTTTCAGTTAAATGAGTGCTGCATAGCCTTGGCATTAGCAGAGCAATATTTAAGAATGGCAGAGACTGCCTGGGTCTTCTTAATGGCTCGAACGCTGCACAAGTCCTTGAAGAAAGCAGTGACCTCAGTGGCATCAAGTTCTGGCACACATATCGTGACATTAGATGCAAAGCCATTTACCTCCCCAGACTCTCCACATCTCCCTATCATAAGAAAAGTGATGGAGACTACAGAAACCCCTAGAGAGTACTTAGAATCCGTAGGAATTGGTTGGGGTTTGCCTCTCCTTGCACTAGGAGTATCTCTAATGTTTGAGTCAAACTTAGCTTATAAACACGAAGGTCAGTTTATGAACGAGACCGGACAATGTTGGTTTTTAAACAGCAAAAGTGGAATTATTACTGCTTTTCTTATGCCAAACTATGTACTGACAATGATGACTATAAAAGAGCTTATTGACTCGTATGTTATAACCAAAAGAGCTAGAAACTTGACAATATCTGAAAGAAACTCAAATTTATCACGGCTCTATATTTTTCTTGCCTCAAAGATGCAACTTTTAGTTTGTATTGTGAATACTCTTGGAGTGGTTGCAGTTGTTACAAGGCTGCCAATTGTTTGGATTATATTTGAAGTGATTTCATCTGTGAAAGGAGTTTTACTTGCAATTAGTCTAGCATGTGATTGCCAGTTTCTTGCAAACTTTGATCAAAATTGGCAAATGAGATGTCGCAGAAGAAAAAGGTCAAAGCATGATATGATAGCAAGTGTTAATACTGGCAACTTACTAAACTATGAACTTTTGTAAATTCACTGAATATGTGTGGTGATATTAATTAAAATGTATATCATTCCTGTGACTAAAAAACATTGTCAATTGCTATTTTTAATTTAATGGTAATTTTTTTTACAAACTAGGCTTTTTTAAGAAATATTTTATCCATCTATTAATTTTGCTAAATAAGAAGATACATACACAAAAAGAGAGAAAAAAAGGAAAAGCAATAACGACTATGCAGAGACAATTTGACATTTTGTCCTAATTTGACTAAAAATTTGTTAAAACTTATATAAAAAAAAATTAAGAATGTATCCCCAGTGCATTACTGCAAGTTTGAAATAACTCCAAAATACGACTCAAAGTACTTTCTCGGGTAGCAACTGAAAAAACATATCTTTTACACAAAAAAACGACCGAAAAACAAACAATGATAACCATGAAAAAAAATACGAAACCAAATATTCTGGAATGTTCAAGCAATAGCAAAAAATTAACAATAAATTTAAAGATACAAAAATTGAATCAAAGCTTCTAGACACTCATAGATTCGTTGAGCTTATTTTTTCGTTTTTTTTTATTAATTGCAGATTGAGTACTCCTGCATTATTCAGAACACACTCGAGAAGTGAATTTTGGTAATGCTAATAAAATTTACCCAGATATTATGAAAACATAATACTTTTGTTTATATAACAATATAATTTGGGCTATATATTTGCACATTATGGGCTATGGGTATAAAGTAACCTAACCTAATTTCACCTAACCTTACCCAAACAGCGTCCAATATTCAAATATATAGCCCAAATTATACAAGACCAATGCATTTTGTCACCTGCTGCCATTTGCCTTTATGGCTATCGTCTGGTTTTTACTATCGGCGATCGTCTGGTCAAAGGCCACTGGCGATGGCCTTTATGACTATCGTCTGGTTTTCACAATCGGCGATCGTCTGGTCAAAGGCCATCGGCGATGGCCTTTATGCTTATCGTCTGGTTTTCACAATCGGCGATCGTCTGGTCAAAGGCCATCGACGATGGCCTTTATGGATATCGTCTGGTTTTCACAATCGGCGATCGTCTGTTCAAAGGCCATCGGTGATGGCCTTTATGGCGATCGTCTGGTTTTCACAGGTTTTCATAGTTGTGCAAACTTCTTGAGTGCTGATTAATACAGGAATACTGGCAGATTAAATATAAATGGTAACAATAATTTATATCCTAGTTACTTTTAAAAATTGTAATTACTGGTTAGTCTTTTGGCTTGAGGAGACAATACGGTTTTAGGCATTAAGGCCTTTGAAATCTAAAACGGATAGACACATTTGATTTTTCTGAGTCAACAATGACGGCTCAACGGTATCGATAATAAGCAACGGTAACCGCAGTATTGTAACGGCTCAAAAACAAAATTATCCTTTGGGTTATAATAATAAGCCAAAATCAAAAAAAACAATACAAAAATAGTAATTTGGCAGATTCTAATAACTAAAATATCTGAAAATAAATTTTAAATATAATAAATTATTATAGAGGTATTGATTTTGCTTAATAAAATGCTTCCTTATTTAGACAAATGCCTGATCATCAGTCAGTACTCTTATGGCTTTATGTTAATTTTTTTTATAGATATGCTTGGTAAGAAAGAATAAAAACCTAATTCAAAGCAGAAGACAAAGTAATGATGGGCGATTGGAAATTGAAAAAATTATACTTGACTGAAAATGGTTAAAATTATTTTCATACTTACCGTTCATTAAATATTTCTTCTAAATACTAATATGTTACATATTTAAAAATCACTATAATAATAAATATAGCCTATACTTAAATTTCATTTATATTTAAATATAAGGTATTTGATATTTAAATAATTTGAAAAAGCGATAATTCTACCATAAAGTCTTATGCGAAACTAACTTATTATTGAGTAAGTTCATTGAAGTAGGAGAAGCAGCCGAGGCAAGTATCAAATTTTTATTTTATAGCGGAGTAATGTCAGCGTGAGAGGTACCATAAAGTTTCTTAGCTTTATCCATAAACCATAAAGTTTAACCATTAAACTTTAACCATTTAACCATAAAGTTTCTGTTTTGTTCCTCTAACCCTTTTGAATTCAGATTACTTTTTGAATGCTCAATACGTTTCTTTTAAAACCCTTGTCCTGGCTTTTGTGTTCTTAATAAACTACTAGCCCCTCCAAAATTACCCAAGAACTGTTTTCCTAATACTAGCATTTGACTGGTTCTAACCATTGAAATACTTTTTTGTGTTTTTTTAAAGGCTTCAGAGCAGGCACGCCAACTGCCAAAAAGAAAAAGAAAACACGCCTTGGGTTTTTCTCCCCCTTGATTTCAAGGATGCAATTTTTGGCATTCCTATTTAAAAATAACCCTTTCTTTTATTTTAGTTGAGAAATAAATAGCAAAATTGCCCCCCAGATAACGTGAAAAATGCAATTGACCCTAACCCCTACCCTACATTCTTATGCATGGACATCCCTGATTTTGAGGCAAAAGTAGCTTTCAAAATATGCACTCTTTAGGCTAAGTTTTTAATTGAAAGCATTATTTTTGCCGGGAATTTTAATATAAAGTGGTTCGTGGTAACGAACTGTAGTAAGGAACGACCCGGCTCAATAGTAACCGAAACTCTGAAAACTGAATTTTAATACCAATAGTTACATTAAAAGAATTTCATTTTTATGCTGATTTTAAATATATAGGTCTCATAAAGTTTAGTCATACCCATCAAAAGTTAGGAGCCTGAGAAAATTTGTCTTATTTTAGAAAATAGTACGAAACACCCCCTAAAAATTATTTGTTCTTAACAAAATCACACCATTAAATTCAGCGTATCAGAGAACCCTAGGCTACTGTCGAAGTTTTGAGCTCCTATCTACAAAAATGTGGAATTTGTATTTTTGGCCAGAAGACAGATCACGGATGCGTTTTTATTTTTTTTTTTTTCAAGGGTGATCGTATCGACGCAGTGGTCGTTCAATGTCACGAGAGGGCTCATTCTAACGGAAATCAAAAGTTCTAGTGCCCTTTTTAAGTGACCTAAAAAATTGGAGGGTGCCTGGGCCCCCTCCCACGTTGATGTTTTCCCAGTATCACCATGTTAGGATTCTCAGATAGCCATTTTGTTCAGCAAAGTCGAAAAACCTAATAGATGTATCTTAAGGGACGACTTAATCCTCCAGAGTCCCATGGGAAGGCCTTCCAGTTACAACATTTGACCATTGTTTATATATAGTAAGGGTTATTGGGAAGTGTACAGACGTTTTCAGGGGGAGGCTTTTTCGTGTTGGGGGGTGGTTCGGGTGAGGGGGTTCAGTGGGAGTATCTTTCCATGGAGGAATTTATAACGAGGGAAGAGAACTTTCATGAAGAGGCTGCAGGAACTTCTAGCATTATTAAAAAAAAAGATTAGAAAATAAATAAAAAAATTTCAGCTGGAAGAAAGGAGCAGCATTAAAACCTAAAAAGAACAGAAATTATTACGTAAAAAGGGGCTTTTCTCCTCCACAATACCTCACTCTTTATGTTAAAATATTTTTAGTAATTTCAACTATTTATTCTACGGCCTTTGTGATTCAGGGATATATGTCTGGATGTATGTCAGAATATATGTCCCAGGGACTTGGGACAATATTCAAACTTTAGAGTAAAGAGAGAGGTATTGAAGAGGAGGCGAATCCCCTCATATACGTAATATAAACATACAAATACAGAAGTTCGCTACGTAAGTTAATTCGTATAATTATTACTAGTAACAAGAGCTAAGAGCTCATATGGCACTTGTGACGAGGCAATAAGAGCTAAGAGCCAAGAGCTCATATGGTATGATCTGTAACAAAATTCTAAGAATCAATAGATTGATTTAAAAGGAAAATCAGAGGCTTAATGCCGGTCGAGATTTAAAATAAGAGCTCTGAGTCAAGATCCGATCACCCACTCGTATGTTATAAATACCTCAATTTTTCTAATTTTATGGTCGAATCTGGGAAAATGACTTTATAAGGTCAATTTGTGCAGCTCCCTGACACGCCTACCAATTCTCATCGTCCTAGCACGACCAGAAGCACCAAACTCGCCAAAGCACTGAACCCCTACCCCCTACTCCCCCAAAGAAAGTGAATCCAGTAAGGTTACGTCAATCACCTATCTACGACATATGCTTATTCTATCCACCAAGCTTCATCCCGATTCCTCCACTCTAAGCGTTTTCCAAAATTTCCGATTCCCCCCTCCAACTCCCCCCCAGTGTCAACAGATCTGGTCGGGATTTGAAATAAGAGCTCTGAGACATGAATTCCTTCTAAATATCAAATTTCATTAAGATCTGGTCACACGGTCTTACTTTAAAAATACCTCAATTTTTTTTAGATTTTCCAAATGAACACCTCCCAGCTCCTCCAAAGAGAACGGATCCGTTCCAATTATGTCAATCACGTATCTAGAACTTGTGCTTATTTTTCCCATTAAGTGTCACCCCGATCTCTCAACTCTAAGCGCTTTCCGAAATTTCTGTTTCCCACCTCCAGCCCCCTATGTCCCCGGATCCTGTTCGAGTCGAAAATGGAGCATCAAGTTTCATTAAGATCCGATAACCGATTCGTAAGATAAAATACCCTAATTTTCACGTTTTCCAAGAATTCTGGTTTCCCCCTCCAACTCCCCCCAATGTCACAGGATCTGGTTGGAATTTAAAACACGAGCTTTAAAGCACAAGATCCTTCTAAATATCAAATTTCATAAGATCTGGTCACCCGTTCGTAAGTTACAAATATATCATATTTCCGGATTACTCCTCCTCCCCCCAGCTCCACCGGATCCAGTCTAGTTATGTCAGTCACGTATCTTGGACTTGTTTTTATTCTTCCCATCCAGTTTCATCCTGATCTCTCCGCTTTAAGTATTTTCTAAGATTTCCGGTCCCCTCCCCCGACCAACTGCCCCCCCCCCTAATGAAGCTGAATCCAGTTGAGATTTAAAATAAGAGATCTGAGTTACGAGGACTTCTAAATATGAAGTTTCATGAAGATCCGATAACTCCTTCGTAAATTAAAAATACGTCATTTCTCCTAATTTTTCAGAATTAGCCCCCCCCCCCATAGAACAGATCCTTTCCAATTATATTAATCAGGTATCTAAGACTTCTGCTTATATTTCCCACCATGTTTCATCCCGATCCCTCCCCTCTAAGGGTTTTCCATGATTTTTGGTCCCCCAAACTCCCCCCAATGTCACCAGATCCAGTCGGTATTTAAAATTAGAGCTTTGAGACACGACATCCTTCTAAATATCAAATTTTATTGAGATCCCATCACCCGTTCGTAAGTTAAAAATTCCTCATTTTTTATAATTTTTCAGAATTAACCCCCCCCCCCCCCCAGCTATCCCAAAGATAGCAGATCCGTTCCAGTTATGTCAATCAAGTATCTAGGACTTCTGCTTATTTTTCCCACCAAGTTTAATCCCGATCCCTCCACTTAATGCGTTTTCCAAGATTTTAGGCTCCCCCCTCAACTCCTCCCAATGTCACCAGATCTGGTCGGGATGTAAAATAAGAGCTCTGAGACACGATATCCTTCCAAACATCAAATTTCATTAACATCTTTAATCGACCGTTCATAAGTTAAAAATTCTTCATTTTTCTATTCTTTCCGAATAAACCGACCCCCCACTACCCCCCCAGATGGTCAAATCAGGAAAACGACTATTTGTAATTTAATCTGGTCGGGTCCCTGATACGCCCGCCAAATTTCATCGTCCTAGCTTACCTGGAAGTGCCGAAAGTAGCAAAACCGGGACCGACGGACATACCGACAGACAGACAGACAGAATTTGCGATTGCTATATGTCACTTGGTTAGTACCAAGTGCCATAAGAACGTTCATAAAAAACCCAAATTTCTAGTTGCATTTTTAAGAAGCCATAAATTGGATGGCAACTAGGCCTCTTCCCCCACCCCTCTTTCTTATTAAAATTGTCCGATCAAAACTATGAGCAAGCAATTTAGCCGAAAAAAATTACATGCAAGTTCAGTTTTAATTATTCATGTGCGGTGAGCCGAAATCAAAACATGCGTTAATTAAAAACGTTCAGAAATTAAATAAAAAAAAACTATTTTTTTAACTACAAGTAAGGAGGGACATTAAAACTTAAAACGAACAGAAATTATTCCGTATATGAAAGGGGTTGTCCCCTCCTCAACGCCTCGCTCTTTACACCAAAGTTCTTTTTTATTTTAAAAAATAGAGTTGTGAGAAAGAGTCAAGCTTCAGCGTGAAGAGCCAGGCGTTGAGGGGGGACAACCCCTTTCATATACAGATCAATTTCAATTCATTTTGAATTTTAATGACGATCCTTACTTGCAGTTAAAAAAAGGTGTTTTTTATTTATTTAATAAGGAATAAAAACAAGACCGTTTTGCAAAAAGTTTTATTATTATTTTGTGATATAAGCATAGGACTATAAAGCCAACCCAGCAAATTCATTGTGACTCAGAAGAAAAATCAAATCTTATTAGATTCCTATAAAAATTTAGAATTCTTCTTTTTCCTGAATTCAATGTGGGCCTATCATCTTCTCTCGCTCGGACAAATAACCAAAAATAAGACTTTCTGTGTCAAAATTTTTGGCTGTATCCTGGATGTCTAATAAAAAGTGCCCTGTATAAGCATTTGGTTTTATGTAGTTGTAAAGATAACCACCGACCCATCTTCCCGTGTTTCCACTTTATCGCTAAATTTCTATAATGGCTTTTGGTTTACCGTACCCGAAATGTTAGATCTCTTCAGCTAATGATGAAGTATTTGCACTATCCCCAAATTTTTCGGGGAGAATTTTCCCATTAGTAAGTTAGGGTCTTCAAGATATCTCCAAAAATTAATAATCTTAAGTACAGAAACGTTACAACGAAATATAAAAAGTTAATGTTCGCTAACGGCTTTCTTAGGGGACAAGGGGAGTCCGGTCCATATTCGACTGTAGCCCAAAAACATAGTATAGCATAGCATATGAACACAGAGAGGCATATCAATCTTAAGCTGTGTTGCTGTATCAGTACTTCAATAATGTCGAAAATAAACATGGCATCCTTCTAAAAAATACCTGCATATACATGAAAAAGGGTAATAAAATAAATGCAAAAGTACCCTTTCTGGTTAACAGCAGAGCAAATTTAAAACGAATAGGAACTGCTGAATTAAAATTAGTAGATGTTTAAAGTTAAAACTTGACTGAAAACACTGGAAATTATCGCTAGTTATAGGTCTTCAGCTGCTGATTCTACCTCTTTATTTGGGCACTAGAGCTAGTCTATACCACAGATTGCGCACCTTGTTTGGGCAATAAGGCTAAAGACTGTATCCACTTTGGCTCATTGAACTACATATATGACTAGCTGCCCAGACAGGTATCCGACCCCTTAGGGTGAATGACATACATATTCCTTTCAGGAGATGAATAGCAATTATTCAATCTTCTGTGAATAAAAGGAGTAACTAGCTATTATAGTACTTAATATTCAAGTCATGACAATTATATAAATAATATGAATTGTATGGGCTCCAATTCCTCTCCCCCAAACTTTCATCTCTCTCTTATTCATATCTCTTAGACTTTAATGAAAAACTTAATTCACCTATTTCAGACTCTAGTATACCACCTGTGTGCTGGTAGTAGTGTCTGTTATTGGCTGAATACTAATAAATTCCCCACTTCATATGTCACTAACTCTAAAAAGAATCCCGTTCGTCTCTCTCAGACTTAGGTAAAAACGCAATTCGCCTATATCTGACTTTAGTATACTACTTTTGAGTTTGTAATAGTGCCTTTGTCTAAATGAATCTTGATAAATTCCCACTTCATATGTATATGACTCTTAAGAGAACCTGATTCATCGCTCTTAGATTTTGGTAAAAGCCTAATTCACCTATTTCTGAAACCTATTATAAAACTTGTGAGCTGGTAGTAGTGTCTGTATGTGACTGAATCTTGATAAATTCTCCACTTCTTGTGTCTCTAACTCTAAAAAGAATCAAATTTATCTCTCGCAGACATTGGTAAAAACTTAATTCACTCACTTCAGACTCCAGTATCCCACGTTTTAGCTGATACTAGTGTTTGTGTCTGATTGAATCTTGATAAATTCAAACTTCTTGTGTCTCTAACTCTAAAGAAAATCCTATTCATCTCTCTCAGACTTTGGTAAAACCTAATTCATCTATTTCACACTCTAGTATCACACCCTGTCAAGATTCAGCCAGACATAGACACTACTACTATGTCACAAGTATGATATAGATGAATTAGATGATTAGGATTCTTTTTAGAGTAACAGTCGCATGAACTATGAGTTTACCTGGGTAAATCTGACACATACAATACTACCAGCTCACAAGTGGTATGCTAGAGTCTGAAATAGATGGATTACCTATTTGTTAAAATCTGAGAGCGATGAATCAGATTCTTTTTTGAGGTAGAGACATATGAACAGGGAATTTAGCAAGATTCAGTCACACACAGACGCTACTACCAACTCACAAGCAGCACACCAGAGTCTAAAATAAGTGAATTAGGTTTTTACTAAGTTTTGAGAGGAATGAATCAAGAGCAAATGAAGTTGGGAATCTATCGAGATTCAGTAAGACAAAAACACTACTACCAACTGAGAAGTGGTGTAAAAGAATCTGCAATAGATGAATTAGGTTTTTACAAAAGTCTGAAAGAGATGAATGGGATTCCTTTCAGAGTTGGAATCGCGTATATTATGAGCTTATCAAGGTTAAGTCTGACACATACACTCCTACCAGCTCACAAGTAGTATGCTAGAGTTTGAAATAAGTGAATTACGTTTTTAACAAAGTCTGAGAGAGACGAATCGGATTCTTTTTAGAATTAGAGAAACATGAAGTTGGAAAGTATCAAGATCTATTTAGATAAAGACACTACTACAGGCTCAAAAGTGGTATAATAGAGTCTAAAATAGTTGAATTAGGTATTTAAGCCGTCTTTGTTTGAACTGTGAAAAGAAATTAGCCTTTTTGTCCCATCAGGTTTTTTTTTGTTTGCTCGGGATGGTGTAATTTTTTTCAATAATTATATCAAATGAATTTTCTTTTAATGAAGATTCTGTATATGTATAATTTATTAAGTTTAATTATCTCATCAAAAGTTACGAGACAATCATTGATTATTGAAATAGAAAATATGACGTCACTGTTTGTTTGTTTCCGTGAAAAGTTTCTGCTTAGCTCTTGAGACAAAAATACTTGTAGGTTAATTTAGATACATAGGGTTTATTAGTTTTATTTTATATGATTTCTTTACTAAGGAAATGTGTATTATGAAGAGTGGGTGGAAAGTATAGCCATTTAATTTTACTTGTTTCTTATATTTTTCACTAGGAAAAAACTGTAATGTTTCGCGTAATTCATTTTCTCATTTAATTATTTCTTCATGAATCAATTCACCTGATTTATACATAGCAAGCAATTCGAAATAGAGCGAATAAGCAGTTTTATACTCAGCCTTTCTTTCTGCTATTCTTAGATATTTTTCAAGTATTTCAATCAGAGCTGTTCAAGATTTAAAGAAGCAAAACGTAGCAAAGCAAAAGCAGATAAACCTGATACACCAAATATAAATTTGGTAACCAAGAAAGTATTACTAACAGTTCCATAATATTTAAAACTTCTACGATAAACAAATAATCTCTTGTCTAATTCTTCTTCCATTTGTATTTGAAAATAAACTTTAAACAAAATTCGTGGATCCATTCCCTTTAATCTTCTTTTTATATAATCAACACAAAAATGACCACAATTCACATCGATCAAATTTTGGACTTGAGGAGAATGATTAGCAATTTACTTATTGATGTCTTTAAATAGTTGATTATTTCATTTCCAGGTTGAATTCCAAAAGTATAATATAATTCTAGAAATAAGTACTTGGAATTATAGATAACTCTAATACAGAAAATTTTTTCAATACCAACCCATGTATCAAATAAAATTCTAAATTCTTATAATCCACAATACATTTGATTTTATTACTTAAAGTTGTACTTAATTTATGTCGAAAGTGTTCAGGAGCTAGTGGTAAATCTTTATGTAAATTGTAAAATGTTTTTCGATATTCCAAATCAACTTCGTAAATGGCTCCTATATTATCCTTATTCATACCTGACTGAACATAATATTTTAATTGGTGGTAATAGTCGGAGGTTTGTTTTCTTTTAGAAAGACGGGTATATTAATAAAGGTAAAGCCTTTTTCAGGTAAATTTTGTGACATTTCCCAAATATATAAATTATTATCATCTAAATACATTAAATAACTTGAAGATTGTGCTTGATTTAAGTTTTTCATATATTTATTATTGGCCTTAGCATATCTTTTCATACACTGAGATACACCTCCTCTTATATATTTTTCAGTAAAGGCATACACATCTTCGTCAGAAAATAAGGGAATTTTAGCTTTGGAGTGTTTGAGAAAAGCTTCCCATGTTAGTCCTATGTTGAGAGGAAGTGAAGTGGATCTAGTTTATAATTGTCTAAAAATATGTTACTAAAATTTTCAAAAACATCTGATAAAACTAAAACATCGGATTTTAGTATAATTTAAGGTAAGCTAATAGTGTTTTACATTTAAATAATTTCCCAATAGATTTCACGATTGTGTATTCTTCTTCAGAACTATTTTTCTCTGTTAATCTAGAATAAAACTTGTCTATTGAAGGTAATTTTGTATCATTTATTTTTCAGAGCTGTCAATATATTTATAGGGATATAACCCTTCCTTTATTATTTCTTTGAATTTTACAGTATTTTGAAATAAATCAGAAGTGTACTTGAAACTATTTATAAAACAAATACAATATATTTTACATTCACATTTAGCAAAATTTTCAGAAAGCCGATCTAATAATGAAGCTATAAAACAAAGTGAATCTATGAAAAGCATTTTCTTATTGGGTTTCATTCACTGTTGTTGTCTTATAAAATTATATAAAGACCCCCGCTGAATCAAAAATACCATTATTAGGTACTTATTCTCTAAGATATAAATGAGATTCCTATATTGGGATTTTATATATGACAACAGGGATAAGTTTAGGAATTCTAAAGTTTTTATTAGATTTTGCAGGAATAAATCCACGTATATTAACAGTCATCTGGTCGTGATCTAAGTGAAAATTATTATTTACTATTTCTCTTTCACAAATATGACTAATATGACTATACATATATGACTATCTTTTAATAGTTGTATTATTCCGTTTTTCTCTTACTTGTTCTTGTGTATAACCATGATCTCTCTGTCTGTTTTCATACTCATTGGCTATTTCTGTACACAATTCTGTTATGGTAGTTACAAAATTCCCGCTAGCATCTTCCACCAGAGTGTTCGTAATATTTATAATGTGGTGTATCAGAAGAACAACATATTTGGATCCTTAAGCAAATGGCTTTAGCTCTGCTACTTTAATTGTCTTTTTATCTTTCTGCTGATTAAATTCTTCATTATATGATTCAAAATGAGCTATAATTCAGTAATTTACTTTCATTTGCTTATCTATAATTTTAAACTCAATTTTAGATCCAGTGTTTCGCATAATGATTTCAGGGTCCTTTTTCTTTTTTGAGTTTTTCCTCAGTTAACCTTTTTAGAATGTTTTTCAAACATTATCTCTTCTGTGAAATGTATTCTACAGTAGGTGCAAAGATAAATTTTCGATGTATGTTTAGTAATTTGAGTTTTCAATAATCTACATAAATTCTTAATTAAATCATAATGATTATCAAAATTGAATAAATTAATCATATGTGTAGCTGTTTTTCCATTGATCTTAATTTTAGGAATATGAGCTCTAGCCACTTCGTTTTCACTTATTTCAAATAAACAAATTTTAATATTATATTTGTTTTCAAATTTACAAATATCTTCAATAACCATTGGAAAACTAGTAATCACTTTAAAGTCGAATTCATTTTCATTGGGTTTATATTTTGATCGTCTATCAACATGTCAGTCACCCAGTTTCCTGGGAGAAGATAGACGAGTATTGGCCAAAGAAGGCATATACTATTATTATTTTTTATATTAATGCATGTCTTTTAATTTTTTACAAATTCCGGTAGTTCCTTATAAGTACCTACAACATAATTTGTCAACCTTGTCATTCGTTATTTAATTCCATCAACTCTTTCAAACTGTAAGCCTGATCTGGGTGTATTCTCTATGACTATTCTGTGTATGTTCCTGTGGTTATAATTTAGATGGCTTTGTTATATGTTACTATTTTTATTAAAAATCCAAGAGTAGCTATGATAATGAATAGGTTCATTATCACGCGTTTTAAATTGAACTCTGTAAATATCTCTATCATTCATTCTATTTCTTAAATCTCCAACAAAAGAGTCAAAAAGAGGTCCAAAATCAGTTCCATTTGAATTCATTCAAATATTAACTGTAAGGAAATTTTCTCTAGTCCATTGAATACTTGAATTATTATCATGATCTTGTTTTATAGACATATACTCTGGGATATCTGGAACGCACTTGAAATGGGCTTTGATTTTAAAAAATTGTAAGTTCAGTAATATCTTTATTTCGTACACTATTAATCTGAATTTTTAAATATGAAATATTTTAATTATTTTCTTTGATTTCATTTTCTAATTATACTTGTAATTCATGTTCAATATTACGGTAATAATGCTTTTTTTCGCTTTTGTAACCATTGAATACAATGATCGCATAATGATATTTCAGTATTAAGATAATCATTGATGATATTGAATATTGCAAGTTTTTGCCGATATTATTTAAATAATTGTGTTTGCAAATGACCACAATTCATTAATTGTATAATGTGGCAATTTATTTAATGTCTTGACGAATTTGGAGTTTCGCTGTAAACAACTTTTAATCATTTCTGCAATGTCAGCCATTTATTAAAAGCTGTTTTTTTACCCCAAATCTCCAAATCTAATCTAATCTAAAAAAAGTCAAACCTGAGGAATTTTATTGCTTGCTACTTACTCCTCTTGAGACTTTCTTGAGAATGTAGAAGTCTGTTAGTGTTTATTAATATGTTTAATAAGTTAAGTTTGTTTAATAGTTTGAATCTGCAATAAATAGAGATTTATTGTATGCGATGTAAACAGATTACTCCAACCGAGTTTTTAAATTGGACAGTTTCAAAAGAAATGAAGTGCCAATGATTAAAGGTATTGGTACATTTTGTGGTCCAAAGAAAAAATCTTTTTTTTAATGAAGCAATGAGCAAAAACCCTGGATAAAAGAAAGTGGTATTTGTACTTGCAAGAGTAGCCTAAAAAAGAAAATTGTAGGGCTCTGTTGTTAAAATTTTTTGGGGATTGATGATTTACATAGAAAATTGAAATAAAATGGTTTTACTGCATTAAAAACTAAAATCAAAGAAGTGTTACAAAACCAAAAATAGTTATTCTCTACACCATCCAGCTTAATACATTTAAAAGAAGACACACTTACATTCATAGTATTGATTTGGTGTATTGAGTCGCAAGCAGATTTGGTTAATTTGCGGCAACTCCACTATTTGACTCCAACTCCACTATTTGAAAATGTTCTAAAGTTTATTTAATAATTTCTTCTGTGTATAAATGGCAGTGAATCAAGTTATTGCTCCTTGCTGAGAAATATTTGAAAAACCTATTATTTTAACAACTATTTTTTCAGTTAGGATGTAAACACGAAAATGTTGATAGTGTAACAATCGTAGTTTACAATGATTTTAAAACAGTATATTCTTTTATTTTGTTTTTATGTTTAAAGCACGAATCAAATATTTATCGAAGTGGGTCAAGTACTGATATCGAAATTAAGCATTTATTAGATCAAGTACCTGCTAATCCATATAATATTTACTGCGTTATATTTTCAGAAAGAAAAACAATCATGAAAAACATTGATAGTAAATTATATGTTATTATACAAATTATTTTCGATTTGGAAATTTGTTTAATAAAATAATTTATTAATAATTGGAGAAAATTTAAAGCGAAATGAAAATGTTAAGTAAATATAATCAAACTATTAGGAAAGACGATTTAGACATCGGAATGGAATATAAGATTACAGGAATAAATTGTTATACAACTAAATATGGAAATAAACTAATTATTACTATTCGTTTTAAAGGTGAAATGGTTGATCTATTTATCCCTAAGCGTTTTGATTATAAAGCAGCTGATCTTGAAAAGAAATTTAAAAAATTAGATAAAGGCATGACTTTAAAGGTTATTGAAAGAAAAAATAAAGATAAAATAAATTATTTAGATATTGATATCGAAATATCCATTAGATATTAAATTATTACATTTTATTGGTAGTAGAGGAAAAATGGAATATAAATAAACCTTTATTTCATAAATTAATCGAATTCTAATTTCAAAAGACCTATTTTGATGTTAAAGGTCAGTAAGGGAAATTATAAAAATATCGAAAATTTTCACTTAAAATGGTGTGAATTCAATTTAAAAGGGGGTAAATTGATGGGGTGATCTAGAACCCGTGTTTACATTGTGAAAACTGTAAAAATAAGACGAAATCTTATTTCCAAGGAACTATTTTCATGTTGAATTTAGTGATCCCTAAGCGTTTTGATTATAAAGTAGCTGATCTTGAAAAGAAATTTAAAAAATTAGATAAAGGCATGACTTTAAAGGTTACTGAAAGAAAAAATAAAGATAACATAAATTATTTAGATATTGATATCGAAATAGCCATTAGATATTAAATTATTACATTTTATTGGTAGTAGAGGAAAAATGGAATATAAATAAATCATTATTTCATAAATTAATCAAATTCTAATTTCAAAAGACCTATTTTGATCTTAAAGCTCAGGAAGGTAAATCATAAAAATGTCAAAAATTTTCACTTAAAATGGTGTGAATTCAATTTAAAAGGGGGTAAATTGATGGGGTGATCTAGAACCCGTGTTTACATTGTGAGAACAGTAAAAATAAGACAAAATCTGACTTCCAAGGAACTATTTTCATGTTGAATTTAGTGATGGAAAACTTTAGAAATGTGCGATAATTGATATTAAAATGATGTGAAGTAGACTGGAAATTATGTAAATTGAACGGATGAGTTAGGTGGGGCAGAACATCATGTGTCCCTAACTCAAAAATGAACCCGGTTCATCACTCTCGACCTTGGTAAAAACCTAATTAACCTAATTCAGACTCTAGTATACCATTGGTGAGATTGTAGTAGTGTGAGTGTTTGACTGAATCTTGATAAATTCACTATTCATATGTCTCTAACTCTAAAAAGAATCCCATTCATATCTCTAAAACTTCGGTAAGAACCTAATTCATATTTCAGACTCTAGTATACCACTTAAGAGCTGTTAGTAGTGTCTGCGTCTGAATGATTCTTTATAAATTTCCAATTCATGTGTCTCCTGCTCTAAAAATGATCCAGTTTATCTATCTCAGACTTTGGTAAAAACCTAGTTCACCTATTTCATGCTCTAGTATGCCACTCCTGAGCTGGTAGAAGTCTCTGGGTCCTACTGAATTTTGATAAATTCCGACTTCGTATTACTCTAACTCTAAACCAAATCCGATTTATAGACCTTGGATTTTGGTAAAAACCTAATAATTCAACTATTTCAGACTCTATTATACAACTTTTGATTCTGTAGTAGCGTCTGCGTCTGATTGAATCTTGATCCCAAGTTCATATGCCTCTAACTCTAAAAAGAATCAGATTCATCTTTCTTAGATTTTGATAAAAACGTAACGGATCTATTTCAGACTATAGCATACCACTTGTGAGCTGGTAATAAGGTACGTGACAGACTGAAACTTGAAAATCTCATGAATCACGTGACTCTAACTCTAAAAGGAATCCCATTCAACTCAATCAGGATTTGGTAAAAACCTTATTGACATATTTCACACTCTAGTATACCACTTTTAGCTGGTAGTAGTGTCTGTGTCTGACTCAATCTTGAGAAATTCTCGCTTCAGATGTCTCTAACTCCAAAAAGAATCTGATTCATCCCTCTCAGACTTCCGTAAAAATCTAGTTCACCTATTTCCGACTCTATTATACCTCTTATGAGCTGATAGTAGTGTCTGTAGCTGATTTAATTTTGATATATTCTTACTTCATATGTCTCCAACTCTAAAAAATCCGATTCATCTCTCTTAGACCTTACTTCATCTATTTTGGACTCTAGTTTACCACTTGCCAGCTGGTAGTAGTGTCTGTGTCTGACTGAATCTTGATAAATTCCCAACTTAATAAGTCTCTAACTCTAAAACCAAGCCGAATCATTGCTCTTAGACTTCTGTTAAAACCTACTTCACCTACTTAAGACTCTAATGTACGACTTATGATTTGTTTGTAGTGTCTGTCTCCGATTCAATCTTGATAAGCTCCCCTTTCATATGTCTCTAACTCTACAAAGACTCTGATTCATCTCTTTGAAACTTTGGTAAGAAACCTAATTCAACGATTTTCGACTCTAGTATACCACTTGTGAGCTGGTAGTAGGGTCCGTGTCCTACTTTCCACTTCATATACATTTAACTCAAAAAAGATTCAAATTCATCTCTCTTTGACTTTGGCAAAAACCTAATTCACCTATTTCAGAGTCCAGCATAACACTTTTGAGCTGGTAGTAGTGTCTGTTCACCATTTCACTATTCATAAGTCTCAAACTTTAAAAACATTCCAATTCATCTATCTCAGACTCTGATAAAAACCTAATTCACAAATTTCATAATCTAGTTAACCATTTATGAAGTCGTTGTAGTGTCCGTTTCTGACTGAATTATGATAAATTCCCTTTTCATATGTCTCTACCTCTAATAAAGAATCCGATTAATCTCTCTCATGTTTTGGTAAAAAAAACCTAATTAACCTAATTCAGACTCTAGTATGCCAGTTGTGAGCTTGTAGTAGTGTATGCGTGTGACTGAATCTTGATAAATTCCCTGTTCATTTGTCCCTAACTTTAAAAATAATCCAAATCATATCTCTCAGAAATGGTAAAAAAGTAATCCGCCTATTTTAGACACTATCACACCACTTCTGAGCTTTTAGTAGTGTATGTGTCAGGCTGTATCTTGAAAAATTTTCACTTCACGTAACTCTAACTCTAAAAAGAATCCATTGTATCTCTCTCTGACTTTGGTAAGAACCCAAGTCACCTATTTCATACTCTAGTACACCAGTTGTGAGCTGGTAGTAGTGTCTTTGTCTGACATAAACTTGATAAATTCCCACTTTATATGTCTCTAACTCTAAAACAAATCCGATTTATTGTTCTTAGACTTTAGTAAAAATCTAATTCACTTATTTCAGACTCTAGGATACCATTTTTGAGCTGGTAGTAGTGTCTGTGCCTGACTGAATCTTGATAAATGTCCACTTCAGGTGTATTTAACTCTAAAAAAGTTCCGATTCATCTCTCTCAGACTTTGGTAAAAAAAACCTAATTCACTTATTTCCGACTCTAGTATACCATTTTTCGACTCTAGTATACCACTAAGAAAAAAATTCTTTAACTGAAAGTAAGGAGCGACATTAAAGCTTAAAACGGACAGAAATTACTCCGTATATTAAAGGGGCTTTCCCTCGTGAATGTACCGCTCTTTACGCTAAAGTTTGACTCTTTTTCTCAAATTTACTTTTCAAAACAGTAAAAAAAAATCAGCGTAAAGAGGGGGGCGTTTAGGAGGGGAAAGCCCCTTTAATATGCGGAGTAATTCCTGTTCGATTTAAGTTTTAATGTCGTTCCTTATTTTCAGTTAAAAATTTGATTTTTCATTTAATTTCTGAATGTTTTTGAATTAATGTATTTTCTTTATTTTGGCTGTCTGCACATGAAAAATTAAAAAGAAACTTGCAAATTAATTATTTTGGGCTAAATGGCTTTCTCTTAATTTTGACCGGAAGATTTTGAGAAAAAGGAGGCGTAGTTGCCCTCTAATCTTTTGGTTATTTAGAAAGGCAACTAGAACTTTCAATTTTATACGAATGTTTTTATTTGTAGAAAATATACGTAACTTGCTAATTAAATTACATAACGAACTTCTATATTTGTATATTTTTTTTACGTATTTGAGGGGGTTGGCCCCCTCGTTAAAACCTTCTTTTTACACTAAAGCTTAAATTGTGTTCCAATTCTTTAAGAATGACCCCTGATTCACAAAGGCTGTATAATAAATAGTTGAAATTACTAAAAATACTTTAGTGTAAAGAGCGAGGTAGTTAGGAGGACATGAACCCCATATATGCGTAATAATTTCTGTTCGTTTTAAGTTTTGATGCTACTCCTTACTTTCAGTTGAAAAAACTTTTCCATATTTACTTTAATTTTTTTTGTTTTAAATAGTGCTAGAATATCCTGCAATCTCATCGTAGAATTATCTAATCCCATGACAAATTCCTCCATGTAAAGATCCTCCCACGTAACTTTAAAAAGAATCCAATTAACTCTAAAAAGAATCCAAAATAAGACTTTGGTTAAAACCTAATCCACCTATTTCAGACTCCACTATAACACGTGTGAGCTGGTAGTGGCGTCCTTGTCTGACTGAATCATGATAGATTCTAACTTCATATGTCTCTAACTCTAAAAATATACCAATTCACCTCTTTCAGACTTTGGTAAAAACCTTATTCACCTATTTCAGGCTCTAGTATACCAAATTTAAGCTGATACTAGTATCTGTGCCAGACTGAATCTTGATTAATTCCAACTTCATGAGTCTTTAACTCTAAAGAAAATTTGTTTCATCTCTCTGACTTTGGTAGAAACTTAATTCATCTATTTTAGACTCTAGTATACAACTTTTCTGCTTATAGTTTGTCTGTGTCTGACTGAATCTTAATAAATTCCTAAATTTATGTGTCTGTAACTCTAAGAAGAATCCGATTCATTGCTCTCAGACTCTGGTAAAGACTTAATTCACCTATTTCAGACTCTAGTATATAACTTGGGAGCTTGTAGTAGTCTATGTGTATGACTGAATCTTGTATATTCCCTGTTCATATGTGTCTAATTCTAAAACATAATTCAACTATTTCAGACTCTAGCACATCACTTTTGAGCTGGTAGTATTATATGCGTCAGACCGAACCTTCGTGAATTCCAACTTAACGCAACTCTAAACCTAAAAGGAATCAAATTCATCTCTCTCAGACTTTGGTAAAAACCTAATTCATCTATTTCATACTCTAATATACCACTTGTGAGCTGAAAATTGTGTCTATATTTGACTGAATCTTGGTAAATCCTCACCTCAAGTTTCTCAAGAATCCAGTTTATCTCTCTCAGACTTTGGTAAAAATCTAATTCAGTTATTTCTGACTCTAGTATACGACTTGTAAGCTTGCAGTAGTCTATGTGTCTGGCTGAATCTTGATAAATTCCAACTTCATATGTCTCTAACTCCAAAATAAATCCTATTTATCGTTCTCAAACTTTGGTTAAAACTTAATTCAGCTATTTCAGACTATAGTATACCACTTTTGAGTTGGTAGTAGTGTCTGTGTTTGACTGAATCTTGATGAAATTCCACTTCAGATATATTTAACTATAAAATCCTCTCTATAATATTTATATATTTCTATATCTATAATATATATATCCTCTCTATCTATAATATTTAACTATCCGATTCCTCTCTTTCAGACTTTTGTAAGAAAAACCTAATCCACCTACTTCGAACTCTGGTAAACCACTTGTGGACTGGTAGTAGTTTCTGTTTCTGACTGAATGTTAATAAATTCCCCACTCCATATGTCTCTAACTCTAAATAGAACCCGAATCATCTTTCTCAGACTTAGGTTAATACGTAATTAACCTATTTCAGACTCAAGTATACCACTTGTGAGTTGGTATTATTATCTGTTTCTGATTGAATATTGAAAAATTCGCACTTCATATGCGAAAGACGCTAAGAAGAATAAGATTAATCGCTCTTACACTTTTGTAAAAGCTTAATTCACCTATTTTAGGTCCTAGTATAACACTTGTGACCTGGTAGACGTGTCTGTATCTGACTGAATCTTGATAAATTTCCCGATTCATATGTTTCTAACCAAAAAAATCCAATTTATCGCTCTCAGACTCTGTTAAAAACCTAATTCACCAATTTCAGACCTTATTATACCATTTATGGTCTGATAGAAGTGTTCGTATTTAACTGAATCTTGATATACCACTTGTGTCACCTATTTCAGAATCAAGTATACCATGTTTGAGCAAGCATTGGTGTCTGTGTCTGACTGAATCTTGATAAATTCCCCCTACATGTTTCTCTAACTCTAAAGAGAGTCCGATTAATCTTTCTAATATTTTGGTAAATACCTCATTCACTTATTTCAGACTCTAGTATACCCATTGCGAGCTGGTAGTAGTTTCGGATTCTGACTGAATCTTCACAGTTTCCCCCTTCATGTATCTATAACTCTACAAATAATCCGATTCATCTATCTCAGACTTTGGCAAAAACCTAATTCACCTGTTTCAGGCTTTATTATACCACTTTTGATCCTGTGGTAGTATCTTTCTGACTTAATCTTGATAAATCCCAACTTCATGTGTCTCTAACTCTAAAAAGAATCTGATTCACCTCTCTCAGACGCTGTTAAGAACGTAATTCACTGATTTTAGACGTTAGGATGTCACTTGTGAGCTGGTTGTAGTGTCTGTGTCTGACTCAGCTTCTATAAATTCCCCCTTCATATGTTTCTAACCTTATAAGAATCGGATTCATCTCTCTCAGATCTTGGTAAAAACATATTCACCTATTTCAGACCCTAGTGTACCGCTTTTGAGCTGGTAGTAGCGTCTGGGTCTGACCAAATTTGTATAAATTCCCACTTCATATGTGTCTAACTCTAAAGAGAATCCGATTCATCTGTCTCACACTTTGAAAAAAAACCTAATTCACTTATTTGAGACTCTAGTATACCCCTTGTGAGCTAGCAGTAGTGTATGTTTCTGACTTAATTTTGATAGCATCGCCTTTCGTATACCTATAACTTAAAAAAATTCAGATTCAGACTTTGGCAAAAACTTAATTCACCTGTTTCAGACTTTATTATACCACTTTTGATCCTGTGGTAGTATCTTTCTGATTAAATCTTGATAAATCCCAACTTCATGTGTCTCTAACTCTAAACAGAATCTGATTCATCTCTCTCAGACGCTGTTAAAAACGTAATTCACTGATTTTAGACGTTAGGATGCCACTTGTGAGCTGATTGTAGTGTCTGTGTCTGACTCAGCTTCGATAAATTCCCCCTTCATATGTTTCTAACCTTATAAGAATCGGATTCATCTCTCTCAGCCCTTGGTAAAAACATAATTCACCAATTTCAGACCCTAGTATACCGGTTTTGAGCTGGTAGTAGCGTCTGTGTCTCACCAAATTTGTATTAATTCCCACTTCATATGTGTCTAACTCTAAAGAGAATCCGATTCATCTGTCTCACACTTTGAAAAAACCTTATTCACTTATTTGAGACTCTAGTATACCCCTTGTGAGCTAGCAGTAGTGTCTGCTTCTGACTTAATTTTGATAGCATCCCCTTTCGTATATCTATAGCCTTAAAAAATTCTAATTCAGACTTTTGATAAAAACTAATTCACCTATTTTGAAATCTAGTATACAACTTTTAAGCTGATAATAGTGCCTGTGTCTGACTAAATCTAATTCTAAAAAGAATCCAATTCATGTCTCTCATAGTTTGGCAAAAAATTAATCCACCTATTTCAGACTCTAGTATACCACTTGTGAGTTGGTAGTTGTGTCTGTGCCAGACTGAATCTTGATGAATTTCTACTTCAGATATACTATAAAATCATTCAGATTCATCTCTTTCAGACTCTTGTAAAAAAAACATAATTCACCTATTTCCTCTGGTACCTAACTCTGGTAAACCAATTGTGTGCTGGTAGTAGCATCTGTTTCTGACTGAATATTAATACACTCCCCACTCCATGTGTCTGTTACTATAAAAAGAATCCGATTCAAGTATCTCCGACTTTGGTTAAAACTTAATTAACCTATTTCAGACTCAAGTATACCGCTTTTGATTTGGTAGTAGTATCTTTGTCTGATTAAATCTTGATAAATTCGCACTTCATATGTGAAAGACGCTAAGAAGAATAAGGCTTTTTTAAAAGCCTAATTCACCTATTTCAGGCCCTAGTATAAAACTTGTGACCTGGTAGTAGTGTCTGTATCTGACTGAATCTTGATAAATTCTCCGATTCATATGTTTCTAACTAAAAAAATACAATTTATCTCTCTCAGACTTTGTTTAAAACCTAATTCACCAATTTCAGACCCTATTATACCATTTATGGGATGATAGAAGCGTTTGTGTCTAACTTAATTTTGTTATACCACTTGTGTCACCTATTTCAGACTCCAGTATACCACGTGTGAGCAGGAAGTGATGTCTGTGTCTGATTGAATCTTGACAAATTCCCTCTACATATGTCTCTAACTCTAAAGAGCGTCCGATTAATCTTTATAATATTTTGGTAGAAAGCTCATTCACTTATTTCAGATTCTAGTATACCCCTTCTGAGGTGGTAGTAATATCGGTTTCTGACTGAATCTTGATAGCTTCCCCCTTCACACGTGTATAACTATAAACATAATCCAATTTATCTATCTCAGACTTTGGCAAATACTTAATTCACCTATTTCAGACTCTATTATACCACTTTTGATCCTGTAGTATTGTCTTTTTCTGACTGAATCTTAATAAATCCCAACTTCATATGTCTCTAACTCTAAAAGGAATCCGATTCATCTCTCTTAGACACTGTAAAAACGCAATTCACTTATTTTAGACGCTAGTATGCCACTTGTGAGCTGGTTGTAGTGTATGTGTCTCAGTTTTGATAAATTCCCACTTCATAAGTGTCTAACCTTATAAGAATCAGATTCGTCTCTCTCAGACCTTGGTAAAAACATAATTCACCTATTTCAGACTCTAGCATACCGCTAGAGTCCGCTAGAGTCACCTTTTTCGGAATATAATATACCACTTGTGAGCTGGTAGTAGTGTCTGTGTCGGAGAGAATCTTGATAAATTCCTACTTAAAATGTCTCTAACTTTAAAACGAATCATAATCATTTTCTCTGACTTAGGTAAGAGCCTAATTCTTCTATTTAAGACTCTGGCATACCACTTGCGAACTTGCAGTAGCGTCTGTGTCTGACTGAATCTTGAGAAATTCCCACTTCTTATGTCTAAACCATAAAAGAATGGGATTCATCCCTCTCAGACTTTCGAAAAAACCTAATTAATCTATTTCAGACTCTAGTATACCACTTTTGAGCTGATATTAATGACTGAATTTTAACAAATTTTCACTTCATGTTTCTCTAATTCTAAAAAGTGTCCAATTTATCTATCTAACACTTAGGTAAAAACTTAATTTACTTAATTCAGACTCTAGTTTACCACTTGTGAGCTAATAGTAGCATTTTTGTCTGACTGAATCTTGATAATTCCCACTCCATATGTCTCTAAATCTTCCGGTTCATCTCTCTCGGACATTTGTAAAAACCTAATTCACCTATTTCAGACTCTAGTATACCAATTTTGAGTTGATAGTAATATCTGTTTCTGACTGAATCTTGATAAATTCTACTTCCCATGTCTCTAACTCTAAAAAGAATCGGAGTCATCTCTCTCAGAGTTTGGTAAAAACCAAATTCACCCATTTCAGACTCTTTTATAAGAGTCTGACCTATTTCATAGTTTTAATATATAACCTATTTCATACTTTTAAAAGTACGACACTTTTGAGCCGGTATTTGTGCCTGTGTCTTATTGATTCTTGATAAATTCACACTTCATATGTTTCTAACTCTAAAAAGAATCCCATTCATCTTATTCAGCCTTTAATAAAAACCTAGACTCTAGTATACCCCTTGTGAGCTGGTAGAAGTGTCTTTGTTTGACTGAAACTTGATAAATTCCCACTTCATGTGTCTCTAACCCTAAAAAGAATCCGATTCATCCCTCTTGGACTTTGGTAAAAACCTAATCCACCTATTTAAGAGTCTAGTATACCACTTGTGAGTTGATAGTAATATCTCTGTCGGACTGAATCTTGATAAACTCCCACTTCATGTGTCTCTTACTCTAAAAAAGAATCCGATTCATCTCTCTCAGAACCTGTGTTTCTTTTGGTAAAAACCTATCTCATCCTTTTCTGACTCTAGTATGCCTCTTATGAGCTGATAGTAGTGTCTGTGTCTGATTGAATTTTGATAAACCCTCACTTCATATGTCCTTAACTCTAAAAAAAACAATTCATCCCTCTCAGACTCTGGTATAAACCTAATCTACCTATTTCAACCTCTAGTATATCCCTTATGAGCTGACAGTAGTGTCTGTTTCTGATTGAATCTTGATACATTTCCACTTCATATGTCTTTTAACTCAAAAAAGAATCTGATTAATCTCTCTCAGACTTTGATAAAAACCTAATTCAATTATTTCAGACTCCAATATACCACTTTTGAGCTGGTAGTAGTGTCTGTCTATGACTGAATCTTGATAAATTCCCACTTCGCATGTCTCTAACTCTAAAAAAAATCTGATTCATCTTGCTCAGACTTTGGTAAATTTATAATTCACCTATTTTCGACTCTAGTATACCTCTTATGAGGTGATAGTAGTGTCTAAGTCAGATTGTATCTTGAAAAATTCTCACTTCATATGTCTCGAACTCTAACAAAATCCGATTCATGTCTCCCAGACTTACAGGAAAACCAAATTCACCTATTAAAGACCCCAGTGCACCATTTTTGAGCTTGTAGTAATGTCTTTGTCTGACTGTATATTCATAAATTTCCACTTTTTATGTCTCTAACTCTAAAGAGAATCCGATTCATCTCTCTCAGACTTTGGTAAAAGCCTGATTCACCTATTTCAGAGACCAATATACTGTGAGCTGGTAATAGTGTATGCCTCTGACTGAATCTTGATAAATTCCCACTTCCTATGTCTCTAACCGAATCTGACTCATCCCTCTCAAACATTGGTAAAAACCTAATTCACCTATGGTAACAGGCGATTTTGATCAACGAGTTTTAGCGCCTTAATAACGACTGACATCGATCAAAGGGTATTAAGCCACGTTTTCAACATCTTTTGTACCCCCCAGCTCTAAAAAACATCAGATAAAAGCTTTAAGATAGTCATATTAAACAGAGTAGAGAAGTAGAGAAGGTAGAAAAGTAGAACATAAGTCCCTCCAGGGACGAAATGATACATGCAGCCCCAAGTGCAAGGACCCCATATGATGCAAATTGCCTAATGAAAACAAAAGCAGCGTAGATCTGTAATAGCAAGGAATACCTCGCTGAAATCAGAATCCCACAGGGGTTTCGCTAGTCATATTTGCAGGCTCAGTATAGGGTCTTTGGCCTTGTGTTTCTTCAATTTCACCTTTCTTAAATTAAAAATGTAGATTTACCGACTAGCATATCTCCTTCCAGCATCAGACACTTGACCTGGGACTGGTGACAAAAGGCACTAGTTACATCAACATAGGCAATGACAGATGTTTAAGCTTATTGATTACAAATCTGAGGCTGATTTAGCAATGAAAATCTGAATATATTAAGCAATTGTTTTACAAGTAGTGTTGGATCTTCACCAAAGCTAGTATTTCAGGAGTTAGAGATTATTTATTACAAAACTGAGGCTAATATTTACTGTGTAGAAATCAGAAGTCAAAACTGATTTCGGATATATTTTCCAGACCGTGTTCATATTAATCAGAATTGTTATTCGAGGATTGGAAGATTCTAAATGATCAAATGTTGCGCATTAAAACTGTTTAGATCGCAGTATGTCTGTCATAAATAAAAAAAACTAAGTGAGTATTTCAAAAATACTATTCAATTCATGCTACAATTCGTATTTAGGTGGTTTGAGTTTACTGAACGTAAAATTGAGATAAATATTGCAATATTTGAGAATCGTAACAAATTTATTATTTAATGTTGAAAGTGGCACTATGGGATATATCACTATGAATCCTAGTTTGCTATGGTCAACAAATAGTTGTCAGTGCATCTGTTGATTGGAGGACCAAACTTTTATTACAAATAGTAGTTGAATTCGGTTAGTTCCTTTTTTTTAATAAATCACGGTATTTCTTATTTACTAGTAACCTAGGGTTTGAAGTAAATTTTGAATTAGTAGCTCCGCTTTTTCATTTTCCAGAGGCATTAAAACTTTTCTTTGAAACCTTCCATCATAAGGTATGTCATTATACAGTCCATATCCTTTTAAATAATCCTTCCGCAGGTTTCTTTCAATTTTTCTTTCTTTGTTGGCAATAAGTACTCTCACAGAGCCAGCAACAACTCCAGCAATGGCACCAGCAACAACAAGAGCCAGAACGGCGGCTCCAACTATCAGCAGTGGGATATAAGGGACGACACTTTCAAAAAATGGTATTATCGGAGGTATCACAATGTGTGCGGGTTTGTTTTTGTCAATAAACGGTGGTAAGACCATAAAAGGTATATAATTTATTGGGGTATCAGAGGCTTTGTGCAGTTCCGTAGTTCCAGTGAACATCTTCATCCTAAAATTACAAAGTTCGATGAGGATCCATGGTAATGATATAGTATTAATGGCATCAACGATCTTTGTACATAATTAGATACAAAATGTCGCAAGAGCAGGGGGCCAGTGCGCTAAGCAGAACTGTTTGTATTACATTAATTTATTGTGTTTGTCAAATTACGAATGGAAAAACTAAAGAAAAGGAATTGGGTAGAAAATATTTTTTTTTTGTTTAGGGGGGTCATGCAATCCTCCCACTTTCTATTTAAGAAGTTGGTTGAAAAAGTTTTGGAATTATCAGGGAGATGAAATAGAATTTCAGCAAGAGAACATGGAATAAAAAATGAGTTAGAATTGAAATATTCTTTGCAAATAGCACCAAAATCATCATGTTATTAAAGGGGGTAGATAAAGATAGGGCGAACTTCACCATGTTTTCTGTAAATATTTGATAGATACTCAGATAATAATAAGGAATTTTTAAGGATATACCTGTAAACAGGGAAGAAGCGGATTTCTCTCTAGGGAATTTGTAAAATTGTAGCAAAAATCAATGCTTCATGCCCCCCCCCCCCCATAGAAACTTAACTTAGGTCTCAAACTATCAGAGTTATGTTTCATGATCAAAAATATTTCGACAATCTATTAAACAGGATAGATTTCGGTGTCGAAATTGGGGAATTGCAGTATAACTACCAAAGCTGAAACTTGTATAGAAAGAAATAAGGACTGTAGATTAATATTTTTCTAACTCAAGGCTCACGGGCAGTGGTAACAACCATATCACTTGCCCTTGAAAGTAGTATCGATTAACAAACGCCTACTACTGCTAATTTCAGTCATCTTCCAGCCACTGGCCATTCTGACAAGTGTATGACCATGAGGAAGTGTAATTGTTGAACATACTGCTAATATCAAACACTTTATGGTAACAAACTGTAAGTAAGGAGCATTTTGGTTATTACCGAAACTCTAAAAAGACAGAAATGTTAACCATGAGCGTGGGAAAATCTGCCCAATTTTCGAAAAAGGGGAGAAAACCCAACTGTAGAGGTTTCGTGCTCGTATTTACAAAAATTTTGAATTTTTCATTTTTTGGCCAGAAGAAAAATTGCGAATGTGCGTTTATTTGTTTGTTGGTTTTCCTCAGGGGTGATCGTGTCAAACAAGTGATTCTGGAAGATGTTGAAAGTTACATATGATATCGAAAATTTCAAATTTGGGCTAAATAGGCTGGGAAACTACCAACTGAGTCACCTCTCAGCCTAGCCTAGATCTAGAGTACGTGATAAAAAAAAACGCTAAAAAAATGTTCAAAGTAAAGCGTCAAAATCCAAATTTTATGAATTTCCAGGCATGCTTGAAAATCTATAAAACATATTCAGCAGTGCCTTTCTCAAAGGTCTAATGGCTCAAGTTCCGCCAAAGTTTCTGTAAAAAAAAAAAAAATCTCAGAGTAAGGATAGTTGAGAATCTCAAGGTTCCAAAGACTACCATTTCGATCATGAACTTGCCAGAAAATAAGATAAGAGATTTAAAGTCTCTCATACGATTCATGCCAGTTGTCGATGCAAGTTACTACCAAGAATTCTTAAAAAAAAAAATGTCAGGGCTTGCTTCAAGGATGGGTACTGAAACTGCCAAAGATGTTTCAAGTAAACCACCCAGTTCTACGAACTCTAGGGTTGAGAGCTGTCCTTAAGGGAAAGCTGTCACATATCGAGACAGGGGAAAAACAAAAGGGATAAGTGTGACATTTAATGGTTTTGTAGCCAATTGTTAACATGTTATATCTGAATTTCTTTAAAGTCTTACCCAGTTTGTATTCATGCCTTACAGGTCAGTTTTACCCTAGATCGTCGGTCTGCTGTTTAACACGCTTAAACCCGTTTTGACGTATCTGACAAGTTCATCAACTGTTAAAACCCAATTGACGTAATAGTATTTCGGCAATTTATTGTGCCGAAACTGATTAATATTTTGCTTGGAAATTCTCACCATCCCTTACAATACCACGCTAATCAGCAGATAATTTTTTCGCGTTTTCTACCCCAGCCATTTCTGTTCTGCAAGTTTGCAAATATACAACCGTCTTTTTCTCGAAATTTTGTGTTCTTCCCTTACGCCAATCCCGCTTCAAGCCAACGGTTCGTAACTGTCTTTTTGAAATGCTGGAGTTCTTATTGTCGGATCCTCTATTTGGGATGTAGAAAGCGGCAGGTGAATGTAGAAAGACAAAGGAGTTTGGAGGCCTGGTCAAGGGAATCTAAAGAAATGATCTCAGATTTTTCTATAAACGGTTGGAACTTCGGGCAGTTAAGGAGGGAGAGTCCTCCCAATTCTATTTGTCATTACAAGGCACATGACAAAGACACATAGTGTCTTCACTTACGAAAGATGAATTATCCATGTTTGTGTATTATAAAAATAACCTCATCATGGAGACAAAACAAATCACGAGATAGAGATATAAGTATTGACTCTGCCAATTAAATGGATTTTCTATCACTCCAATGTACCAAACAAATGGTTGGCCTACATAAAACCACGTATGGTTCACCATGCAACTCAACCCTCACCTATCCCCATGTATCTCGACCCCTGTTTAACTCAATCCTCAGTTAACTCAACCCCTTTCATCTCAACAACTACTCTAATGAACCCTCATTCAACTCAACCCTGTTTAAGCCAAAATTCCGTTCTAAACAGTTCGACGTAGCTACAGTCAATCAAAGTAAACCTCATAAACCTCAACCTCATTTAACTCACATTAATATTTTTTTAACTTCGGCAACGTAGTTCGCCTCATACTCGACAATAAAATATTCAACTAAATCTGACTTAAAAAATAGGGCTGATTTTGTCAGGGGTCCAAAAGGTTTAAAAAAAATAAAATCAATAAAAAATTCCGTGTTTGGTCAGCTTGAAACTTATTTAAATAAGCCCCATAGAATAAAATGAAGTCCCATAGAGTATCATAATTATACGTTTTAGCATGGACTTAGTTATATTGGCTTCTAACAATCTATTTAGTGGTGGATAGTCTAAGGCTCTTTTACCATTTTACTTTATCTTTGTTTTAAAAAAAAAAAATCCTTGCTAAAGTAAAAAGTTCGAAGCAAAGAGCAATAAAACCTAAAATGTTTTGAGCTAAGCAGCTATTTTATCATAATTTGAGATAATTTCAGGAAACGATCTCAGATTTTTCTATTAATGGTTGGAAATTCGGGCAGTTAAGGAGGGAGGTACCTTCCAATTCTATTTGTCATTACAAGGCACATGCCAAAGACACATTACGGCTGCACTTACAAAAAATAAATTATCCATGTTTGTGTTTTATAAAATCACTGAAATCTCCTTGAAAAAAAAAACATATTAGCTAAGCAGCTATTTTGTCATAATTTGAGATGAAACAACTAATGAATTATTTGTGCCTTTATTCTTTATTTGTGCCTATTTATCTTTTCTGATACTTCTGGTCAAAACTGAAAAAAAAAGTTGTCATGGTTGGTCATTGCTTGCTTATTATACTCAGTGGCGTTGATTCACGGAAGCACGGCGGAGGGGGAGCAAATTGAATTTTTTCTTAGCCTAAGGGGGAATTTTATAGTATTTTATATTTTTTCAATGAAAATACCAAAAGGCCATTTTTCAATAATATCAAATTAATTAAAAAGGTGTTTTCAAACATACTGCTACCAAAGTGACGTCACTGATTATAATCCTCTATCCTGGCCTAAATTGAACTTACTACTCAGAAAACTAAAAATCCCTTGTTTTACACAATAAACAGGACGATTTCGTATAGAATCTTCCTTATTGAAAACTCTTACGCAACTAATTTTGCGTTGTAGAGAAGTAGATAAGCGTTTAATGTAAAAGTTTCCACCGTTTTTAATAAATCATTTTTTCAGGATAAGCAAAGAGCTCTTAATGATTTTTCAGGTCAATCCAAAAGTGGGTCATTGTTAAAGGAAGCAGTATGTAAAACAAGGGGTTTATTTTAAAATTCATGTTTTATTAAACAATATTGATATACAGTTAGATAAAAATATTCTAGAATCCAATACAAGCAAATATAAATGCCTGTTGTATATGAATGCCTGTATACTGGATCGGAATTCACAGGCTTTTTAATATTTCAGACTACAGGGGGAAAAAACAAGGCAAATACAACAATTTACTTCTAAATGAGCAATGATTTATGTTTTTTCCCCAATTTACCGTGTAACTGTGTAGCGGACACGTACATGAATGCCTGTTGTATATGAATGCATGTAACCTGGATTGGACTTTGCGGGATCACTTGACAGGATAGTAATATCTCAGTTGTCTCAAAATGAAACGCGTTAGCATCAGGTTATCCGTAGAAATACTTCTAGTGCCTCAAGGCCCACCTTAGTATGGAGAGGTGATTTATTCAAAGGGGAGGGAGGAAAATAAAAAAAAAGTTGAAGAATGTACAGGTTGTACGAAGGTAAGAACAGGTTATATAAAGAATGCAGTACACTATGGGAGAGATCATGAGATACTAGATGATCTGCGTTTGAAAGCATGACCGTCCCTGATTGCGTGTCTGGCCTTAGGTGCGCAAAACGGAACATCAGTTTATATATTTCCTGCAATGAGGCTGCAATACCCGAAAGTGATTTAGGCCAAATGCTCTTAGGTGGGGAGCAAACCTTCAGATCTTTACAGTATTCAGTCATACAGGTTTGGCTCTACAAGTGCATTCAATTTTGACGGGTAAACCAAGTAACCCTACACGGGGATCTAGGAGAACGAGTCCTGTAGATTCTATTATTTTTACCTTCTTTTTCATGTCACTTACCTATTTTTTTTTTATTTTGATGATTTAAAAAAGTGTAAAATAACAACAAAGTACTGTGTGTAGGTTATGCCTAATTGAAAACAAAAGCCGTTTGATTTTTATTGGAATCATGAAATTTGTCAAAAAAAATTCGAAAACTTGAAAAGTTCCATACTAAAGCCTAGAAGAAGCCAAAATGAAGTCATATAATAGTTCCAACTTAAACAAACAAATATGACTATAAATGGAGGAATGGAATTCAAAACAAACAGAAATTAAAATAAATAATCGCATCAGACTAGGCGTTTGTCCCCCAACCCCTTAGATACTGCTGATATTTTACTTTGATGACGTCGATACACTTGTTGCCTTTAGATTTACTGAACATGAATATATTCAAAGTTCCAGTTGGGCTAATAATTCAAAAATTTTAGTTGGGGTCCTCACCCTCTAAACACAAAATGCAAAAACTACCTCCTCCTGCGCTCTAAATGCTACTCAGCCACCTCACCCCTGAATCATTCTCGAAATATTTTTGAAATGCCTTTTCGATAATTTGGATACACAGAGTGGCTTTTGATTCACGTCTCCCCCTTTCCTCAGATCCAAGTTCAAAATCCAACTGGCCCTGAACACCCCCAAAATTTTCAGTTCGCTACTTCACCAGGAATAGATTTTAGTTCCATAGGGGCAATAGTGCCAAAAATGTTAGGCGGATAGGAGACAAAACTAATTAGCACTTCACTGACCGTCATTAAGTTCAAAATTTAAGGTACTATATCCCCCTCTTTCCTCCCACTATCTCTGAAAATTTGAACTTGATTTCTCAAGCCATTCCCATTATATCGTAGATAGCATTCTTAAAAAACTTGGGTACACATAACGTCCTTTGATTTAATAAGGTGTACGTGTCATTTCTTGAATGTACTCTTGGAAGACTCTGGAAAATAATGGCCTAAAGAAGGATCCCTTAGACTTCCAAGATGGTCTTACAGAAAAGTTTGAACACAGTCGTCCTTTTTATGGAAAATTTACGTAATTTCCTGAAAAAGATACATAATTTACAGAGAAAGGACTGTAGGGTCAGGTCAACTCCTGAAGGCATACTTATTGGCCTTTCGACGCTCTTGAGCAAAGTGACTACATCAGTATTTTGATCTGGTACAGTGGGTGGGCAATGAGTGTGATGAGGATAAAACTGAGTAATAGAGCCCTGGCTTATTGGCCTTAGTCGCTTTTGCTCCTTAAAAAGATCAAAAAAACTTTCAGTTTCCGTTCGAAAGAGTCAAAAGAGCCCCCTTACAAGTTTCTACGACCACGCCTTCTGTACAAAGTGGTTGGGAGAAAAAGATAAAATTCTATGGCACACGGCTTTTTCTAAGGAAATAAGCTTTGCTCTAATTACCAGGAAATGTTACGCTTAATTGTCTATAACAGTAGATTCAAACGATCGCAAACTTGCGGTAGCTAAGCAACAAAAATGATATACGATGAGACTTCTTTTTAGTTTTTTTTTTTTTAAGATTTACAGAGAAAGGTGCGAACAACAAAAAAATTACCGATTTTTTCTTTTTCTTCACCTAACTTGAATAAATAACCATAAATTGAAATATTAAAAACATTTTGCATATTATTTCCATTAGAAAGAATTTTTGGTTTAAGATTGAATGCTAAAATAACCAATAGGCTTAAGACTATAATTTTTATTTTTTTGTATTTTTATTCATATTTTTTTAGTTTTCTTTTTCTCTTTTATTTTTCAGTATTTTCCTTTTTTTAGTTTTTTTCTTTTTTAGTTTTTAGTTTTTTTTTAGTTTTTTACCTTTTTTTAGTTTTTTTAGTTTTTTTAGTTTTTTAGATTCTTTAGTTTTTTTATTAGTTTTTAGTTTTTTTTTGTAGTTTTTGCCTTTTTTTAGTTTTTTCATTTTTTTTTAGTTTTTAGTTTTTTACCTTTTTTTAGTTTTTTTAGTTTTTTAGCTTTTTTATTTTTTTTTTCTTTTTAGTTTTTTTTGTAGTTTTTACCTTTTTTAGTTTTTTTTCTTATTTTGTATTAGTGTGAAATAGTTCAGACGTCATATGCGGACAAACATGACGTCACCTGATCCACAGATCCACAGATCCACACACAGACAACTTATTTTTATATATATAGATAGATATAAATATATATATATATATTTAACTACGTAAAACTTGCGAATATACAACATTCTTTGCTGTCCTATTGTGTGTCCATATAAATAGATTGTCAGGTTTACCAACTCTTGAACATGCAACATAATAATTGTCCATGGGAAAACAATCCGTATTCATATCTATACCGCATTTTTCTAACGATTGCCCTTGAGCTGTGTTGATGATGATTGCTAATCGAACATTCCCTGTGTCCCCGTCGTCATTTATATATCCCCCTGTGCCCCCGGCGTCCCCGTTGTAGTTGTGTCCCTGTGTCCAGGTCGTCATTTATATTCCCTGTGTCCCGGTCGTCATTTGTGTCCCGGTATCCCAGTCTGTAATTTCTCTTTGAGTGTCCTGGTCGTCATTTATATAGATATATAGATACAGTTTCATTTCAGTTTTTTTTTCTTTTTTAGTTTTTTCTTTTCTTAGTTTTTCTTTTTTAGTTTTTCTTTTTTAAGTTTCTTCTTTTTATTGATTTGTTTTCTTCAATTTGTCAATGTTCATTCTAACATTGACACTTGGAAAAATCTTTACGTGCCAAGCAAGCTAAAGCTCCAACAATTTTTAATAAACCTCAATGTTTGGGGTATCTGTTTTAAGGTTTTCGAATTACTTTTATCTATTGTCAAAATATATTGAAATATTTGTGCAATTCCCAGTTTTTTTTAGTTTTTTCTTTTTTTAGTTTTTTAGCTTTTTTTAGTTTTTTTTTAGTTTTTTATCTTTTTTATTTTTTTACGTTCTTTCTTTTTAGGCTTTTTCTATTTTTAATTTTTCTAATTTTTTTTTTTAGTTTTTTCTTTTTAGTTTTTTTTTTAGTTTTTTACCATTTTTCTTTTTTCGAATTTAATCTATTGTCAAAATATTTCGAAATATTTATGCAATTTCCAGTTTTTACATACTAGTTTGTTTTCTTTTATACATATAGAAGATATAATCTGGCGTAACGGACAGACAACTTATTTTTATATATATAGATATATATATATATATTGTATTTATAAAATTATAAGTGTATAAATTTTGTAAGTCTAATATTTATGAGTAGGTATATATGTACAAACTTACCTACTTATAAATCAGTCACGTACACAAAACTTTGTTTAAAAGAGAGCTCTTTGATATTGTAGAGGGAGCCAAAATTCAAAAAAAGATAAAAAATAAGAAAACGGACAAAAAACCAACACAGGCGCATGATCCGTGTAATATAATAATGGATTTATTCTAGATTGAAATTAATTGTAAAATAAAAATAAGCAAACGCCAACAAAAACAATAAGCACAAGTAGCACAAATACTACAAAAGGGAGGGGGGCTATAGAAATATGTTATATTAAATTCGTTTGCGGGATTTCTAAAAAATGTTTTTAAATTGATTTTGAGCATTCTCTCTGACAATTATCTTTTAGAAGTACTTTTTGCGATAGAAATGCCTGAGAAAGAAAACCAAAGAGAGGAGTTCTATTTTTGGTCATCTTCTTACCAGTGTTTAAATCTCCGCCAGATGTTGTTCTTGAGGAAACAGTTAAAAAATAAAAAAATCAAACAAATATTTCAATCATAATAAAATATAACTTGAAATAAAGACAAATCCTAATAAAGGTGTCAGGGCCTAATCCCTAGGGAACAAGAAAAATTTATATACCGCTGTCACAAGTTCACTGTGACAAATTATATGGAAAAAAATACTAGAGAAATTGATCATTAAAAAATGGAGATATCGAGGAGGAGCACAGGCCCAAATCCTTCCATCCTCCTGACATGCCTACTGCAAGTTTCGTGGTGACATAACTGGTATGAGAGACATCATTTCAAATTAAATTTTATCACTTCAGCTCTGGCAGAGTATGCCGGAATTTTAGGACATGAAGAGAATTTTGGAACGGGTAAAAAGCAAACCATACCTCTCTTGATAAATTTGATATGACAACAAAGTTCAATAAAATCTTGGTGAAATCAAAAATGCCTTTTCAATGCTCTTTTTTCTTTTATGAGTCACAGACATTGCTAAAAGATTGATCAGGGACGCGCGGGTTATTTGTTTAAAAGTAATTGAAACTCGGCGAATGTACGTTAATCCATCAGGCAATGCCACCGTTTGATACCCAAAAGTTAAACGACCGTTTAAACGGTCATTTTTAAAAGTTAAACGGTCAAATGGTCAAATAAACGGTCATTTTTTAAAGTAGTTGAAATTCGGCAAATGTACATCAAATGCATTAGGCAATGCCACCGCCTGATACCCAAAAGATAAACGACCGTTTAAACGGTCATTTCAAAAGTTAAACGGTCATTTTTTTTTTTACAAGTAGTTGAAACTTGGCAAATGTACATCAAATGCATTAGGCAATGCCACCATTTGATACCCAAAAGTTAAACGACCGTTCAATAAATTTAAATGTAGTAAGTTGAATTCTGTATTTAACTGCCTTGAACTAAAATCTTTTTTCCAGAAATAGAAAGAATAGCATAAATAAATTTGTATATATATATATATATATATATACATATATATATATATATATATATATATATATATATATATATATATATATAAATATATATATATATACATATATATATATATATATATATATATATATATATATATATATATAATATATATATATATATATATATATATATATATATATATATATATATATATATATATATGCATATATATATATATATATATATATATATATATATATATATATATATATAAATATATATATATATATACATATATATATATATATATATATATATATATATATATATATATATATATATATATATATATATATATATTTATATATATATATATATATATATATATATATATATATATATATATATATATATATATATATAAATATATATATATATATATATATATATATATATATATAAATATATATATATATATATATATATATATATATATATATATATATATATATATATATATAAATATATATATATATATATACATATATATATATATGTATATATATATATATATATATATATATATATATATATATATATATATATATATATATATATATATATATATATATATATATATATATATATATATATATATATATATATATATATATATATATATATATATATATATATATATATAAATGGCATTTGTACATATCAGCTTGTGATCCTCCAAAAAGTTGTTTCTATTTCTCCAAAATTTGATTTGTTGTTTTGAATGGTGTATTTTGTATTTAGATTCTTTTTTATTTGTAATTTATGTACTTTAATGTTGTTTCTTGTAAATTTATGTAAATACCAGGAGGATTTATTCTGAAATTTTGTAACCTGGGGCAAGGCATATGTATTAACAAAAAATACTTGTACAAATATACCAACCCTCTGTACAAATTTACTCCCAGTTATTAAATTTAAACGTTATACAACCTAAAATAAATATTTTTGAAAGATCAATTTTATTGCCAACACAAATTTATTGGGCTAACACTTAAAATGCCCACGATCACAATGCCCACACAAAATGCCAACAACTCAAAATGCCCACAGCTCAAAATGCCCACGACTCAAAATATTCACGACTCAAAATGCCCATGATTGGATAAATTTTAGGTTTTAGTCCTTAATTGGGCATCAGACGAAGAGTTGCTCACTCCCCAAACCCATGGACACAGGGTGCCGGTGCCGGGAGGCACTGGGATGTTGCCGAGAGGGTGCCATTTCATCCTAGACAGGGTCAAAACTGACAAAAGTGAAAGGTGTAGGGAGGGCCCAGGAATGAGTGTACACCAGGTGTCGGAGAGTGAGGAGCAACCCCTCGGGATGAGAGAGTGACCAGAGGAGTAGAAGACGAGTACCAGAATGACGATAATCGATATGAACTTGTATAATATCAATTATAACACAATACTGGTTAAAGATTTACGAGAAACATGTGTGGCCTGTTGCGTAGCGGCTAGATGCCGCAAAAGCGCTGCGCTTTCTTGAGGCTGGTCCCCCTAAACTCCCCCCAAATTCACTAGATCCATTCCAGACTTGAAGTGTAACGTCTGAGACACAAGGTCTTTTCAAATATCAAGTTTCATTAAGATCCGATCACCCGTTCGAAAGTTTAGTTGCCTCAAGATTCTGTATTCTCCATCCCTTCACTCCCCCAACAGTGGTCGGATCGGGAAAGTGACTATTTGTAGGTTAGTTTGGTCGGATCCTTGATGTGCCTGCCAGGTTTCATCGTCCTAGCAATTCTGGAAGTTCCCTTTGAACATGTCACAGAATTTCCGGTTCCCCATCTCCCCCCAAAAGTCATCGAACCCATTCAAGACTTGAAATGTAACGTCTGAGACATGAGGTCTTTCCAAATATCAAGTTCCGTTAAGATCCAATCAGCCGTTCAAAAGTTATAGTTGCCTCAATATTCCAGATTCCCATCCCTCTACTCCCCCACGGTGGTCGCATAGAGGAAGGTTAGTTTGGTCGGGTCCCTGATGTACCTGCCAAGTTTCATCGTCCTAGCACTTCTGGAAATACCCTAACTCGAGAACAGTGGATCGCCCAACCGACCGACAGACAGACAGAAAAGTGATTGGTAAATGGCACTTGAGCGAAGCTGCAAGTCCCATAAAAAAAAATGTACTTGTGAGCCGGAGATTAAACATTAAATTTGAATGTGAAATTTTTAAAATTTTTAACTTTGCCGGATTCTGAACAGACTAGTTGAATCCTAAACACCAATCCTAAAACTGTTATTTTTAATCAAAGAATCATTCTTACCTTCATGATGCAAGTTAACTGGTGGATTTGTATCTCCTGGTTTTGCTTTCTGTGTCGGCACAATTTTATACGACATTGCTTCTTTACTTGAACGCAAACTGGCACGCGTGTACACGGGTTTGGGAAGTGAGCAGCCCTTCGTCTCATCCCCAATTAAGGACTGAAACCTAAAATTTATCCGACCGTGGATATTTTGAGTCCTGGGCATTTTGCGTCGTGGGCATTTTGAGCCGTGGGCATTTAGAGTTGTTGGCATTGTTCGTGGCAAAAAGATCGTGGTGATTTTGGGAACCACCCATTTATTGTGTGGTTGGGCACCGTATTGCTACTGGATTTAATCATAATCATACAGCAAATCAAAGAAAAAGAACAGGATAAAGACCCCTCAGTAGTGTAATCTCTAAAACCTCCGCAAAATGAAGCTATTTTCACCTCCAACAATTTGAAAGAGAGTCAACCACTTTTAAATAAGAAGTATTTGATTAACAATTTAGTACTTAATTCGGACTAAATCCAGAATGTTAATTCCTATTTAGGCCAATTGTCAAATTTTGTCCATAAGTCTAGTATTTATCCCGAAAATTTGCAACATTTGCAATACAAATAGTGCAACAAAAATTATGATTATTAACATTAAAGGCTACACCTTCCTCTACCTTAATTTCCTATGGATGGGGCTGATCTTGAGGAACTATGTAGAATAATTAAATCGTTGACGCAGAAAGTTGTGAGTTCTTCCAACTCATCCCTCATACAAACACACGACGAAACTCACTTATAATGTACTCACAAACCTGGCTAACATACCCTTCGAAGTGTGCAAAACACGGAAAAATTATCATAGGAGCCTGAAACTGCTACAACAGCTAAACAATTTCAAATTAAATCCACTTCTTCAGGATAGTAAAGTCACTGAAATAGGGTCATAAACTATTAATTTTTATTTTCTCGCATTCTATATTTGCCTTAATCTGTTTTGTTTGAACCTTTTTCCCAGTATTTAAGCGTTTCTTAAGCGATAAACCAAAGGCTAACAATATGTCGTGTAATTTATAAAATTAATTACAAGTATTCATCATCATCATCTTTTCAATAGCATTGCTTTAGAAAAGATCTGTGTGTCTTCCATATATTGCTATCATCCCCCCCCCTCCATGCCACTTCGTATGGAAGGTGTGGTCTTGTAAACTGGCAAAGGGACTCATTTGATCTAGAATAGTAAGTTCTAGCGCTCTTTTCAAAGCCCAAAAGTGATTGGAGGGCCACCAACCCTCTTTCCATGTTCTTTTTTGCATCCTTGTAACCTGTGTTCGAGGCACTAGAAACAGTACACCCGGGTCAAGTTCTAAAGTTTCGAATACCCCTTCATTTACTAACTGTGTCAAGCTCAATCAGGAAGTAGCATCTCTTCGTGAGACCGTTCGTAAGAAAAACAAAGTGATTGCTCAGAAAGATTCAAAAGCTTCAAACATTCAAGATGAACTCAACAAAATCGCGGCCGAGTCTAGAACTTCCTACCAGGAAGTGACCAAGCAAAACCATGAAATATCCCGATTTCAGTTGAAAATTGCCCTTCGACAGGCTCGTATAGCTTTAATGGAGCAAGAGTTGACTTCTTTTCACGAAAACCAGTGCTCCCTCAGTACTCAAATAAAAAAGCTTATTGAAGACTCGCTCATAAGTGCTGCAACAATAAATCAACCAAATGACTAACTATATAGTCACAAAATAACGCAACCTTCTTCCCCTGTTGAAAAAAAATCCACCACCTAAAAACTGTTATTATCCTAACCAAAATTCAGGCAGTGACTCATCGCATGCAAAAAACCTTGCTTTAGTGCCAAGTTTACCGCATAATAGCAGTCTCGGTACCTGCAATACCTCATCACAAGAAAATAACCTTGTTTTAGTGCCATGTTCAACGCGTTATAGCCCGCAGCCGACATTTAATGAAATGACCCAAAATATGAATGCTGTGAATGCAGGTCAGGTTACACAGCGACCTTGCAGATTCAATACGATAAGTAGATTTTTTGAGAGTGGTTTTTGTAAAATCAAAAAGAAGTGCAAATTTTTACATGTATACCGTGATTTTAGGTCGACAGAACTTGTAGTTCCGCCCACGTTTCCATACCCAGACAAGAGTTCTCCCCCCTGACCAGGTTATTCCACGAAAAACCTGCAAGTCCTTGCCTGATTGAGCCTTTGCCTTATTCCCATCCAAAAAACTTCGCAAGGTGGGGTGCAATGATTAGCCCCCTAGTCGGTTTTCTCCGATCGCAAAGGACCCATTCTTCCTTCCTAACAGCACAGCCCTCCTACCGAAGAACCGGCCTCTTTCCCGATTCTTACTGACTTTTCCCTCGAATGCACAGGATAGGTCGTCCGATTTTGGCAGGGAACTTCCCCTGTCTAGTTCCCCGAATAATGATCCAGACAGCCCTTTAGACGCCTCCCCCGCCCCACTCTAAAGTTTCCTCCACTCTTACCCACATTTATGACACCATAGTCTCCCCCATTCACTCTTCAGACATCCCCCAGTTATTCGAGTTATTCCCCTAGAGCCCGTTTGGTTCAACATACCATTTTCCAAGTTTCTTACTCTGTAATGCTGAGAGTCTCAATTTCGAGAAAAATAAGAGGACTGGCTATTACGGCGAATATCAGAATTCACACCTTGTTGCCGTAACTGAAGTCCAGGCGCAAGACCCTGACTCCCTGAAAGCTTCGGGCTACAAAATTTTTTGAAAGTGAGGCCAACTGATCACCCGCTTGGTGGAGGACTTCTCTTGCTGTGCCGTGAGAAACTTAGTCCAAAACTGATCACAATCCCCGGTATTGATGATTACGATGAAATCACGAGGATAAGTATAAAACTGAAAGTACAGCCTCGTCCACTGTCTAATACCCTAGCATGTAGTTTATATTACTCCCCAGGTCAGCATGCAGGGATTCGACGAAAGTTTGTTGAAAAACTTCAAGCCAGTACCAATTTTGCTCTCTCGAGAATCCCAAACGCTGGGATGCCAATGAAATGAACTCGAATACCTATGCAGGGGACTACACCTAAAGCAAGTGGTAAATATACCCATAACCAAAGGAGGCTCCTCTTTAAATGTCATCTGTACTAACTTGCATAAGTTCTACAGTCAACCAGAAGCCTTACCACCTTTAGGGGGGGAGCTACGATTAGATTCTCAAAATGCAACCACTGGATCAAAGTTGTCGAATACAAAGTCACTGAAACGCTGCATCGGCCACTAGCCGACGAATTTATTTTTAGTTTCGGTTCCTGGATTTCTGAAGCGAGCTGTTCTGTGGTCCTAGCTTCTTCTGATGTCAATTCTAAGTTCAAATCTTTCAAAGGAAGCTATCTGATAATTATTGAAAAAGTTTTCCTGAAAAGAAAACTAAAAAGTCTTCAAATGATAAGCCCTACGTTAACGAACCTCTAAAAGCCAAGATCAAAGAAAAAATTCGTTTACTTCGTAGTGATAAAAAGATGAAGCCAACCATATGCGTAAAATGATAAAAAAAAAAACAAATTCGAAAAGCAGCTGCCACGCACATAAAAAATACTATGAAGGATATTTTTAATATAACCCCAAGAAGTAGTATGATCTAGTTAAAAAACTTTCTGGCAAGCAAATTGGTAATATTGATTTCCAGTTTGATGAGCCTAGTACTAAAACTGCTAATGATCTCAACAAACACCTCGCCAAGATTGTCCAGGCATTACCTCAACTTTCCGTAGACTCTTGAGTCTATTCCCCATATCCATGATGAAAACCTTCCCCATATATCACCAAAGGATATCGAGAGGAAGATAAATAACCTAAAAAGGACAAGTACATGCCCATCAGATATTCCGATCGTAATTGTCAAAGCATTCGCTGACAAGCTGTCCCTACCACTGGCAGATATTTTCTGCACGATCGCTGAAAAAGGATGCTGCCCTGACACCTGAAAGCAGGGATTCGTGACGCCGGTTCAGGAGAAGGGCACTGACGAGGGTTTCAATGGGGTTCGACCAACTACGGTCACCTCAGTTTTTTCGAAATTATATGAAAGCTTTCTGACTGATTGGCTCAGATCAGAAACTGAAGAACTTGTTGACCCAAAGCAATTTGGTAATCAACGTGGCCTTTCTGCTACTCAATCTTGTAAGCTTACTGGATACAATAATTGGAAGACCTTGATGTTTGGCAAGATCTATTTCAAAGAGACCTCCAAAAAGCTTTTGATCTGATTAAGCACAATGTTTTAGTTAAAACTCCTAAAAGAATTTCATGTTAACCCAAACCTTGTTAGAACAATAGCGTCTTTCCTTTCCAGTAAAACTCAATGTGTAAAGTATAAAAATATCTATTCAGATCTCCTTCCAGTTTACTGTGGTGTGCCCCAGGGTACCCCCCTTGGCCGGCTCCTGATTATGATAAACAAACTTGCTACTGAACACCCTGACCGCTGGAAATTTGTCGACAGGTCCTTACTGGAAAAATTTCAAGAGCTTCGCCATGGAAATCATGGAAGATATTTCCAGTGACGCTGCAGAGGCCGACATGACTGTGGATGCCAGAAAGTCAAGTATCATGACTATCAGTTTCTTGAAGAGTACACCTTCGTTCAAGCAACCAATCCCTCCAAAGATATCCGTTCAGCAGTGCAAACTCTTCGCTATCACTATCTCGAGCGATCTGAAGTGGGAGGTCCACGTTACTAATATCACAAAGCACGCTAATTTGGCACTTTTTACGCTTAAATTTTTCTTCAAGTTTTCTTGCCCTGCAATTCACCTTTCAAGAATTTATACAAGTTTCATCCACCCTTTTCGTGAATATTCTTGTCTGGTTTGGCATTTTGGCTTAACTACTTCCCAATCTTATTCAATAGAGTCAGTACAGAAGCAAGCATCTAGGGTCAAGGTAAACTCCCATATCACTTTCTTCTTAAGTATTTCCAGCTCACCACTGTATCAGAGAGAAGAACCCTCCTGTGTACCCGGTTTGGCAATAAACCCACGACGAGCCCCCGTTTCCAAGATTTATCCCCTCCACCTTTTCAACCTTTAAGATCCCGACCTCAAAGACCCACCTCTAAAATGTTCCCAACCTTCAAACTCTCCCATCAATCCACGAGAGATACAGGAAGTTTCATTCCTGCATTTGTCAGCATTATTAATCAGTGACTTTGTTGTATTGACTCAGTTTTTTAGTTGATGATCGGTTCTTTTAATCTGACAAGTATCTGTCTGACACTGTGTGTCTGTGTCTTTCTCTTTTCATTTGACAGGTTTTATCGGACTGTAATACCTGACGTAAAGCGCCAACTCGGCGCTAGGCGCTGTGAAAGCAATTTTGAAAATAAAAGTCTCACTCTCTCTCTCATTATGTAGGATGAAATTTCGCGATATCCATTTGATTCAGACCTGTCAAAAAGGTCTATCCAGTACGCCTCTGGGGTCAACTAGAGCTCCAAAGCCCCAGGGAGAATGGGATTAAATTTCGCCAATTACCCAGTATTCATACATCTGCTTTAGTAGAATAAGTGAAATGTTCGGTTGAGGAGGGCCAAGTTGACCAATTTTCGGAGATAACGATGAGGGATAACATTTTGTTTGTTTCAATCCGCCTAGAAGTTTTGACACTACAACTTCCTCCGGGACTGGAATCTATACATGGTAAGTTAGCATTGTAATTAAAAAAAAAACTTTATGTGCACCCAGGATATCAAAATAGCGTATCTATATCTCAGGAATGGCTTTGGGAAATGAGTAGAAAATTTCAGGAGGTATTGAGGAGCAGATTTCGAATTTTGACCTAAGCAAAGGGGACCTAGGTATATAAGAAAACACTGTTTACCCAGTTAACTGAAAAGCAGTATTCGCTAAACCTCAGGAACGGCTGGGAGTATTGGAGTGGGGCACTGTACCTCGAAACTGGACTTGACGGAGGGATTGAAGGGAATAAGGAATAATCTGTCTCCAACCTGCCTAAACAAAAAATTCACAGTAAGTCCCTATAGAACTTGGAATTTAGTCATAGTTATATTGTGAGTAAATTGAGCACTATATGTAGCGTCAAATTAGCATATCTGCAACATCTCGAAAATGGCTTGGAAGGTCGAATTAAAATATTCAGGGAGTGCTGCAGAAGCCAAGTGGACCTCAAAAGTTGACATGGAGGGAAGGAACAGAGCGAAAGGGGGCGCTAATCACTTTTGTCTCTGGTCCTTCCAAACGTCGAGTGTTACGAGCCCCAGTAGGACTTCTATATGGAAGCACAAATGACAGTCTGACCTTTAGAGGGCGATAGTCCTACTTTAATTATGTTAATTTTCATTCGTTTTAGGTCTAAATTGATTATTTAATTAATTTTCATTTCTCATCTATTTATCCATGGTAGTATCTATTATTTTTAGACTTGATGTGTTTATACATTTTAACTCCTTTTTGTGAGAAGTTTGACTTATTAAATTACATTATTTCTACTCGTTTTAGGTTTCAACATGCTTCTTGAGTTTCTCTTAAAAAAGCATTTTTGTTTGGAATATATTTATTTAAATATAAACAAAACGTGAACTGCACTTAGCCACAACTTGGAACTTGTCGAGTGCGCTGTTTTGAATACTTTTTTTTTTTGTATCCTAATCCATACTTTTTTCGTTCAGATAAATATACTTAATAATCTGCATTTAATAAGCCAGCAAATAAGAACACGTCATACTTTCTGGTGGTATTATAATGAAGACTTCTAATTTGAAGTAAAATACACAAAAAATCGTTTTTAAACAAATCTCAACTCAATATTTTTTCATTCCCAAAAATATTCTGAAAAAATTGTTGCACGTAATCTATCCCATTGTATTAACGTTTAAGTAATCTTATTAATTAATAAAGCAAAGTTTACTTGGTAATAGTTTTTCTGTGTTTAAGAAAAATTTGTGCAATAAAAGTTTCAATCTAATTATTTAAAACTCTTGACCTTGTACATCTTTATTACGAGATGTCTATAACAAACTCAAGCACAAAAAAGTAGTTTTAGGTTCGTTTAAAGCCACTTAATAACCGGAAAGTAACCATTTTATTTAATTTTAGGGAGAGACGAACAAAGCGGAGCCTCCACTTGTTCGGCCTTAATGAAGAGACGCTTTCAAATAGTCTACATCTCTCTCGGGACTAAAAAAATCGCATAGGAAATATATTCAGTTGAAAAGAGCCGAACACAGTGAGCGGAGATTTTCTTCCGAAACATTTGGAAAAAATAACAACCTTATCTTATTTGCGTTATCCGAAAATAAGAGCATAGGAAGCAAAACAATTTGACAGTATTTTCAACTAAGTTTGTTCAAAACTATGAGCTTTAATAGCTAGGGTCAAAAAAAAAGATTAAACACTTATGAAAGATAGATACCACATCACAAAACGTCTAAAGATACTTATTGGGTCATTTATTACTACAAGTGGAAGTAAGCATCATTATATTTGAATTTCAGAAACACTCAAATCGAGCTACATGATTCTTGAGTGACCCAGCTAAGATAACTGCCCATTACGCTTTGTTTTTATTGGTTTTACTTCTATTATTATTTTTATGTTATTTCTACATATTCTATTTTATCTTATAGAAACCATTCAACATCACACAGTAGACTTAGTTCGATTTCACAAACACTTCAATCGAGCTACATGAGCGGCCCAGCAAAATTGGCAGCACAATATACTATTTTTATTATTGTTCCTGTACTCATTCTATTTTATATTCTATCATTATTTGATTTCATAAAGTACATACTGCTCTGTTTCACTAATGCTCAAATCGAACTAAATGATTCTTAGTGATCCCGGGGAATTGGTAGTCCAATATGTTATTGCTAGTTTGAAATAAAAACTAACTACACTTGAATCGAGTTTTGTTTCCAGGAAATACTATTCTAAGCAGTTCCAGTCTAAAACCCAAAGCAATCAATTAATAAAATTTCTGATTGGCTCCAAGCAGAACCTCATTCATAACTTGATTGGTTTTCTAGTTAAACTCCAAATAAATCAAGATATCGAGCATTGCCGGAGTTATGTCTACTTTACCCATTTAATCTATCTGACAGTCTCTGACCTAGATCTTTGCTTTAATACAAATAACATCAACAATCTCAAAACTCCTGAACCAGACCTTCCTATCAAACCTTTCATAAAATACACCGCACAACTACAATTTAAACACTATCTTTTATTAGAGACGACTCAGTTATTATGTTCACATGAACAAGGTCATTACACCAAATTAACAAGCAACTGAACTGGATTCATAGAACGCATATTAAACAATGATAAATACAACTTATTTGTTCTGACTAAATATCCATTTTCAGTCGCGTAAGTACTTCGAATAGCTTTAATGTTTGGCTCCAACCGCTTTCATTAGTCCGTCGGTTGACATTGACTTAGGGCGCTCAAGGGGGAGACCAAGGGCTCTGTCCCAAATGAGGGAGGCAAGTGTACCCAAAGCTCTTGAAACACCAAACAGAACGGTGTAGTAGTTCATCTCCATCATTCCATAATGCTGAAATAAATTTAATGTTAGTGCTTTTACCCATCTGGAAGGTATCTGGTGGTATCTTCAAGCGAAGATTCAACGGATAGAAAAATCTAGGGCTTAAACAAAATTAAGGAATTAGCTGACACCTCGAATATATTCAGAAAATTCTTACGCTCAATAAAACGATTTAAAGAAAATTGTGGTGAAGCATAAACCTGACTTCACCATTAATTCATTTCCAATTTTTTTTACAACAAAGTTCCTTGCGCCCACCCTGCGAAGACTGAAACCGAACTCTGGACAACATGTGTCTAGGCAAAGATCAACCCATTGACCAAGGGACAGTCTTCACCAAATATAAAGTAAATATGTATTCATAAAAAATGCAGTGATTTTCGATGTTATTTTGTGAAGCACATTTTAAACCCTCTAAATCGATATTAAGTTTTTACAGTCACGAAAAAATTATTCATCTTCAGGGCCGTAGCCAAGTTTTTTTTAAGGGGGAGGGGGTTCCAAAAAACTTAAAAAAAATACATCAAAACTTGATTATAGCATACGCATTTTTGTTACGTTTTTACGAGTCAGACAAGAACTGGGGGGGAGGGGTTCATATCCCCTACCCTCCTGGATACGCCCCTGGTCATCTTTACAAGCACCTTCACAAAATAGCAAAGTGAATATTCAGGAGAAAAGCAGTTCTGCCACTCAATGTAATTTCTGGCACTAATTAAAAAAAAAATGTGTGTGTGGGAAAGGGGAGAGGCAAGGATTTTCACCAATTTATTAAAATGAATACATAAAAAAGGTTCATTTTTGCTGGGTTGGTCTTTTTTAATGGTTTCAATGGGAATACTTATCATTTTCTTATTTATGTGTATTTTTTAATTTCTTCTTGTTTCCCACTGAGGATGGGGATTCTGACGCCCAAGCCAGAAGCTAGAAATTCCGACATCATTTGGTCGTTTCTTAGTTAAACTGGTATGATACATGTCGGTTCAATAATATTTTCCAGGAAGTATGTGCTAATGACTGTCAAAAATGATCAAGAATCTGATCATAATGATCTTATAATCTGATATAATAATGATTCATAATGAGTGCCAAAAATGATCTGGGTGACAAAGCAAAAACACATTTTTAGGGTGGTTAAGTAGTACACTTCTTCATTAAGAAGAAGGCATATAGTTTAACGTTTTTTATTTAGTCGACCAATAAAGAGCCTTTTTTTTTTTTTTTTTTTTTTTTTTTTTTTTTTTTTTTTTTTTTTTTTTTTTAGCGTCACCTCTTTCTAAAAATCACTCTTCATCACATCAAGGTGAACTAAGCAAACTATTTTTATGCGCTAATTATTTTAGCTTACCATTTTCAGGGCACTCAAGCTGCAGACCTAGGGAAATCTCCCAAAAAAGGAGAACCAAAGGCCCAAACTTTTAAATGCCAAATAGAACTTACTACCATTAGTACCATTTGCTGGAATCAAACCGTAGAAATGTTAGGAAAAAACCCTCTTTAGTGGAAAACTTTGTAGTTACGAAAACGGTACCTTAGGTTTTCTTCTTTCAAAACCTAATTATATAATTATTTTAGCAGACAAAAGCTAAGCGATGCAAATCAGCATTTTTTGTTTCCAAATTTTCAAAATCTATAATTAGAATTAGATCATAAATCATATGCTGTAGGAAAGCGTGCACTTTACACTACAACTTAGAAGTCAATAAAAATACGGCGCACATTTCAGATTACTGCAACTGAGCATTTCAGAAACTATCAGCACTGACCCAGGACAAGAAAAATTCAGAAAAGCTAATAATTCAATTTTACTCTTGATTGAAACCAAAGTTGCTTTATTTGAGTAATTGTCAGAAAAATTGTCAGTTTTCTAGTCTTGAAAGCCTTTTTAATATTAAAAAATTGAGCGTTTAACTCTCTCAATCTTATCTAGTAGGGAAGCTCTGTCTTATCGAAGAGATCGATTGGACACAAATCCACCAAGACTTGAAACCATAATAAAGTGATAAAAAAGATAAAAGTTTGGAAAAACTACTAAAAACAATTCTCAAGATAAGGCACG